>NW_028261384.1:96921169-97234919 GCF_051295495.1 Thamnophis sirtalis
TAGATGACTGCTTTAGCATATAAACCTAGACTGAAATTCCTTTAGCTTGTACTTTTTAGCAATTGAGTAGTTGCTTTACAATGTTCCTGTCTTATATAATATTATTTGCCCAATTCCTAAAAGCTCACGCCAAATTTATTTTTAGATTTCTCAAAGAACAATAGGCTCTCCATAAAATATTATTTGGTGATGTCTTAAAAGATACTATAGACTCTGTTGATGGATTCTGGCCACTTGAAAATCCTATCCTAGAGATTTATGTTTAAATACACAAGATCAGTCTCCAAAATCATTAGTGACTTTTGCTTCAATTACAAACACTTCATTTCAATCACTAGCTTGAATACCATTTTGTGCCAGAAAGCCAATAATTGCTTTACCCCTTTTTCATCAGGAAACAATGAATATAAATATTGAGGAAAGCTAGTTTTATAGTTTTGAGACAATTATGAATAGCAGGATACTGATAGGAAACTGTGGAAATGATGCATGCATGTGATTGTGGGTTTGTTTTATTTATTTTTTTCAACCCAGTAAGCTCTCTTAGTATCATACATCCTGTCAGAGCTAGTCTGTTTTTGCAAACAAAATTCATATTCTGGCTTTGGCTTGAAGAATCTTATATCAAAAGTATCTCTAGCAAGTCAAAAATTTAAAACCCAATTCTGTGATTATGTAAGCAGTATCACAATAAATCCATATTAATTTTCTAATGAGGTGTGCATGAAATAATAGTAGTAAACATTTTGCATGAAGTATAATCCAATTTCTCCACATTACATTTTGATAAATGTGTAATAGTTTACTAGTGCATTTTGCTTTTTCCAAGCTCATTGTTTTTTTCTTTAAGAGAGAAAAAAAAATCATTAAAATTCCAAATGCCACATAAAGATCTCCATTATGCATTTATAAACATCTCTATCCAGAAGTAGCAGAATATGTGGAAAGCTTCACCAATTGAGTCTGCAGTTGCATAGAATAATGTTTGTTAAATGAAATGCTTTCAAATATGTAAGGGTAATATATGATAAACAATAGCCTCTAATCTTTAATCCAGTATTTTAATAAACATTTTATGGCAGAAGACACAACCTAACGGATTGGGATATAAAATTGTGGATATAAATATGCCTAGAATACCTTCCTAGCTTCTGATCTGGTTTCCTTTATTATAGAGCCAGAATTTATTAGGAAAAGAATGGTTTGGTTTTACATAAGCGTCTGTTGCACTTGCAACAGTACAGCAGCCACTTATGTAGCTATAACTTGGCAGGCACCTCTTAGATGTCCCTATCCAGTTTGCTGAAAAGAATGTATGCAGTTATGCAGAGATGTTTATAAATGCATAATTGAGATCTTTAGGTGGAATTGGGAATTTTTGTGATATAATAAAGAAATGAACCAGAAAAAAACGATTGATTGATTATATATCAAGTTGGTATCAATGGCATTACATACAAAGATTTTCTTCAAGAGAGTATGTCTGTACTCTGGCCAAAATTCAAAAATGTCAATATTTTTCTTCAGCATCCAACTTTTACTTCCATTAATGCATTAGAATAGAGCAGACAATATTATTACTAATTATTACACTTTATGGAAATGAAAGTTGGATTTCATAGCTACTCCAAAAGTGTTAGACTGCAGTGTATTTCCCGACTGCTTGTCCCTTTACTGTTGAAGAAATAGGGCATTTTTCTGATAGTTTTCTTCTATTCTTGTAATTCTTGTATTTTTATTCTGATGTTATCTGGAATCATGCATAAAATTGGAAGAGAAAAGGAAATCTTTATAAACAGTAGGGGAAGTCCTCTTGTATTCATAAACATTTCTTTTTCCTTCTCTGGCTTCATAACTAGCTCGAGAAAACATCAACATCAAACATAAAAATGTTTTTTTTAACAGTTTACAATGATGGAGTGTTATAGATGGCATTGCATTTTCATACATGAACAGTGTACTATCATGCCATAAACATTTTACTTTTGAATATTATTATCTATCTTTCTTTAGACATTGTTGATTATAAAGAAGTGGGAACTATGAACCTTTTCTGTTCTTGCTAGTACATTCTATTGTTTGAAAATCTATATATTCCAAAATGAGATGTGTAGACCATTAATGGTATTCTATTCTCTTCACTACTGGTTCCGTAGCTACACTCACATGTGGCACATCTGGGCATGCGCAGAACCTTCTGTGCATGCACAGAAGATCCGTGATGATGTCAGGATGGGTGGGTGGGCAGAGCCCCATGCCATCACCACTACCAGTTCGTCCAAACCAGTGCAAACCGGCAGCATACCACCTCTGGTATGTAGTCTGTAGAAGCAAGGGGAGGGGGGAATTCTGAGTTGCACAGAAGAATTGGAAAGGCTTGCAGAAGATAGGAAGCTGTAAAGCCACAAATGCTCAAATACACAAATGTATTGCCTTTTAAAAATGAGCACTCCAGCAAAACTAGGGGTAAGCTGCTGGGGGTTCGCATGGGTTCAGGCCAACCTCTAGCTAAGATTCCGCCCAGTTCGGTGAACCCCCAAATACCACCTTTGGCTGGTCACACCCACCCCACCCTACCCCTCCTACCCATCCCATCTCAGGAGTTTTCTTGTGGGCTATTCATCATGGCAGGTAAGTGCAGGGCCCACGTGAAGGCTGGGGAAGGCGAAGCTCCGGAAACT
This sequence comes from Thamnophis sirtalis, assembly GCF_051295495.1. NCBI lineage: Eukaryota > Metazoa > Chordata > Lepidosauria > Squamata > Natricidae > Thamnophis > Thamnophis sirtalis. The sequence continues at coordinate 96,923,851 of NW_028261384.1, forward strand.
GGCTTGGAGCCCAGGGGAAGCAGTTTTCACCTTCACATAGGCTCGAGAAAAGCCTCCAGAGACTGGGGAGGGTGAAAAATGCCCCACCCCCAATGGTGCAGGAGGCTGACTAGACTACGCCTACCATTGCCATGCCCACTTAGCAATGGAGCAATGAATCCAGTGCAATTTTTGAAGCCCACCCCTGAGCAAAACAGGTCTGTGCAATAATCACTCAACAGTGTTATTTCCTTATTAAAAATGCTTAGTAATTTAACCATATCATAGAAATAAATTGATTTAATACATTGATTTAATCATTTTTAATAACATCAACATTTAGTTCTGAATATTTTGTTTTTCTAAATGGTTGGTGTGAAGAATGATGACTTGGCATACCAATAACACTGTATCTGTTCTGGTGGCTCAAGCATCAAACAGAATGAACTTGAAAATGGTGAGCACTTGGCACATAAAGAACCTCTATAAAACTCTGTCTTGCTTTCTTTGACTTTTTTGAAAGAATATGGCTGTTAATTGTGAAATTAACACAGAGTGCTTTTGAGTTTTCCTGGTAGGAGAAAAATGTTCTTTCTACTCTCAGAGATGTTGACTTAACTGGACTTCCTTGGCTTTTGAGTGGAAAAAAGATTGGGGCTTTGTAAAACCCTTCTGATTCTGAACTGATTTGATTGAAATCCTATGCAAACTAATTCCACGCTTCTTTTTCCACCTACTCTGAATTCTACTCTCTTCCCCTATTCCCAAGTTTTCCACACAATAACTCTTAGGATAAAGCTTCAAGGAAGCAGTTTGGCATGTCTGTGGTAAAAAGGAGAATGGTAGTGAAAAGAACAAAATAAATTATTCTGTAAACCAGAATGATCCAGCTCCGAATAGAGAAAATACTTATTGAAGTTATGCAGAGACTGTTTGTGTTCAGAATTTCATTGATAAGCTCTTGAGAGAGCTGCAAATTGAGCAAAAGATTGCTGTTAGAAGAATCTTGCCTTCTGGGTGAAAAGAGAACAAAGATTGGGAAAGCTAGTCTTTGGGTATGATTTCAGCCTTGTGTATCAGCAAGATTTATGGAAAAATTTAGTGTCTGTAAATTCTATCAAGACAGAAAAGTCTTGATATCTAATGAACGTGTTAATAAGTTTAATTCCTTGCTTTCTAAAAAGGAACTTATAACTAAAGTGACTACTTTACTGTATAATAATTATTTCACATAAAGCGACTACTGTATAATAATTATTTCAAAGTATTTGGACACCATGCAGAATTACACAAATTTTGAGGGTTTATCAAGGTTTATTTTGGAAAAAAAACATTAGGAAGCTCTGAGCGTAACATTTGCTTGCATAGGAGGATGTATTTTGATTAAAGAAGAAGCACAGTTTGTACAGTATTAGTAATTTAACAATGTAATAAGTGGTGTAGAAGATGTAATCTCATTCCTTTCAGGATGGTTTTAGATCTAAATGGTTCACATAAATCCATTACTCATTTTAAGTCACAGATTAACAAAATCATTAAAATGCTGAACCTCACCCATTCATAACATTAGGTTAACTTAGCTCATCCCACGTCCTTCATTACAAGCCTCTCATAGGTACTATGCATTAGTTACATTGCAATGGCTTTTAAATAATACTAAACTATTTTTGCCATTGATTTGCAGAGTGGCATTAGACATGCTATTTTTTTTTACATGCCCCTCCCATCTACAGTAGGATAATAGCATTACCAGCTCATTTTTGAAGGGGTGGATATAAATTTTAATTAAAATATGTATGTAATATTTGGAAAGCATAAATTGCATTCTGAGTTTCATTATTGCATGTTACTTACTTTATTTTCTTACCTGCCAAAGAAATTCCTTATTTTGTTTTGTTTTTTGCTTTGTGCCTTTCCGCCACTTTGCACAGTAACTTTCTCTGAATCATAGGTTTTCATATCTGGGGATAGGCCTGAACTATAGCTTGGAATGCAATATACAAATAAGTTTGATTGTTATTACTACTCTTAAGAAATATAATTAAGCCCCGACTGTTTAAGACAAAAAATATAAATAAATGGATTTAGTTGTAGCTATCCATTTTGTATTCATTATCCCTACTCATTTGATATGTACATCTGAATCTGAAAATCACATCAGTCCACTGAATAAATATTTTTATCTCCTAGTATTTAAGAGCCTCTTTGCAAGAACTATTTCAGTAATGTAACATCAAAAACATCAGGCAAACAAGCAAAAGACTTTACCTGCTTTTTGTTTGGATAGATTTCAAGACCAAAATAAGATATGGATTAAAACTCCATTATGCTATTATCCACTTTTCTAAAAAATATAGTGATGCATAGTTTATTTAAATATTGAGTGAAGGAGTGTTCAAAAATCCTTTTAATTATCTTTTCAATTTGCAACCTTTTAATCTATTCACTTATCAAAACCTGAAACATCTTGATTCTTATTTTACATATCTCCTTTTACTAGAAATTCTCATCATGCATGTTTGGATTTTGTGTGTCTCTGAATGTATAAAATTTAGCAAATTTAAGTTCTTTGAATTTAACTCCTAGATTTCCACAACATGCTGGGTGGAGTTCTTTGGGAGATGAAGTTCATACATTTTGATGTTGAGGTTGAGAAACACTGCTATTTAATTTTACAACTATGTAAAATGTTAATATATCCATGGCACTAGACAGAGGTGTCCAATTTCAGGTCCAATTTTTACAACAGATGCATACATGCCTCTTTTCAACAAACTGCCCATATCAACCATGTTAAGTACTTCTATTATAGGAAAAGGGTCTAGATGTATGTACCATTTATGTTACACTAAGATGATTTTTTAGAGTGGGATTTTTCAAACTCCGAGAAACTGTGAGGAGAGGAGAAGAATTGTATTTAGTTTTCTATCACTGGAGTTTTATCTCCTGATCAGGGATTCTGCAAATTATTTTTTTTAAACTAATAGTTTCTATATCCCAAGGCAGTTTGAAAATCTTTAGCTCTGAAGATGGAATATTTTAAGCCAGCATAAATGTCAATATGCCATACACATGTTTAATATAATGAAAAGGGGATAGACTGAATGAAGGATTTCAACACAGTGGTGATAACCTAGGCATTGTAAAGAAGCTAAACAACTAACCTGATGCAATATGATGTTCTTATACAGCCAAAAATTGTAAATGTCTTCTTAAAATGATTATATATAAAAATTGTATTGAACAAATAAAACTAGTAACAATGGGTTTGAATTATCAAACATATGAAGTTATAATTCAATTTGGCATTCATTTCTATATGAATAGTACAATTTCTGCATTGAAATGTTCTTTTTGAAGTCTATCTCCCCCTCTCCCCCCCCCCGTGTATATAGAGAACATGGATCTGTATGCATAATTCATTTGTGAACTTCAGACTTCCTTTCTGAGAACCTGAATTTTTCTTCTTAACTGCTTTCTATAAAGTAGCATATAGGAACTGGCATATTATAATTCATGGCTTGGTGTCTTGAAAATATCTTTCTGTATGTCCCCATTTTTGTCTGAGAAATGATCTCTTCTTACCTGTAGATTTTGTGTTAGGAGCTATCTCTTTTTCAGATCATTATCTCTAAATTTCACATAACTGCTCAAATGAAGAAAAGTGCATTGTGATATCAGTCTTCCAATACTTGAAGGGCTGTTACAGTTCATTTATTCTCCATAGCACCCGAAGAAGGAAAAGAAACAATAGCTAGAAGCTTATCAGAAAGAGATCCAACCTGGAAATAAGGAGCATTTCCTGATAGTGAGAATGATTAATCAGAGGAATGGCTTGTTCCCTGGAGTTGTGGTTACTTCATCACTGGAAATTTCCAAGAAAACATTGAACAACCATTTTTCTGGGATGGTATGAGGATTCCTCCTTGGGCACAGGGTTGAACTAGATGATCTCCAAGATATCTTCCAGATTTGTGTTTCTAAGATTTGTGCAAAAGAACTATTTTCTACAGAAGAAATATAATGTACAATAAATATGTACAGAACTACTATTTCTTACATTAATTTATCAGGGATATTTCAATTGCATATCTTCTATCTGAACTGATAAATTAATACAATGCATGATCTACTAACCTATTTGCATTTTAATTAAAATAAAAGAAATGAATGTTTCTAACTAAGTCTGAATTAATAAAGTAAAATATTTGTAACTCAGGTTTGACATGAGGGGCCACTGCTCTCTGAGCTAGCTTGTTTTCTTGCAGATGTTTCATTCCCCAACTAGGTAACAATGTAGCATACAAGCCAACTAAAGCCCTACAAAACATCCTAAACAGATCAAAATACTCAACAACCCGAGAAGAAAAAACAGGAGGCATCTACAGCATTCAATTAAGGACTGCAATAACCACTATGTAAGACTGACAGGCAGGAAACTGGGAGAATGCATCCAAGAACATCAACTAGCAGTCAGAAGACATGAGGAAAATTCTTTAATTTTCCAACATATACACGTTTATAACCATAGTTTCAATTGGGAAAATGTGATCATCCTACACCAGGCCAAATCCAAAAACACCAGGGAATTTCTAGAAGGGGCTGGCACTCTGGCAAATCAGCTGTCAATAGACATATAGACATTAACAACCTCTTTAGACTATGCAAAAGGAATCATCATCTAGCTCAAAAAAGGAACAAAAAGACACACGCACCTCTCACCAGCAATCATCACCCAGATCAGCATTGATTAATTCCAAGGTCAACTTCAGACCAACAATCAAGTAAGCAATACCCCAATCAAGTAACTGCCAATGAAACCAACAGCTCAAGCAAAGAATCTCTAAGACCACCTCTACCAACACTGAGAGGCAAGACACCAGAATATAAATTGAGGCAAACTGCACTCCTTGCTAGCACTGATGATGTTACCTAATTGGGGTAATGAGACATCCGCAAGAAAACAAGAAAGCTCAAGAGAGATCAAGGATCCCTTAAGTCTGAATTGCAGGATTTGAGTCAAAAAGAGTTCCTTCAGATAATGAGAAGAGTAGCATATACATTTAGCAAACAAACACCCAAACAAATAAAGGAGACTATTTTTGTTAAAAATATCTTCATAGAAGTGTTTCATACAACTCTTTGTTCTTTTATAGTTAAGGCTACAGATTAGATTTATCTCTATATCATTAAAATGAATAATATGGTAGTCCTTTCACGGCAGAGGATTTGAAAAGAAATTCAAATCAGTTTAGGAAAATAGTATGCATCAGGGAAATCTAGACTTAGGAAAGGAATAGGTGCCAATCAGATGTTTGTTGGCAAGAATTAGATAGTGAACTAGAACAAGGAAGGAGCTGGAGAAAGAAAAGAGAAAAATAAGAAAGCCCAACAAACTTTAAAAAATGTAGTGGGTGGGAACATCCTCCAAAGCAATACGATCAATACGTAGATAACCTGACTCACTGTTGGCAACTAAAAGTAATTTGCTACAATATGGGGACTAAGTAATTCTCCATTTTTTATATGAAATGCAGTTTGCTGAATTCTGCTGAAGTTGTTTCCCTGTATTACAGGTTTTGCGGTACGATTATGCATATATATCCCCTCAATTTATGCTTCAGTCAAAGAGGTGATGGAAATGCTGATATCTTTCCACAAAGCTGCATTTTGTGCTACTTTGGTTTGGCCAGCTTAGAATATTTATTGTGAATATATATGTGTGCCCATGTACAATATGTGAAAACAAACAATAGTTTACTTGCAGTCCTCAGTCAACATATTAGTTGCCTATCTCAGTATGGTACCTGAAACGGGAGTAAAGTAGCCCTTTAGGCTTTTAAATCTTTTTAGCTATTACAATAACTATTGTTTGTACAAACTATGTATTTTGCCCCACCCCTTTCAATTTCTAACCCCTACCTCTATGATGGCACACATGGTGGCACACAGAGCTGTCAGCTCCAGCACGCATGTGTGCACTGGTCAGCTGATTTTCGGTCTTCCGGGGAAGGCCGCTTCAGAACTTCCTGTAGGTCAGTTGGGCTCATTTTTCACCCTCCCCAGGTTTCAGAGGCTTTTCCCCCCGGCCCCCTGGTGGTATTACCAAGCTCAGCTTGGAGGCGAGCAGAGCAGCACGTGTAGGGGGGGGAACGGGGGGGTTGTGCACACATGCGCATGTGAGGGCATGCTTTGCATTATGGGTGCTGGCACGTGTGCGCTATCGCACAAGCACACTTGCATTTTTGACACCCAACAAGAAAAAGGTTAGCCATCACTGCCCTACCTTTTCTAACAAATGGGAAAAATGCAGTCGCTTTGTTGCACATTGTTAAGGTAGTTGTCTCATTGAATAACTTCTCAGTAGATGAAACATGCTTAAAGTGAAAAACAGATAATATAAAAATAGATTAGTGTTCTGATCTATGCAATCCTTTTCCAGCCAAATAAATCATTGTCCTTTCAACTTGCAATGTATCTTCCAGAGGAATAATATGAAAACCTAACACTTGCTAGACTAGACTTTGATTTGGCCAAGAAAACTGCATGGATACATCAAACTCAGCCCAAAAGAGATTTTTGTTTTTATTCTTTTCTTCTTTCATAATGCATAATTGAACTTTTTAGCTATAAATGCTTTATATCTCAGATGATATGTCTAGACAAGACAATAATATTGTCTAATATTCGTAAATATTACATCATATATATCTTGGCTGATTTTAAAACCTGAGCCTTGTTGGAATTGATTAATATTTTGGCAGGGGATTCCTAAGTTAAACTAGGAAGTAAAACTATATTGGATGAAAGCAATGGAAAATTACTTTATTGTTTTTAAAACAATGTCACCTGCAGTTATCACCAATTGGAAGGAAAGGTTACTTTTATTTTTAATGTTAGAATTATTGATCCATTTTTAATTTCATGAATGGGAAAATGGAGTAATTCTACAGAATTACATGCAACAATCTTTTTGTTTTCTTTAGACTGATTGTTTTAAGGAAGGGATAAATAATTTCAGTCAGATGTAAATCCCTCTGAGCAAGGAACTCATTTTCTTTGATAGTATCTCCTATCAGCAGATGCTTCCTCCTGTATTGTAGCCAGCATTTGTGCAGGCACTGGGTGTCAAAAAACTTGAACCTTTTAAAAATATTTAGTGACATGCTTACAGCTGTTGCTTTCTTTTGACAATTTACCATCTTTTTAATATGGACATCTTCCTGTAAATATTAACATTAGTATTTTATTTGTTATCTCTATGCATGAATAATGAAGGGAAAGTTCTATATATTTTTAATGTAGACATTTAACCTTGTGCCTGGCTGATAAGGTGTCCAGGATTTTCCCCATGTACCAATTTAAAAAAATACATTGTCCCCATTTATTGCCTTTTTTAAAACCTCCCTGCACATATTTCAGAATTATCACTGGCAACTCCAGGTCTCATTAGAACCAATCAGTGGTGGGTTGCAGGCGGTATGCCCCAGTACAGACATACCTGAGCCAGCCTGGAGCACCTGCTACCATTCTGGTATGGTGCTCCAGAGGGCCCACCCACCCACCCGAGTTCCTTAACCGGTCTTTTAAGTCTTCTGCGCTTTTGCGCATGGCAGGTACAGCACCTGTGTGACGCTCCGCTGAGCAGCTGGAGCATTGCGGAGGCTTGCAGAGGAGCTAAGATGCATGCGGGCGCTGTGCACCTGTGCACACGTGCTGTGCACGTCCATGTGGATCCAGAAACCACAGGAACAAATGGATTGAAATCACTGGGTGGGTAATAACAGGTCTTGAAATGCTTGGAATAGGGTTGAACTATTTTAGACGGTAATAATATGGCAGAAAGAATTAAAATACAAATGGAGAAAAACGGGGTAGTTATTAGATGAGTTTATGTGCAGAATTGCATACAGTTCAAAACTTTGAAGTAGAAAAAAACCTTGATATTAATAATGTTGTAAATTAGAAATAGGCAATTTTGTGTCCTCCTTTGACCATTCTCCTTCACTTACTACCATTACATTTCTTTGCCATGGTTCATCCTGGTTGAAACTGATCCGAGTTGAAAACTAAGCTAAATGGAGCACACTAGTTTTATAGAAAATCTGCATATTGCTTAGTGTGCTTTTTATTTGTTAGTTGTTATACTTTTTCATTAATAATTCCACTATTTTATATGACATACTTAGTTTTATGTTCACAAAGAGTGCCAAAAATAACTCATTCAGCACTGGAGCTCTTTTGAAAAGTACTTGATGTTGCTAATTTTTTGTCTGTTGCGTGGTGCATTTTTGCATAATATTATATCATGAGGGTTGACATCTGCTCTCATTTTAAATAAAAGTCAACATTTTCCTTAGTGCAACTCTCTTCCAATACTGTACTTTGTGGCGCTCCATCACATGCGTAACATGCTATAGAACATGAACAAAGTATAATTATGGTGAAAAATACCAGTCTTCTACTAAAAAAATATCAAACTAAGATAAGGGTACAACTGTTGTATAGAGGACTGTAAATTAATTACATTACTGTTAATTATATATTGGAGAAGAGTTGCCATGTTAACTTTTTCAGCATAATTATGAGGCGAAGAAAGTAATTGTTGAGCCAGGGGTGGCAATAGATTTGGAGTTGTAAATTCCCATTCTCTAGGGAAATGGAATAAAGAATCATTGGTAGTCATTTAAATCAGACCATGTTGGGTCTGAATGTTGAATCCATAACCTAGCTATTGCAGAAATTCTGCTAGCTACTAATCTGTGTGGGAGTAAGAATTTAAGAGATCCATATCTTTCTGGAAGTAAATATTGTCACCTCTTAGTATTTTCTATCTGCAAGGTCTGGATTTCTAATTTGGCCTCCTTTGTAAGAAATGAGTGGGAGGAGGATAAGGAAGGCAGCTGGAATGTGCTTCTTTCTATTAAGTAGGAGCAAATTATGTGTTCAGTTATCTCAGTGTGTCCATAAAAGGAAACTCTTTGGCTTTATTCAGTGTGGGAGTTTCCTTCTCTCACCTCTCTCAAATGCCAGCTCCCATCATTGAACTGGTTAATCAGGACCCCCAGTGGAATTCAGAGAGAAAGAACGCAGATTCCTGGGGAGGGGGGGGGGGAAGGTTTTGAAACTTGGTCTCCTTGTACTATCCACCCTAACTACCAAATCTCATCTTATCGCTCTGACTTGGATTAGAAACGAGCCTTTTTCCTCAGCTATAGTTGCTTGAAAAAGATTGCAGAATCAGCAAACTTAGGCAAACTTGTATTTATGCAGCTATAAAGCGGAGGATGAAGTCAAGTGTACTGTAATTCAAAGCATACACATGCTCTGCTTGGGTTGATCTAGGCCAGTGGTGGGCAGATCTACTTTTTGTTTTATATAATATCCAATTCACACCAGGTAAATTTAGGTACACAAATAATGGTGGCATTGCTATTAATAACGATGGCTTGGTTTGCATACATAATTTCCATATAAATGTGTGAATCCAGTTGTATATTTAAAAAGTTGAATTTCTGTATGTTTCCACCTCTTTCTTTTTTTGATTAGACAAACAAATCTTACATTGAAACTGTCAATGTAAGACAGTAAATTGTGATATCTGAAACGTTGTTTCAAAGGCAAGGCTGGAAGAAATTCCATGCAATATTCCCTAAATATTTTAAAAGAAAAAAACATTAAACTTTTGCTGCTGCTTGAAACAAGTTGGTGTAAAGTCTAGATGATCAATTGATTTCTAAGTCTTTATCCATAATTGATTTTACTTTGAAATTTTTGAACTATGCAGGTTTTAAAAATATTTTTTGTAGAAACTTGAAGTTGGATCCAAAAACACTCTTACTTTATGCTCAGTGTATATTTTGAAGAATAAATTATTGATTTTTACATATTTCTTTGCTGGGGTTCACTCATTATGCAGAGATCCAGTTGGTTAACTAGGAGCCATATGGTTTCCATGCACAGCAAGAAAAGAATTACCTGCAGTAAGAGGCCATAATTCTTTATGCAGTTCTAGTTTTATTAAACTGTAAATCGGAAAGCTTGGCTGATTTAATTAACAGCATTTGGCTCAATTTTCTTGTTACTTTTGTGTTACGTTAACTACTGCAGCCATCGTGCTTAACAATGCAGGAAGGACCTTCTTTATGCAGTGATTTTAAATGTGTCAGCACAATTGCTTGAAAAGGAATTAAATGAATTTCCTGCCCTGCCATTGTGCAGCAATTCATGCTCCCAACTCACCATATATTTTGGGACATTCATTCTGGAAGCAACAGCTCTCCGACAGAAGTAATGGTCCTTTGGAGCCTGAAAAGAAAATGAATTTAAAAAATAGTCTTTCCTTTTCCCACCCTCTTTTAATGGGTGCCATATCATCTCTTTAAAAAATAGGATTTATTCTTCTCATTTTTGATTGGGGAATGGAAACATTGGGGCACTGGACATCCAAACTAGTTTCTAACATAAAATTAAAACAAGCATCTTTGAACTAAATTCAATTCCTCGTGATTTTATAAACGCATTCATGTCTATCTTTTTACCATATGTGGGTAGTAGTACACAACTGGGTTTATCACTGCCTTTCTCCAGGATAATTTTCATTTTCCCACTCAAACCTACTGATTTGATGGTTTCACATTCCAATATTAAAACATGACCTGCCTTAACTTTTTGAGATCATCTAAAATTAACCAAGTGCTGATACCCAACTAATCGACAAAGTCAACAGATTAACAATACAGCCATTAAATTTTGGCCATTGTAGATTTTGTGTGAGTAATAAGTATCCGCTTTGAGCACAATAGCCGTTTGTCATCTGGAGATCAGAGTCTACTTTCAGGACTGATTGAAACTTTCTAAAGACTCAGAAATTTGGAAAGCAGTGCACTTCTTTAGGCTTACTTTTCTCTTTTCTTTTGTATGTTCCCTTACTCAATTTACCAGATAATTAATCTCCTATCTTCTAAGTGTATTTGGAAATCTTACCTCTTCCATCCACATTTGATGAGATATTTCAAAGTACAACTTCTGGGACTCTTAGGAGGAAAGTGTGATAGCTATACAGTCATTTAAAAAGCTCTATAATATCACTTCTTGAATCATTCCAGAAGTACATGGCAAAAGACCACCTGGTTCAAGCAAATATTTAAATCTACACTGGACAGTTATTTATATAAAGCAAACACATCGATAATTTACTTTGGATCTATTTGCATGATATACTAGTACGTGGAATGCCAAGCTAAGAAGCCATTTTCTAGAGGAATACATCTTCCTTCACAAGTTTCAATTTATTTCCATCTGGCAGAAGGAACCTGTCTGTGTTCTTTGGAGAAAAGAAATGAGAAGCAACTTAAATGCTATTCCTAGCTTGGGTGTGGCAGTTGTTCTCTGTTTGCTTGAGGGACTTTCTTCCTAATCATCAACATAGCTGATGCATCCTTTGTTAGTGCTTGGCCCAGTTCCCCTTCCCCTGACATTAGAGAACCACTTTACTTTAACACAGTGTTCCTAGTGTAATCTGCTTAGTATTTGACTGGGTTTGTCTGTCAGTCAGTACTGTCCAGACAGGCCAACATTATGAAACTAGGTACAATCTTTCTGATGTGATACTATTGAATTTATAGAAATTATAGTTCCCAATCAATGGGTTGTGTTCCCAATCTACCGGTAAGTGGGAAAAAGTGGCATCTGGATAGATGAGACAGAAGGAAGTTGTAGTTTAATGACTGCTATGATTGTTATGCTCACAACACCATTGCAAAACTAGGAATTTCCAAGATGTTTGGAGGTAAAGCAGAAGGTGATCAGGATTTTTCAGTGTAATGATAAATTTGGCTCAAGAACTTCCGATACCATCAATTAATAATATGCTTTTATCTAGGTCACTTTATATATTCAGGGTTTCTTTTTAAATTATACATTTTTCAGCCATTATACTGTATAGAGAGCAGATGGTATATAAAAACACTGAACATAAAAGATGTATGGGTAAGCATGCTAATTTTCAAAAGTTAAAGTAGTTAAAGAATATTTAAATATGTATAATATTCAGTTTGTCTAGAATTCTTCTCCAAATTTAATGATGTTGAATGAGAACTAGTCATAACTGAATTTTCTTCATCATTTGAATAGGATTATTTTACAAAATAAGTTTCTATCTGTATGACTTGATTTTTAACATTGCACTAAACCATTTTTGTGACATATATTGGTTACAAATCATCAAATCATATTTAAGCAAACTATTTTTTTAGCTTCATGTAAGAACTAAAATGTAAGAAACAGATATATGTCCGACAAAACTTTTCCATTGTGTTTTGCTAATTGTATAAACTGACTCTTAGCAGTGTTAAAGTGCTGTTTTGAAAGTATTGTATGACTCTAAGCAGACAGCTCTATTTTAAATTAAAGCATACCAGAACTATGACTTAAGCTACCTTGTCAAAATCACAAGGTTGTGGTGTGTATAAACTAGGATAAGCCTGTATACATTGCACTAAATGCTTTGAAGGAAGACAGCCTCAAAAATGTTGTGATGAAAATTGATTTAATTTCAATGACAGAAAAAAAAATACTATAGACAGGAAAAACTGGGATTGGTGTTGTATGGTAACTTCTATCCTATGAGAGGACATGTGAAAAAATTAAGTTCTCTTCTGCCGTTTTATAATATTCCAAAATAAAATGAACTGACATGTTTATATTATATTCCTATCATACTATATTATATTCCTATCATACTATTAATGTTTTTAAAAAATGAAAACAGTATTTGTACCACATAAACTAGTAAATTTTGGGAAATCTGGGAGTAATACCCACAAAATGTCTAGAGGAAGTCAGGTTGGGGAGAGGTTGTTCTGTAGAAACAGCTGCAAAAATGATCACCAAATAGCAGATAGAATGAAGCATAGCTTTTCAACATATTAGTTTAGTCAGCTGCTATTTAGAGCTACACGTTTTTAGCTGCTTGACTGCAGACAGCTGGTCAAGGTTTTATGAGTAAGGTTTCTATGATGTCCCCAGATGGGATGAGGTGAGGGAATAAATCTCCAGTTTGACTATAGTAGCGTTTTGAACAACTTAATCTACTTGGGGGGAAAAGTTTTTTCAAACACATACTGTTAATGACAGCTGTTGAAAGTGCTGCCATTAAGCTTTCCCTACCTTCTTTGCACATACATGCCCTGTAAGTTGATTATCTTGATGGCATCAGGCATACCTTCTCCTTCCCAAGTTACACTGTGCAGATTTAATAGGAGGCAATGGATTGCTCAGAGGAGAAGGGCAACATGTTTTTAGGGAAGGAGAAGCACTTAATTGTGCCTGTTATTAGTCTCTACCCATTAGAAAACAAGCTAGCAAATTTATCTGGGACAGGAGGTTGCTACCAAGCAACTCTTATACTAGATTTCCATTTCTACCCTTTAGTACTAATGCCATTTTGGTAGGCACAGTTTCTTTCTTCTACTTCCCTCCTCTCACTTTCCAAAGCAAATAAATTACTAAAAGCACATTTCATGATAGGGAATACAACTGGCAGCATTTCTTTTAGGTTTCCTGAGAACGCCCTAGAAAAATTAAGCCTTTTAAAAAGTCATTTGTTGTTCTGCCTTTCAAATACTGGCAGTTCCTTCTTCAGTGGTCACAGTTTTCTACCTTAATGAGAAATAATATTAAAAGGTTATTTCCCAATATTCATGGTAGCTGTTCTCTTTCTGTTCTGTAAAATAGCTATTCCTAACAAGCAGAGATATTTATCTTGCTGCCCTGGCAGAGAAAAGTTTTTTAAAAAACTAGTTTCCATATAAATATGAAATAAATTTAACAAGAGAGAAATATATTTGTTTAATATAGAAGCGGGACCAAGGCTCTGAACTCAGGTCATCTACGAGCCTCTGTGTAATAAGGAAGTTTGCTAACAATCACTGAGAATATATCTTCATATTGGAGCCTTTATATTAGGGACAGCATGCTGCTGAAGCAGTTTGACAGAAAAACGATGTGTTCCAAAGGTAAAAGCCTTTCTCTATGTAAATGTTCTGCGATGCATGAAGGAAGCACCTGAGCAAAATCAGTGATCAACCGTTCCCTCATTCCTCTCCTACCTGCCTGTCTTCTGCACATCCCACCTCCAACGAAGCATAATTCCTTTCCCTTTTCTATTCCTCTTCACCTTTGCTATCCCTTCCCCTACCTGTGCACCTGTGAGAGAATCCATAGCTTATCGCAAACCTTGGATATGTATCACAATACATGCCTGGACTAGTTATGATGGTGACCTGCCACTGACTGTTCTCTCATAAAGTGCAGATGTAAGTGAAAAAGTAACAAAAGGAAGAGAAAAGTAAAAGGGAAGGAAATCTATTGTTTCATGGCTATGTTCTCACAATGTTGCAGTTCCAGTTTAGCTGCAATTCAGAAGGAAATTCATCACCACTAATGTGCTGAAATCAGTGGCACAATGTCTTGCTTTGATTCCATTATGCTTTTTAAGTAAGCAACCCAAGTTTTTTTTCCCTTTTTCTGGGTGCAAATTGGACATGGAATGTAACATTGAATCATTGGTCAGTTGAAGGGAGCACTATTGGTTCATTGGGGATACAGTGTCTTATGACTATGGTAACAGTGCCAGGATCAAACTTTTTTTTTGGACCTTTGGGGAGCTGAAACTGGTAGTTATGTAGAACTCCATAATCATTTCATTGGACTAAATCAGGAAAGAGTTTTAACGGTAGAGCAATAACAGCCTTTGTACTTTATAAAGACTACTTAAAGCTTGGTGGGAGTCCATGTGTGGGACAAGAAAAACATCTAACTGAATAGCTTTAGTTTTGATGTGGGGAATTTGTCATCCAGATTATTAGAAGCAAATGGTAGGAAGCAGCAAACTGCATTCTGAAAAGTTGCCTAGAGCAAATGCAGATTTATTGAAAATTGGACATTGGGAAGATTGACTATTAATTATATTTTGAGGATCTAATCTGGATGGGTGTCTTTACAGAATAGCCATGGATATGATGAACATAATAGATCAACCCATCAAGGTGACAGAATGGCAGCAAACATACACCTATGATTCAGGCATCCATTCTGGAATGAACACCCAGGTGCCATCAGTGAGCAGCAAGGGCTTGATGGATGAAGATGACCTCTATGGCAAGCAGTACACCATTAAGAAAACTACTACTTACAGCCAACCTGGATCAGGGCAGGCCCAGACTCAAGGTAACATTTGCTTTTATTTATTTAAATGCACGATTTGCCTTTATTCCATAAAGAAATTCAAAGTATTGTCTATCCTTGACCTTTTATTTTCTAGTGCGCTGGAAATATAAAGTCCAGAATCCCCAGCTCCCTAGATCATGCACTGCTCTATCACAAGAGTATTAGTCTGGGAAAATATTCATCTTAAAGTAATGTATTCTTTAATCACAAATCACAGTATGCCGAGATTGCTGCAATAAAATTGCTACCCTACAAATTCTGTCATTTAGTTTAGTTCACTGTGAAGTTAGTTATGTGAGATAACAATTTTACATTATATTCAATTGGATATTCTAAAATGGTTATCAATTGAATGCAGGGACGTGCAGTCACTAGAGGCAAGGGAGGCGGGGCCTCACCAGTCACCTCAGGAAAAGGAAATAATTTTAAAGAATTTTTTAAAAATAATTAAAGCCAGGGTAGTTGCTACCAGATTCCAAGTCACAGTGGCTTAGTGTCTGCTTAGTGTTAACCAAAGCAGGAGACAAGAGAACTCGGGGCCTTCTTTGCATAAGAAATTTTTCGCCTTTTAAAAGTTAAGAAAGAGTTAAAAAGCAAAAAATTTCATATGCAAATGAGGCACTGATTTCCCGCCTTCTGATCTGGGAGCAGCGAATCATGCCTTGTTGTTGCAGTTGAGCACGCTTACGTTGGGCGGGTTATTTCGGAGAGCGCGCTTCAGAGGAGAGAGGAGTGGGGGAGAAAGAGGAGGCTCGCTCTTCACTGAAACATGTATGTATTATTTAGTTGGTTCACTAGTTGAAACAGAAATAGTTCCCTGAATCCCTGAAGAATATTTAAAGTGGTAAAAAGAAGCTGACTTCTTCAAATGAGGAGCCCACAGCCCACACGAGGCTGGAGCGAGAGCCGCAGAGGCGAAAGGCGAAGAGGGGTGGGGGGGTGTTCCAAGAGGCCCCCTCCCCTTTTGGCACTTTGCAAGCCAGGCCTGCAGTGGCAAGAGGCTCAGCTCCGCTTCTATTCCCCCCTCCGCTCCAGAGAAGCCGTCTGTGAGCGAGTCTCCGCAGCCCCGGTTCCCTCTCCAAGCAGCCCCAGGAGGAAACGGGCCAGCCCTGCTTCCCTCGCCGGACTTTCCGGCAGTGGAGGACCCGCATTCTGCTCCCCCTTCCAAGCCCCAGTGGTCGGCCTTGGCTCCCGCCACTTTTTTCCAGAGCTCCAGCAGGCCTGCCGAGGAGGAGCCCCAACAAGGCTGGAGCAAGAGCCGCGGAGGTGAAAGTCTGGCCACTGGGGCTTGGAAGAGGGAGCAGAATGCGGGTCCTCCACTGCCGGGAAGTACAGGGAGGGAAGGGGGGCTGGCCCGTTTCCTCCTGGGGCTGCTTGGAGAGGGAACCGGGGCTGCGGAGACTCACTCACAGCCGGCTTCTCTGGAGCGGAGGGGGGGATAGAAGCGGAGCTGAGCCTCTTGCCGCTGCGGGCCTGGCTTGCGGAGTGCAAAAAGGGGGGCTCTTGGAACACCCCCCCACCCCTCTTCGCCTTTCGCCTCCGCGGCTCTCGCTTCAGCCTGGTCAGGAACCGGCGCTCTTCTGCTGCGGGCGGGACGTACTCCTGGTGGCCTGTGGCTCCAGCGCCTGCAAGGTGGAAGTGTATGCCCTGCGGGGCAGACAAAAGCCGAAAGAAAGCACCCCACCGCTTCTGTCTGACATAGAGGCGCCCCGCAGCTGGGTCAAACATAGCTGCGGGGTGCGGGGCGCCTCTATTTCGAACATAGCTGCTGCAGGGGGGGGCAAAAGCTGCTTTCTTTCTTTTTGCCTCACCAGCCATAAGCTTCACCGCACATCACTGATTGAATGTAAGAAACAGTATTTTATCTGCATTAAAATGGACACAGTTTTATAGACTGAAAGTTATCTGGTTCGCAGGCCTGCCTTTTGCTTATTTTTGCTTTACAGGCTTATATCCACTAGTTTTTTTTTTACATAGATTCTGACTGTAATGTTGAATTATTGGTCTATTACAATAGTGATTTTTAGTCAGATGGGTAAAGATAATGTCAGAATATTCATTAACTGGAATAGGACATAGCAACAGATCATCCATTGGGGACTGGCTGAAATACGACATGGTAACAAGGTCAGCAAATGTATAGGCATGGCCAATGGGAACTATTTGATGACAGAGAGCCATGCCAGATGGCTCGGAGCCTGGGTGTGGCTTACCTATGTAGCTCTGAGTCTGTATAAAAGAGCTAATCTAGTCTGCTCTCAGAATTGAAACTGAAACTAGTCTGTCTGCAATGCTGAACTCTGAACTGAAAAAATGAAACTGCTGTCTGCTGTTGGTATTGTATGTATTGTATATATATATTCATATTCTTATATATATAAAGAAGTTTCTTATTTAAATGAATCCTGCTAAATCAGTTATTTGTGTATGCTTTCTGGATTTGATTTTTGTAACACACCGTGACAGATAATTGTCCTAATAAGAATCCTGACACTGTAGACCTTGTTAAATCAGTGTCTTTGAAATTACCATCACACACTTGGAAGATAACAGTTTGCTTTGGTCAGTTTTTAATTTTAAGCAAAAGATTTAGAACCACATCATAAACACCATTGATGTACGTGGTTACAGTACATCTATTAGCTTAGAAAGGAATTAATCTGCCTCTTTTTGTCATTTGTCAATATCAGTCAATTTTTAGAAATAATCCTCTATTTTATGAATTGGGAATCTACATTTAAGTTCTAATTGATCATGACACTTTTCCTAAGACTTAATTCACTCTCTGTAAAGTGAAAAAAGCCCACACAAACAGGTTATTTCAAAATAAAGCATAGAAACATAAAAGTCTTCTAAGCATTACAAAAGTAATCTGGAGAAGTTAGAGATTTTTTTTAACTACTGCTTCTTACTTCATGCAAATCAATACATTCAGGTGTAAGCAGAATATCTTGGCTGTTGAAAGAACAAAGGATTATGTTTTTGTGATTGAGTAAAAATGATATGATTCACTATAAGGAATTTCTATTGCCAAGGATCCCAGATAGTAGAAAGATGAATAAAAATTTACAAACATTTCATATTATATATTGATATTTAATATTACATTTTAAGACAGCAGGGAATGGGACAGAGAAACTATTTAATGAGAAACAGTTAAAAAAAATTCAGGCACCAAGAATAGGCAAGTAGAAGCACCAGCTTCTTTCTAAAGTCTCTCAGAACTGCAGAGAAATCTAGATTGCTGCAAAATTTAAGATTCTTCACCCCAATCCCACCCTCCCTCCCTCTGTATCTGTGTGTGTCAGTATGTCTGTGTGTGCATACATAAAAATGTTCAGGTCTTTATGCATGCTAGTTACCATTTCCCATCTCACTTTCATGTTTTTAATTAAACAGCTTTGTATTACAGCTGCTTAATCATGCTAGTTAATTAACTCCAGCCTTATCTCTTTGCTCAGATGTGAAGTTTCCTACACCTCATAGAGCTGAAGCAATCCCAGGAACTTCCTAATATGACTGTTAAAAATTCTGATTGGAGTTTTGTCTTTGTTAATCCTATCTTGTCAATCATCCTTGCAGCGGAATTGGAGTCCCAGATTGCAATGACCCGTGCCCAGCGCATCCGGGCGGCCATGTATCCAGAGACAGCTGAAGACCACACTCTGCTACTGACTACCCAAGTTGAGGGGCAGCAGACAAATGTACAACGATTGGCTGAGCCCTCTCAATTGCTCAAGTCAGCCATTGTGCACCTCATCAACTACCAAGATGATGCTGAACTAGCCACTCGTGCTATCCCTGAACTCACCAAACTGCTGAATGATGAAGATCCGGTATGGAAATGCAATTAGACCCTTGGTGTCTTAAAAGGTTTTTGGGGGATTTAATAGAGCTAATTGCTTGATTGGCTATGATTTGAAGCATTGTAAATGTTTCAGTAATCATATACTATGCATAAAATGATACTTTCCATGAAAACACAAAGAAGCTGCCAAATGCATTGTTATCAACCCAAAATAACTTTTGATTTTTTCCCCCTCATATTTATCATGTATACTCAAAGGAAAGCTCTGGGTTTTACCTTATAGAGTATAGTTTGGAGGGCTTAAACAATTTTTGCTTTTAATGTCTAGCATTATCATCCGAGATGGAATTTTGAATATTTTTCAAACCTTGTAATTTCTTGCATAGGATTTAAAAAATGTAATCCAGCTCACAAAAATTGTTCAACTATTCAGGGAGGCTTGATACATGAACATTAATTATCAATTCATTCAGAACCTAGAACTTGGTTGCACACAGTAACATTGACTTTTTAATGCAGAGTGCTCACAAAAGTGCATTTGCATTAGTTTATTAGCGTGTGTTTGAATTAACAAATTCAAAATGCTGATCTTTCCATATTAAATCCTACATGATTCATGGCATTGGATATATCTAATATGACATGTTTTCTGGAGAGATTCTGCATGTTGCAACCTGTTGCAAAAGAGAATGATTTCTGAAGTTAGATGCGATGGGAGAGAGCTTAGCAGCTGCCATCCCTATATGAGCTTCCCTTTCTCTGGAACATCTCCCCTCTCACTCCCCAGGGTAAAAATGACTCTCATGACCTTCCAAAGGTTGGTAAAATCCCACTCTTTGTGAAAGTTTCAGAGAGAGTATGGAATCATTGGTACCAAAATGTCTGTTACTGTTTTATGATGATAATAATATTAACCGCCTTGTACACCAGGTAGTATTTCTTGGCTCTGAAGTAGTAAATATTATAAATAACACTGAAACATGAAATCTGGAGTTTAGTAGAACTTGATGCTCTGAAGAGTGTTCTAATAATTGTTCCATTCTACAACTTCCCCCCCAGGTGGTAGTCAGCAAAGCAGCCATGATTGTAAACCAGCTGTCTAAGAAAGAAGCCTCACGCCGGGCTCTTATGCAGTCTGCTCAAATTGTTGCTGCTGTGGTGCGCACCATGCAAAACACCAGTGACCTGGATACAGCCCGCTGCACTACCAGCATTCTCCATAACCTGTCTCACCATCGTGAAGGGCTGCTGTCCATCTTTAAGTCTGGGGGTATCCCAGCCCTTGTGCGTATGCTTAGGTAATGCCTCAGGAGTTATGTCACAAAGAGAAGACACATGGTTTTAAGAATGTTTTTTTTTTTCCGTCGCTGGAAGTATTACGATAGCTTTGTCTATGCACTCTTCCTATCTATTTTATTCAATATTATAGTTCACATGGGGCTTGGTGTAATTTTCTTCTCTTTTAAGTTTATCTTTTTGGGCTTTATTAGAATTTTTCAATACAGTAAAATCATATATAATTAAAGAAAGATTAAGAGAAAATTAAGAAGAGAAAAAAAAGAAAAAGAAAATGTAGAATTACATATGCACTTCTTTCGGTTAAGTAATTGCCATGTTATTTTTCCTCTTCCTCTGTGATCCTTTTTAATCCTAAGTCAATAAATTATCAATTCTGTTTTTTCTTCTTTCAATGCAAACCCATATAAGTCTTCCAGTCTCTTTTTAAAAAGTGCTTATCGTTTTTTCTCTGATCAAACTGGTCAGTTTTGCCATTTTTGCAAGCTCCATCCCTCCTGCCTAGATCTTTGGATTAAGTAAGTGCCAAACTCCTAAGCTTTCCTGAACATGGTGTGTTTTGCATTGTCCCATGCTGTTTTGGCATGTGACTACTGCTTTGGAAGTAATAACAAAAGAAATATCCCTATCTTGAAAATGCATCATTTTTAGTCCTCTACAACGATTCTTCACAGTCAGTCTCTTGGCTACAAAGAGCTTTTGCCTATCTTAAAATCTGTTCAGAACACTCCTATTACTTCATCGATTACATTATTAAAAGTACATGCCTTAAAATCCAATTTTTCAACCGGCTTTGATTTGCTATACTCACTTGACTGATTTTTCCAGAAACACTATAACTGCTTCCATTAATACTTTATTTAACTCTTTCTTTTCTGTTGGTTTCATTGACAACTATAATCTGATATGTTCATTTTATTTTTGATGTAGGACTTCTCAAAGCCTTTTTATCTTGGGATTTGGCGACCCCCCAAAAAGAAAAAACTAGTTAACTTGATTACAATAATTAACATAATCAACAGCTAATCAGGGCACTTTAGCATTAATTTATTTACTACATTTCTATAATGCTACTTCTGGAGAACTCATAATAGTGTGCAGCTTAAAATAGCACAACAAATGCATTGAGTAAACAATATCATAAATAAAAGATGATTGTAGAACTATTCAGATAATTAAAATCTTTACTCTCACTGTTGTTATGCTTATAATATTGTATCCAAGTGACCATGATCTTAATATGGTCACCTGAACATCAGAAGATGGGCAGCATACAGATTTATGGAGGAAAACTCTTCCAGCGAGTTGGTGCTAAAACTGAGAAACATGGTTTCTAACTCTTCTTTATATCTCATATTCATTATGCAGGGGTAAAAAATACCATATTTTTCAGAATATAAGATGCACCGTTTTTCCTCAAAAAGAGGCTGAAATCTGGGTGCGTCTTATATACTGAATACAGCATTTTTTGCTTCCTGAAACCCTGCCCCTTCATCAAAATGGCTCTGCATTGCCTTTAGGAGGCTTCCAGGGTGTTACTGGGGGCTGGGGAGGGCAGAAATGAGTGAAAGATGGGCCATTTTTTGCTCCCCAGCCCCCAAGAGCACTATAAGCTACCTAAAGACTATGCATGCTCTTTTTTTGACAAAAATGGGCCGTTTTTTTGTTCATTCCCCCCCTCAGGAGCATTCTACAAGCCTCCTAAAGCCTATTCGTGCCCTTTATTTTAAAAAAAAAAACAGGCCCGTTTTTGCGGAAAAGTGTACAAAAACTTTTTTAAAAAAATGTGCCTCTTCAAAATCTTGGTGTGTCTTATACTCCAAAAAATACGGTATATAGTATTGTTTACAGGCTGGATGGTTATGTTGTAGCTAATGTAGAGACTATTGCAAGTGGCAAGCTAAATAGGTCTCTGTAGGTCAAAAACAATACTTTGAAGTGTACCTAGTGGTAACCAGGACCTTTTATACTGCTATTATGTGTGAAGAGCACCTCTTATTTTAGGACTATTGACTAAATTTAATATTTAATAAATTCCAAGGGTATTTGTTTAAGATATGCTGATTCTAGCTATTCATCGCAGGTCCCATGGGAACTTAATCTGTGCAAAATTTCTTCCAGCTGTTCCCACAACTCTTCTGTCTCTCCTGTTCCTTTGCCAGGCAGATCTTGCTATAAGTCCACACCCAGTGGCACAAAATGGAGCTGATGAGCAGCTGCTTTGACATGGAGGAATTGGCTTTGTTGTAGAAACACAAGTCTCAGCAAGCTACGGCTGAGTCATGCTTACTCTTGCTCTTTCCTTGCAGTAGAAAAAGTCTTAAAAATTCCAGAGTACTACCTTTGACACCACCATATTGGAACCCCATTAAACAAAAATAATTCTGATTATAATTGGATCAAGACTTTCACTGTTCACTATCACCAATTTCAACCTCAGTTTACCTTGACAAATGGAAGGAAAAATATATTAGATGTGAGGGAAGGCATAATTAAATAAGCTGAAGTATTATGATTGCAAAAAACTGTATCCATTTGATCTCTTGCTTAGTGGCTTCCTATGCTGCTTCAGGGTCAAAAAAAATTATGTGGGAAATTTAGGAGAAGTATTCTTATGGAAGAGAAACAGCAAGGTTTTCAGAACTTGACCCATTTAAAATATAATAACAAAATATTGAAAGTCTACTTGAGCATCTTTCTGTCCCTTCTTATATCAAGAAGATTCAAAGTACAGTTACTTTAGGTTTTTTCTTATGCCTTCTCCTTTTCCATTACTAAATTTTCATTTTCTCTCTCTTAACTTGATGAAGGAATACAAGAACAGTTAGCTCCATACTCTTCCATAATATAAATGTTCCAGGTCTGATCAATGGCAAGGGGGGAAAAAAGCATTACCAGGCTCTCGGTATAAATTAGAGTAGTTAATTTTAGAGACTAATTTCCATGATCCTTAAACATGTTGGCTGGGCTTTTTTTGTGTGGGGTACCATGTTGCCTTCTGATATAGACATTATTAGAGTAAAAGAATTAAAGGTATTTATTTATTTATTAGACTTGTATACCGCTTCATAGAGCTTTCAGCCCTCTCTAAGCGGTTTACAGATTTTTAGCAAATTGAGTCAGCAAATTGCCCCCACAGTCTGGGTCCTCATTTCACCCACCTCGGAAGGATGGAAGGCTGAGTCGACCTTGAGCCGGTGAGATTTGAACCGCTGAACTGCAGATAACAGTCAGCTGAAGTGGCCTGCAGTACTGCACCCTAACCACTGCGCCACCTCGGCTCACATATGTAGTCACATATATCCATACAATTTGTTGTATTTGTTGTTGTATTTGCCTTAAATAACAAAATTCTTCTTTGCTATCTTCCTGCCTCTCTACCCACAGCTCTCCAGTGGAGTCAGTCTTGTTTTATGCCATCACTACTCTTCACAACCTACTGTTGTACCAGGAAGGTGCCAAGATGGCTGTTCGCCTTGCTGATGGTCTTCAGAAGATGGTCCCCTTGCTGACAAAGAATAATCCTAAATTCTTGGCTATCACCACTGATTGTTTGCAGCTGCTTGCCTATGGGAACCAAGAAAGCAAAGTACAAACTTGTATTCTAACCTTGAAATATTTTGGGGGGTGGGTGGGGGATGGACTCTGGTTCAGTAATTTAAATTTGTCATTGTTCATAGAATACAGGCAATCATCCCAGTATAGGTAATCACCCCTAAGAGACAGATGACAGCTTATGTGTTAGTTTAGGCACACCTGTGTACATATGTCTGAGGAGCAGGTTTTCTTATTCTGCTGAGGAAGAGCTTTATTTTCAGGGTCATCAGCTGAAGACAGGAGTAAGGAGAAAGTATATGATTAAGAAAATGAATTACAATTATCTTGCCTTTGCCCAGAGAAATGAAAGAATGCTATTCTCTATGTTTGTATCTGCAGCTCATAATTTTGGCCAATGGAGGTCCCCAAGCTCTTGTTCAAATTATGCGAAGTTACACCTATGAGAAACTTCTGTGGACTACTAGCCGTGTCCTCAAAGTCCTGTCAGTCTGCCCCAGCAACAAGCCAGCCATTGTGGAAGCTGGTGAGTGGTGACAATTGAGACAGAACAGCAATCTGATGAGGACATGTATGATTAGGTTATTATGTAATCTTTTTAGGCCAATTCCCAGAATTTCCTAAACAATAGAGCTCTTGATGACAATTTTGGGAGTGTAGGATAAGCAAATAGCTAGGTAGGAAAAATTAAGATTCTGTTGCTTTAAAGAATCATGTACAATAATTTATCAATATTAGGTGCTAAATATTCTTTCAGTAACATAAGTAAAACATTTTCCCTAACATTACAGTTACTTATGTATTTTTTATTTAAATAAATTAATCTGCCTCACAATAAAACTGAACATTGAATAAATAAATAGAAAATATGCATACATTAGATTCAATGCATATTTTAAAAGAGGTTTAATTTTCATTACAATCAAAAGATTTTTTATGTTATGTTGTTTCTAAAAAATACATGTTTTTCTATTTCTTTAGCTGCATTACTGTAGAAGCAGACCAATAAGTAGCCATATAAGTCTTGCTGATTAAAGAACAGGGCCCTAGTTATACTTTGTCTTGCCCTAAAAACAAAAAATACATAATGTGATGTTATAATGGGTTTATAATATTCTGAAGAAATTTTTCAAACCATTTAAATTCCATTTTTCCCATTTTCTTTCTTTCATTTTTGTTAATTTTTGTACTCTTTTTTCCAAAAGGTGGTATGCAAGCTCTGGGAAAGCACCTGACTAGCTCCAGTCCAAGACTTGTGCAGAACTGTCTGTGGACTCTAAGAAACCTCTCAGATGTGGCCACAAAGCAGGTGAACAATGCTTTTCCACCCACAGTCTATTTTATTAAAACTTAAGCCCCACCCAGCCTTTTTTATCTAGTTACTTAAGATTTCTATGCAATAACTGTTTCTTCGGAGACCTACTTTACGAAGGATTGTAAAAGGATTTATTCGCCAAATATGTTCTGGCACATCCTGCTATTGAGCCTTCCCTGATTGTGCTATTGAACTAAAACTAAGGACTGATTGCTCCAATAACTTCGTAGTAGTACTATCCTAGTGGGTCTGTCTGGTGACTTCCTTATGTTGACCTAGCTTCTGATTGAGGTAATAATTCTCTGTGCTATTTATTATCTTTAAAGGAGGGTCTTGATGGTGTCCTGAAGATTCTGGTCAACCAATTAAGTTCAGATGATATCAATGTGCTGACTTGTGCCACTGGTACCCTCTCCAATTTGACTTGCAACAACAGCAAGAACAAAACCCTGGTGACTCAGTCAAATGGAGTTGAAGCCCTCATACACACTATTCTCCGAGCTGGAGACAAAGAAGACATCACTGAACCAGCTGTGTGTGCTCTCAGGCACCTCACCAGTCGGCATCCAGAGGCTGAAATGGCACAGAATTCTGTGCGGCTTAACTATGGAATTCCTGCCATTGTTAAGCTGCTTAATCAGCCCAACCAATGGCCACTGATCAAGGTACAGGCCCAGGGAGATAGTAGCTAAATATTTATAGGCAGACATATGCATTTCTATTCGTTTTTCTTCAACTACAACAGGCTCCTATTCCTGATAGGCACATTTCAGGGTGATCACTATTTTCAGGGAAGTGTATCATAATTTTGGAATCTATAGCCATCAGAATGTTTATTGGGGGAGTGAGGATCATAGACCCCTCTGTGAGAAAAGAATCTTACTAGCATTGATTGTAAAAGACTTCTTACCACATTGAATAATTGTGAGATATAGTGGCTAAGTCCCTAAGCTGCAAGCCAAGATAGCATTACTTTCAAATCACAGTTCAGAGGTGTAGATTAGGTAGGTTAAGCAAGTTTCCTTTTGCCTTCACCCAGCTCTTATCTTTAATAGGGTTTTATGATAATACCAGCCACTATTGCATCCATGCAATAAAAATTGCTTACACAATTTATGTAAAGTACTCTAAGCATGTAATTGCATTTCCCCCAATAAATGTTTAGGATACTATTAATGAGAATAGTAATCTGAGAGGCATAAGTGCCAAAATGATGATAGAAGTTTGATAATCAAGCTTTTTGTGTGTGTGGAGCAAAAGACAAAGCCAGTGAATGAACCAGGACGGAAGGTGGGGGGAGGATAATTCCGTTTGCTAGTCAGAGATGGAACTTTACAGCAATGCTCTTGTATTTTAGAGTTAATTTATTAGATAAAATACCCTGGATTGAATTGATCCCTGTCTTTTCTTGTTAGACCCAAATGTCAAAAATCATACACCAAAACTGATTAAACGATTAAACAATTTTAAAGCTTGTCTAGTTTTGCATCTACCGGTGTTTTGAAGACATGCCTTTCTCCATAGAGATAGCATCCAGACATGGGTTGACTTCATCCGCTCACTGATAAGACTGAGTCTGTTGAAGATGTTAAGCCACGCCCTTGTCGCTAGGCAAACCCAGCTTTCAAATCAGTCCCTCAGTGAGGATGGATGTGTTATCGAATTGCTCCCAAAGGGAGACTATATTGAATTTCAGGACTTACTGAAATTGAATAATTTGATCTTGTGAGTAGTCCCTGACTGGGATCATTTCATCTTGGGCATCCACCTGGACTTGTAGCCTTTGACGCCTGTAGCCCCTAGTGGGTGGTGAGTGACTCTGGCCTTAGGTTGCAAGCCTTAGACAGAGTGAGGGCTTACTTTGCACCTGGTAGAGCTCCGCGCTTTGTCCCAGGCACTTGATGGCTCACAGTAATACTCTTGTATTTTAGAGTTAATTTAGTATAAAATATCCTGGATTGAAATGACCCGTCTTTCCTTGTTAGACCTAAATGTCAAAAATCATACACCAAAACTGATTAAACTATTTGAAAGCTTGTCTAGTTTTGCATCTGCTAGTGTTTTGAAGACATGTCTTCTCCTTCCTGCTCACAGGCTACAATTGGCCTCATCCGTAACCTGGCTTTATGTCCAGCCAATCATGCTCCCCTACAAGAAGCTGCTGTCATCCCTCGCCTTGTTCAGCTACTCGTAAAGGCTCACCAAGATGCTCAACGTCATGCAGCTGCAGGCACACAGCAACCATACACGGTAAGAGGAGATGAGCAACTTCTATTTATGATCTTAATTGTTTTAGAAGTTATTTATTTGGGATTCCTGGAGGGTCACCCAACTATAATTTGAACTTGATGCCTTCTGAGATGCCTCGTCTGCCTGAAGAGGAGATCTTTGGTTGAAATGTTAGAAAAAGTGATGAAGGGGGAAGCTTCTTTTTCTCATTATATATTTTTATTTTTTATTTAATTTCTTTGTATTTTTAATTTATTTTTGTTATGATTTATTTTTACCTATTGTTTTTATTATCTATTTTAATATTTATTTATTTTATTAAAATAATTATTAAAAGGAACAATGTTTTCTCAGGTGTTGGATGCTAGCCTAGGAACGAGCAGTGCCTTTTTTCCATTCTTTAATGGTTGTCTTATTTTTTCAGGATGGGGTAAAGATGGAAGAAATTGTAGAAGGCTGCACAGGTGCATTACACATTTTAGCCCGAGACCCTATGAACAGAATGGAAATCTTCCGTCTAAACACCATTCCTCTCTTTGTGCAGGTCAGAATTTCTAAATGGATGGAAGTTGTAGGGGAGGAATATTCAAGGTTAAGTGTGGATAGAAACAGAGAGTTTGATTTCTGCAGAAGTAAAATAGTAAATAGATATAATGATTGCTAAGCAGAACATGAGAATTCAACCATTTTTTTTTTGTAAACCAAGGCTTGTGACAGAGGTGAGAAGCCCATGGGTTCCATGTGATTCTCAGAATATCTAATAATGTATTATTGCTATTAATAATATAGTACCTGTGAATAATTCCCAAAGAGTAAATTTCATTTATTTGTTTTTCTGAATATTTAGGGTATCAAAGCTTAATGGTGAATGAATATATATATTGTGCCCATGAAAAATTACCCATTTTTGCTTTCTTATTTGATGAGAATTCAACCTTGGTGAGAATTCAGATTTATTGGGTTAGGTTGACACCCATGACAATGCAGTGAGTGACTATTCTTTGCATTGTGGTCTAACATTTGTCACATGGAATGATAAAATACAGAAAAGTTGCAATACCTGTGTAAAAATAATGTAATCATGATTGGTAAGCTTATTCTTTAGAATCGCTTTGTTAAAATTAACCAGGTATTGTTTAGCCCAGTGTTTTTCAACCTTTTTTGTGCAAAGGCACACTTTTTTAATGAAAAAAATCACGAGGCACACCACCATTAGAAAATGTTTTAAAAAATTAACTCTGTGCCTATATTGACTATATATAAAGTGTTTTTCCCACGGCACACCTTACACTATGTCAGTGGTTGAAAAACACTGGTTTAGCCTTCTCTCAGTTTGCTTTCGTTCTTAATAATTTTGGTATATCCTGATTAATAGTGACCTTCTGAAAGACACAAGCACTGACAATAGAAGACAACTTGAGTGTAGGTAATTTACCAAGAGGGGACTATTTCCTTACTTATTCTTATTCTTCCTGTTCATTTGGGGGAACAGCTCCTATATTCTCCAGTGGAAAACATTCAGCGTGTGGCAGCCGGCGTACTGTGTGAGTTGGCTCAGGATAAAGAGGCGGCTGATGCCATTGATGCAGAAGGTGCTTCAGCACCATTGATGGAGCTTCTGCATTCCAGAAATGAGGGCACAGGTAAGGATTGTAGACACATGTTCATGTATAATTCTTTTATGATCACATTATCATCACCACAGCTTAATTTAAGCATTGGGTTTACAGTATGTACCTTTCCACAGTACCCCAGTCAAACTTCTTATATTTTCATAGGTTACCAGGATTGAGAATTTTTAGAACAAATGTTAAAAGAGTGAAATTAGGTGAAAAGTGAGGTGGGAGAATAATATAGAGTCTGCCTATTTAATCTATTTTAAAGGAAACGAATTGCCTATATTGTAGTTGAACCATTTGGTAGTAACAGAATATCACCATCTAGGAGTAAGATTGTAATTTAGTTCTAAAAAATTTAGACATCAAATGTAGTCCTCCTGTATATATTCTTTTATTAATGTTGGAGCCCAGAGATAGTTATTTTTATTACAGTAAAGGAGTTAATTATATAAGAATTGACTCCAAAAGCTCATGGTCATAGTAATATTAAAGCCCTGGATAGTTTCCATGACCAGCGATTCATTGAGGCGCGTCCTCCAATACAAAAGTATTCTAACATACAACTCTTCTCTTAAAAACCTAGAATGTGATATAGACCAGAAGTAATTGTACTATAAAACGAGCTTCTAAAATTCTTGCAAAAACAAAAAGCTTGTTTTATTATCAGAAATTAGTGGGTTTTGTTGTAGTATGGGGAAGCAAACTGGGAAATCAATGTCATACACATACTTCTCAAGGTAGTCAATGCAACAGCTGATCAAGGGCAAGCTTTTTTTAGCTGGCAGGCTAAAGGTCCTTTTCTTACTTCTCCAGCTACATATGCAGCTGCTGTGCTGTTCCGCATCTCTGAAGACAAGAACCCAGACTATCGGAAACGTGTCTCTGTGGAACTCACCAACTCACTCTTTAAACACGACCCTGCTGCTTGGGAAGCTGTGAGTTTTCCTGTTATTTAGATGTACATGTTCTAAGCCTCTGATCTTAATCAGAATCCATGTAAATCCAAAACCAAGAATGACACGGTGCGATTTTTCAACCTGAATTCTTTATTTTTTCACACCTATAGACTGCCAGATAGAGGACTATATGCATGTATGATATACTCTGTGAACTACTAGGGAGGGACTGTTGTCTTCATCCTCTTTTTCTCACACATGATATCTGGGCTGAGTTGGCCTCTTACTCCTCTGGAATGCAGCCCCTCCCTCCTGGAAATCTACCCCCTTGCCACTGTCACCATCAATTTCACTTCAAAGGCCAAACCTAGGAAATATTTGGGAAGTCAGACATTTCCAGATAACTTCAAACATGCCTAGGAGAGTTCTTTTCAGTTCTCAGAATAATACTTTCTGGTTTTGTCTGTTACCATCCTCATGTCTACACCTTTTTGGTACTAAAAAGGTAGAAAGAAGGATTGTAATTCTTGAACTCTTTCTCCCCAGTTCCTCAGTTCTCTATCAAAGCAGTTTATTCTTTGATTATGAGGGAACTAGCCATTATTGGAAGGGGGACGTGTGTCCTTAGGAGAACTGCAAATATTTGGAATTCTATCTGATATAATCCCCTGAAAGAAAATTGCAGTCTTGCATATTTAAAGTCATCTGGAAATCTGCCAATATAAAACAAAATTTGTGGATACGATTTCAGATTTATCTTAAAGTCCACCTGAATCACTGTCAACTTTTTTTAAAGTAGTGACTCTTTAACAAAATACTGACAAAAACCACTTTAAGTCTTTATCTCATGCTTGAAAGCAAATACATATCACACGGAGATTACAATGCAACATCTGTTTTTCATTCAACGCGGTACTACTGCTAATAGCAGTAGTGAATGTTGACATCTACACAAACTTTGACAACAGATGGATGAGAACTAAGGGAGAACTTGATTTTAAAAAATGCCTTGCCCTCATTTATTTGTTCTTCCCAGTATCACTCCTGGGAAAGATACCAAAGAAGTAGCCTTTTGGGATGAGTTAATTATGCATAAAAGAAGTCTTAAACCTTCTGTTGTGTATCCTTGCCTAAGCAAGCTTAGTATCTAAGCCATTGGCTCTGAGGGTAGGTTTAACCATTCCCCATAGATGGGTCATTCCAGAAATTAGCAGATTGGATGTCTCTAGGCTCTCTTGGTCAACATTTAGGATTGCTTGGCTGAGTTCTGAAATTTTTGCTATCCTGCTTACAGGCAACCAGAGTTAATTAGATAATTAAGTTGCCATGGGAAACCAGAGCTCAGTTGCATAGGCAGCATCCTTAGGTAGTGACTTCTTATGGCAGGTTTGGTGTAACTTGCAGCCATTACAAGTTTCTGTATTTGTTCTGAGAACAGTTGGGTTTCTTTCCACAGGCCCAGAGTATGATACCCATTCACGAACCATATGCAGATGGTGAGTATAGAGGGCTTGTCGTTTCAGGTGGGAGGGAGAATAATAGCAATAGCAATAGCAGTTAGACTTATATACCGCTTCATAGGGCTTTCAGCCCTCTCTAAGCGGTTTACAGAGTCAGCATATTGCCCCCAACAACAATCCGGGTCCTCATTTTACCCACCTCGGAAGGATGGAAGGCTGAGTCAACCCTGAGCCGGTGAGATTTGAACAGCCGAACTGCAGAACTGCAGTCAGCTGAAGTAGCCTGCAGTGCTGCATTTAACCACTGCGCCACCTCGGCTCCTAATGACATATAACCAGACTGCTTTGCTAAAATTCCCATTCTTAGCTATTGTTTATTCTCTGAAGATGCTCCTGGAAACATGTATGGTAGTTGAATAGGCTGTTTGTGGGAACATGTATGATAGTTAAATTAACAGTCTGAAGCCTTGGTTCCCCTGTGTTTCATGTATGTTACAAGAATTTTTCAAATTCCTCTTTCTCTAACCAAGCAGGCTTAAATAATTTGAGGTTGTATTCTGAACATTCCAGACTGTTTTAATTACTTGGGGACAAGACCGCATGCAATGGAAGATCATGCTGGAGGGAGCAGGCTTTACCAACTTGTTGTAATTCTCATAAATTGGAACTCCAACTCTCAGTGTCACCGTGGCATTCTGAATGATATAATGATACAGCCTGAACACATTTGAAAGGGCTCATTTTGGGAAATTCTGGAGTGATTCTTATTTAGAAAACTATTTTATTTTCAGCTTATATGAGCAATATACCCCTTTCTTCTTTTTACGCTTCAATAGAATTGGATGGAGGATATCGTGCCATGTATTCTGGGGAAATCCCTATGGACCACATGGACATGCACATGGACATGGATGGAGACTACCCCATGGATACATACAGCGATGGTGTGCGAGCACCTTACCCAGACCACATGCTCGCCTAATATGTCCCTTGGACGTGTTGGGCAGGACTCAAGGTAAAAGCATCCAGTTTAGTGCATTTGGGAATTGACCAGTTAATGGAAATGAAACGTAAAAGAAGATAAAATGGATGTTTTTGTTCTTTATAACTAAACATCCTCCACACTTTCATTGACCTGCAGAACATAACATTGCTTCCCATTCCAGGGGAAAATAGATTTATGTCTTGCCTCTCTTTAGTAAAAAATTAAATCTTTATAGTGATTACTCAGTAAATGAAGGACAAATGGTAAGCAAAATAAAGGTCATACAGGTTTATTACCAACAGAACTCAATTGTTGTGTTTGGTTAGACCAAATATGGCTCCTTTCCAGCTTTTTGCATCTGATATAGTTTCCAGCCATATTGCTCATGAATTTGTGAAACAACCTGGTAACATTGATGGGGAAAATACAACATTTTGAAATGGAACCTCCATTTTCAATGCTTGTAAATGTCCTTTGTGTGTTCTACTAAATATTACTTCTCTTTTTTTATTATTAATGAGTTGCTTCTAGTAGCTGTGAATCCTTGTGGCTGGTTTCCACTTCTGGGTGAATGAAAAAAGAAAACTTATACACCAATGCATGAAGTGTAGAAACTAGCCAGTGCTTTAAAAAAAGGGGGTAGAGGGTACTCTTTGTTACTGAGTATGCATACTGGCTGCACTATTAAGCTCATGCTAAAATAAATATATAATTTCTATTCATAGGAAAAGGTGGAGATTGGTGCATTGCCAGTCCTGTCTTTTACATTGTATATGATTACAATTCTCATCATTCTCTGCCAACATAACAAATATGGCCCATTATATTTTCTGAGTTTCAAGAAGTCAGAAGTGGCTGGGTTTTTTTTTCAGGGACCAGGCAGTCCCCCAGATTAGGACCATAAAATTAGACAGGGCTTATTAGGTAGACAGTGGTCTGACATTCAAAGCAGCTTCCTCCATCCTAAAGGGAAATCTTGCTTTCCTGTATATGGTGTAAATCTAATTTTCCCTTCCTTTGTTTTTCTTAATCAGCAGATGTTTCCTTAACACAGAAGAGGGCAGCCCCAGTGCTCAAGTTCTGGGCGTTCAGGAGACAGAAGTGCCTGAGAAAGATGATGACAAATTTCTTCCTTTCCCTTTGAGGCGGTTTTATTTTCTTGTTTCCCTCCTGTGGGCTTATGGGACCGATTCCCAGTCCATAATCTGTGCTGCAGCTAACAACATTGTAATATTAGCAGTCAGCTATTCTTTCTGCTCTTTCCCGCAATATTTTTTGTTAACATTCACTATAATTTTTTCTTGCAAATTTGAGCACTATCCTTAAACTGCCATGGGATGCTGATAAGTACTTTTAAACCTGTACCCTAAAACTAACACACACTGATGATAAAATGTTTGAGAGAGAAAAATGCATACATAGATTGTGTGTTTGGTGCAGAGTTTTTCATTTCATAGGATTGTATTTGCCTCTTTGTATTTTTAACACAAATCAGAACTAAATCAAAGGAGGATAAAATGAGAATATTTCTATTATATCCCTTTTATTTTTTACACATTTAACTTTTAAAAATAAAATAGAATCAGCCATTGGGTGTAAATTCACCAAGAAATAAACAGCTTTGCATTTGTCCAGTTTCTTCCATTTTTTTTTTAACCCAACTGGTGCATTTGTGGATTTGAGACCTCAACCCAATCAGGTTTTTAATCTGCCGTATAAACAGGAATAACTAAAAAAAAAATAGGTGACAACTCTTCCTGTTCACCAGGCCACCTTTTTCATATTTTTAATCCAA
Organism: Thamnophis sirtalis; assembly: GCF_051295495.1. NCBI lineage: Eukaryota > Metazoa > Chordata > Lepidosauria > Squamata > Natricidae > Thamnophis > Thamnophis sirtalis. The sequence continues at coordinate 96,958,019 of NW_028261384.1, forward strand.
TGTCCCCTTTTTTGTTCCCTCCTTTCTCACAATCTTCCTGGTGATTGGCGTGCTCTCTTCCTCCTCCTATTCCCTTGCTCCTTCTAATGCATTTTTAAAAGCAGCTCTCAATGTGATGGTTTAAGGCTTCCACTGGAAAAGGGATCGATGTAGCTGCAATTGTACTTTAGAACATTTTATTATTATTTCTCTAAGGGATTTTTTTTGTATAGACCAAAGCTAGAAAAAAACCAACAAAAACAAATAAAATTTTAAACCTAAACTTGCAATGCAAATGAACTACTTTTTTGCGTTTACTTAGTAAAATTCTGTTGAATTGGGGTGGGGGGAAGCGAAAGAAGATTCACAGAGGGAAAGGATTGTGGAAAATGTATGTTCAAATTAGATTATACAGATTTAAACTAAGGGAAAGGGGAATATTTTTCCTTGACCCAGTTTTCTTGTAAGTGGTGGGCCTTGAGAGAGAACATAGTGTGATTTGGTGATGTCTAAGACCAAATGGTTAAATATTTGAATTGGTGTGTTCAATTTTAATTAGAGAGGCTGAAAAGTGAGGGTACACAATTTCCTAAGGCTGATCTGGACTGCAGAAGGGAGAAGGAAGAAGAGAATAAAAAAAGAAACTATACATTCCTGTGTCACACTGTTCAGATTTCTTTGAATTCTGTACTTTGATCTTTCAAAAACAGCTTTCATTGAAGTTGTGGTACTAAGCCCCTTTCAACAATGCATTGAAGGCATCCAGCACGTATTTGACTAAACCTTTTGTACTGAAGACAAAGTTCAAGAGCTTGGAAATACTTCCATCATGCAGATATATATCCTCATAGTGGAAAGGCTATACCTGGCTGCATGTTGCAGCAGTTAATGTTTGTTGAACATTAACTGGTATGCTGATACATTGTCAACATGTGAAATCACAATTTGCCCTTGAAGTCAGTTGTAGAAGCTGACATGTGATTAGCTAATCCAACTGCAGGAAACGGCTAGCTTTACACTATCATAATCCTTTCAACTTCGATTCCCATCAATAAGTACCATGAGGATGACCAATGGGGAAAGACAGTCCTTGACTTATGGCAGGTTACTTAACTATTTGAAATTATGACAAGCTCACAACAGGTGTTTTATGGCCATCATAAAATGTCTTCCCCCCCCCCAAAAAAATCTATCAGGATCATGTGACTGCGTTTCAGTTGCTTGGCAACAGACTCGCTTTTATATGGACAAAAAATATTCAGAAAAAAATGGGTTTGCACTTAAAACTGCACCGTTTGCTTCATGGCTGCAGATTCAACAACGATAGTAATTCACTTAACAACCACTGCAAAAAAATGTCAAAATCAGGTCTGATCGCATGGGTACCTTGACTTATGACTGTAATGACATAACTCTAAATCTGGTCCATTGAATTGCAGTCATAAATTGGGGACTACTTGTATAGTCTAAAGTAACTGAAGAGCGCTCCTATGGGATGTGCCCACATTTTCCATTGTCTTAATCCTTAAAGTAGTGAGAAGGTAGCTATAGCTCCAAGGCCACATGTATTCTTTTTGCCCTCAGATCTGATCATAAATGCTCAAAACAACAGCATAATTTCATGTTAGTTTAAGGTGGGAAACAACTGAAGTAGAAGACAGCTATATTGCAGATAAAACGTCTCCGAAAGCCCAGTCTGATGTCATGTTATAGGCCCTAGCCATTTTTAACTTTTATCCCCCCCATTCCCCCCCATTTAAGAGACATCCTTGTTTCTGCCTCTTCTATGCTGCAGGAGTATGTGGCTGTAATCTATATATCTATACCCCAGAATGCTGCAATGATTCAGGTGTGCCACTTACATGTAAACACTACAAAATATATGTATCAGAGATGAAAAGGAAACTACATGGATAAAGTTCTTTTGTGTAGCTTCCTTTGCAATTTATCTCTTCTCCGTAAACAGTAACCTGTCCTGTCCTATACTTCTAAAATCTGTATCATGACTTCTATTTTGGTTCCTGACACTAAGCAAATTATTTTTAACATTCCCTGTTGAGCAGACATCTTTTTCCCAATGACAATGAAACATTGAGAATAGATAAAATGTTAGCAAGTTTGTGACGTGCTAAACTTGTACATCAAAAATCCCAGTGAAGCATTGGATAGGAGTCGTAGTATATAAGAGCAATCTTCTCCTGGGTTAATTGTGTTTGTTGCAGAAACACTGCAATATCAGTTTCCTACAGCACATGTGATTATTTAAAACAAACTTTTCCAACATTTCCAGATATTTGGGACTGAAATTCATAGCCTTCATTGTCAAAGATGGTGGCTGAAAATTCTCATTTTTTTTCTAGCCCTCCCTCCTATATGGACTATGTAAATTATGGAATTTCTATGATGAAACAGCTATTTTCACCTAATGATATTTATAACTTTCTCTGATGTAATGGACTAGGATAGCAATCTCCCCCCCCCCCCCCATCTCCAGATCATTTGCCTTTCTCTATATTTAGCTCAACCCCCAGTGTTACATTGGCCAAAAAGTTCCGTAATTGTTTTCTAGGAAAGAAAAAGTATCAAACATCAACATAAGCAAAGTTTCAGTTGATACTGTACATGACCAGATTGTCTTGGAATAAAGTGTAGAGAAGTAGATCTTTATACTTCCCCCCCCATGTTTTTATTCCCCTGAGATTCATTCTTTGGGTCTACAGTGCAAATTGTATTTTTTAATACCATCCCGTGAGCCACTTAATCTTTCTAGAATGACAAATAAAAGAATTCAGGATCAAAGGGATCTAGGAAGCAAAGTTGCTTCTGTATAACCATTGCCATCCAATGTCAAGCCACTTACTCTCTCCTGCCAGCTTACTGGTGTGAATTAAATTTTGTTTTGCAGAATTAGATATGGTATAATCAAGGAGTCGGAGGAGAATGGCAAGTTGGATAACAGAGTAAAGGGAAGATTAGAACTTCAGGGTTTTCCTTTCCAGCTACGGAAAAGCTACTTAAAATAGATCATAATGCTGACTTGGGTCTTTTCTTAATTTCTATACATCATGCTCCACAAGTTGCAATTTTAAAGAAAACAAGAAGAAGCAACATAGTAGATCGGAAAGCAATATTTTCTTCAGTTATTTTGTCTACCAAAGAATCATGCTGACATTCTGGCTGCAGAATTATTAAAACCAATTTTAGTTTTGATGTAACAGTTGGTTTCTTTTCTACTTTAATGACTGCTTGGAAAGATAAATGAGCAAATTATAATCGTCAGATTGTTAGATAAGATTTTGGAGAGGGGAATACTTTTGTGTTATTCTTGGCTTCCCTTTGAATATATAAAATCCACCCAGTGATTGTACACAGAGACAGTTACAAAATACTAACCCTAAATCTCAATTACATGACAGTGTTATTACATTCAAGTTAACTGGTTTACTAACTTAACTACTGAAAACCCACCGTTGAGATATTTGATAGCAAATGGGAGACTTTATTTATTTACAATTTGCTTGGTTATAACCAACCCTCAGTCAAAAATGACAGATCTCAAAGTTATGGTGATGTCAGCAATTTGGTGCTCCCTCAGTGTAGCAGGGATTTGTGGTTCTGTTTGTTTTTTAGTATTAGTGGCTTTTTCTGCCCAACATAAACTCATTACTTCGAATGATAAGACCTGAAGATGTCTGTATTCACCTGAATTTATCTTCAGTGTAGATTTGAGTTTATGCTTCTGTTACTGATAGGCAATGTTTTGTATCCATATATCTGCATACAAAAACATTTTTTTTTAAAAATGTCCCTCTTCTGTACCACCAATAACAGGAGCTAATATGAGAAATTTGAACAATCTCAAACATTCTACTTATGGAAATAACTCACAAATCTGTAATTGCAAATGTTAGTTTTACAATTATGTTATATTTAATATGAACAGGAAAGGTGGGGAATATGAATTAAGATTTTTGCAATGGTAAAAATGTTTTGGGAATATAATTTTAATTGTGTTGATTTGAATATCATAGTATTCCATCTTCAGTGTTCAGTGGGTGATTCAACACTAAGAGCTTGTTTTTATGTAATGGAACTTTTTCATAGGTCAACATCTATTTTATTTAATTTTTTCACATGTGTTAGATGGCATATCCTATAATTCTGTAATAGTAGTGAGTTTATTTTAGATGTAGCTAGCTGGGGTAAATTGTCCTTTCAAAGTCTTTGGATTGGCTGGCTAGAAGTTATTAAAGCTAGTACAAGTTAAAGCTTTTGTTCATTAAATCAAGAGATTCCTTACATTTTAAGGGAAATATTTTGCCTGTACAGTCTTATTTGGCAATCCAGTTTTGTTTTACAAGTACAGGCAAAAAAGTTCCTACATGCGTGATGTTGATCAATAATCCTGTTGAATATATGACCTAACTACTGAACAGCATTGTGTCTATAATTGTTGGAAAGTTTTGTTTATTGTGACTATCGCTTGATGAAGTATCTATTAGTGAAATTCATGTTCATGCATCATTGCCTGAAGAAAGTGCAAATGCAAATGAATTGTGTGCTAACACTATAATTTGTGAAAGAACATTTGTGAAACAACATGCTTCAGCGATTTTGCTAAAAACTTTCTCATCAAGAGATGGTATCTCCATCAGTTCTTCTGGAGAAAACCATGTTTCCCAATACTCCAAAGAATTTCTCAGCCTTGGTCATTTCAACTCCCAGAAATCCTCAACCAGTGTGCTGACTGTTGAATTCTGGGAATTGAAGTCCACTCGTCATAGAGAGGTTAAGGTTGATAAACATTGCCACTGATGTCCATTGGAGCTGATAACCTACCTTGTGCATCCTGCTCCCCATTGTGGAGATATGGTCTCATCTGTTAATTCTTCACCATTGCCTGAAGTCCCCGTTGTGGCATAGCTTTGCTGTAATTGGCTGTCTGTAACTTGATTCTTGAGACGTCTGCATCCCAAAATCAAGGGGTTATGTTGAGGATCAAGAGCACATTATGCTCAGTTCCCCCGTAAGCCTCAGATTATCCTGGTTTCATCAGCAGCTGCATGAAATAATTGGGAGATAACATATTTTTTTCAAATTGTAATATTCCTGTGACAAAATATATTCCATAAATATGACAGATCAGCAAGAATACACAGACCTATTTGTTGACTTTCCCACTGCTGTCCTGACAGCAGTAATTTATAGCTTTATCCAGAACTGTCCTGTGCATGCATCAGTATGTTTCTCTGCCTCTTGTTCTAACTTGACTTGCCAGTTATTACCTTCATGTTCTCACCTGAGCAACAGGTCTTGTCAGTTTCATTTAATCAGGTGACAGCAAGAGAAATAATTACTTTTGACGCCATCAGCAATATGTTATCTTGGCTGAATCAAGATGCTTCCAGTTTCTGTGCAAAATATGTTGAAAAGGGCAGTTCTAACATTCCTGGATCTGGCTCAGCCAATTTGCTGTTTCCATTTCTGCTCCTATTGACAGTGGAAATTAAATGGAAGAACCCTTTGAGCTATGTATTCATTTTCCATTTATTCATGTGTATTGTTACTACAATTTACGAATCTCTCCATTTGCAAATACCATCTATCTCCTAACTATTTGCATTATTTTTCCTCTAGGTGAAATTGAAATATTACTCCCATTTTACCTTTTTATAAGCATATCTTTACCCCCTTTTTAATTAACAATGATTGGTCTATAAAACAGGATTGGTCACTGTATATTTAAGCCTAATTCAGTATTATATAAAATTTGGCACGTGAAGCATAACTATCCGTCACTTTTCAAAGCATTGTTTAAACTTGTTGAGGTAATACAGTCACTTCATGGGGGAGCCTGAGTTCCATCTCTGGATTAGGAAACAGTTGAATGGCTCCATTATTTCAGAATTTTATCTCAGTGCGGTATGAATTCTAATAGATATACAGATAACTTCTTGCTTATGCTGCAGCGTATTGTTTCAATAATGTTTTGTAATGTTCCAGTTACGTTTGCTTTACTAACAGAATAGATATTTGATTCAATGTACTTATTTGATCTGATGTATGTTCCAATAAGTATGATATTTTTACTATCTGGTAGGTCAGACTTTCTCAACCTGGTGCCCTTGGTATATGTGGGATGTCAAATCTCATAATCATTAACACAGGCCCCATCCTTGGTGTTTGGGAATGATGTGAATTGCAGTCAAACCCCTCTGGTGAGTACCAAGATGGGAAGGCTTCTGTATGTCCTGACACATGAAATTATTGTTTTGGGTTCTTCTTTTTTTTTAACTTGAGAAGTCTTAGTATTGGATTCACCACTAGTTGACACTGATTGTGTAGAGGCACAGACAGTCCTCAAGTTATGACCATTCATTTAACAACCACTGGAAGTTACAATGACATTGAAGAAAAGTGACCTACAATTGTCCTTGCATATGGCTGTTGCGGCTTCCCTATAGTCATGTGATCAAATTTGTTTACTTAGCAATCCACATATACTTATGACAGATGCAGTGTCCCAGGATCATGAGCACTATTTGTGACCTTCCTGGGAGACTTCTGAAAAGCAAAGTCAATGACCAGATTTGGATAACAATCAGAGCAAAACAGTTGTAAAATTGGGTGTGACTCATTTAACTACTTAGCAAAAGAAGTTCCAGTCATAATTATGGTTGTAAGTTGAGGACTATCTGTAAATTGGTTTTTGAGATATAATCTTGTAATGGACGCTCTTAACAAATTCCTTGAGAAAGGCAAAAAGAAAGGACATATTTTCTCTGAAATATTGGTTCTTACATAGCATGCTGTTGCCACACAGTGGCTGTTTTGAAACATAACAGTAAAAATATATATCAAATTCTGGAGTCTGAGCTTGGAGGATTTTGAAAAGGATCTAAGCAGCATTACATCGGGCGAGCAACTGAGTTCCAGCCCATTTAGGCATTGTAAGATAAATTGGAGAAAAGTGTATAGGAGCACAGCTTATTCGGACCCGTTTGGGATCTAAGTGACTTAATTCACAAAGAATGTAATTAATTAATGAATAAGAGTCCTTCTACACAAAACTCTTTCCATAACCAATCTCTCCAAAGGATTTTCAAGCCAGAAATGATGATGATCAATCAATTGTTGTCTTTCCTGGTGACCTATGGAAGACGAGAAGAAGCAGAGAGTACCATAGACTTATTCAACTGTCCAATAAGAGAAGGCAGAAATTGGCATTCAGTTACTGCCCTCTGCTTATGTCTTAGAAGCTTCTGGAAAAAAACATCCTCCTTGCCCATGTCTCCACCCAGAAGGAAATAAAAATAACTGCTTTTTGTTTCTGGTAAATGTGGTATTCACTTTGCAAATTTATGAGCTCCCTGGTCCTCAAGACTTCACACTTCTTGCCAATAAATTCACGTTGAAAGCTGTGATGATAGCAGGACATTGCAGTGTTGCAACTGGAAACTAACAGCTTCAGGACACCACCATTATCTCTGCTTGGAAAGATGCAGAGAAAGAAATGACTCACTTAAGGCCAAAAGCTGGGTGATGGGATGAAGCAAAATTTTGCATAGACTGCTTATATGAACAAGGAAAATCAAGCCAGTTTCTTACCAAATCGTGAAATTTGCTACAAGGATATGACTGAATTTGTTGCTAAGACGTTTATAAAACCTACTGGAGAACTCCATGGAAGATGGGGTAAAACAGGAGCACCCCGAAACAGTGCATATCACTCTGCAGAACCCAGCAGCATCACAGATGTAAAAGTATGGCTTGTCAATGCCAAAAGCTGTGCTTTTACTGAACCAAAAGAAAACTTAATAAATGCCAAGAGGGAAACAATGTGGGAGTGCAGCAACTCAGTAACAGTGCTGGATTAGCAGAAATATATGAATAGAATGCCCTAAGCTGGCCTCCAACCCATTTTAATTTTGGCCTACATTGTTTTTTGTAATAAATGCACTAGCAATAAGCAAGAAGTCTGAAATTTGATCCAATTAGAATGGAATAGTGAGAAAATGTGGGATTCAGCTGAATACTCAGCAATGTTCACCTTTCTTTACTAATTTTCTATTTTGGTTCTGATTCAGCAACACTTTTTCTTTTAACTTGGATACTAGTTTAGGCAGAAATGTGTCTTAAGTATGATCCACCACTCTGCTGTTGCTGCCAAAAAAGCTAACGCAGTCCAGGTTGCATAGAGGAATAGTTTCATGATCATATGAAATGATAGCACCACTTTATACTGCACTAGTAAGACCACACTTTAAATACTTCATCCAATTCTGGTCACCACGCTATGAAAGGGTGTTAAGAATCTACAAAGAGCGGAGAGAAGAGCACAAAAATGATCTAGAGGTTAAACCATATGATGAATAGTTGAGGGAACTAGGTATGTGTAGTCTAATAAAGAGAAGGACTAGAGTGAAACAAAACCAGTATTCAGTATTTGTGGGGCTTAAACAGAAAAAGGGCCCAGCCTATTTTCTAAAGCAGCTTACTGCAGGACAAGAAAAAACAGGTGGAAGATCATTAAATAGAGATCCAGTCTAAAACTAAGGATATATTTCTTGATAGTGAGGACAATTAATCAGTATAATGGCTTACCTCCAAATGTTATGGGTACTCCATCACTGGAGGTTTTCAAGAAGAGGCTGGACAGAAATTTGTCTGGAATGGCATAGGATCTCCTATTGAGCAGGGGGTTGGACTAAAAGACCTCTAAGGTCTCTTCTAACTCTATTATTCTACATTCTATATCTAGTGCGTAAAAAATATATTAGCTCCTATGGAATTTTTGAATTATTTTGGTACTGAATATTATAAGAATAATCATTGTATTTTTCTAAACAAAAAATGGTGGAGCCCCTGTTTATTGGTGGTTTTTTTTTTTTTTTTTTTGGTCTTTTGAAAAATGAATAATTATAATTAGTGCTGCTATGAATAGAATAGAATAACAGAGTTGGAAGAGACCTTGGGAGTTCTTCTAGTCCAACCCCCTGCTTAGAGAGGAAACCCTACACCACTTATGTTGGTTATCCAACATCATCTTAAAAACTTCTAGTGTTGGAACATTCACAACTTCTGGAGGCAAGCTGTTCCACTCATTAATTGTTCTAACTGTCAGGAAATTTCTCCTCAGTTCTAAGTTGCTTCTCTCCTTGATTAGTTTCCACCCATTGCTTCTTGTTCTACCCTCAGGTGCTTTGGAGAATAGTTTGACTCCCTCTTTGTGGCAACACCTGAGATATCATGCTATCATGTCTCCTCATTCTTTCTTTTCATCAAACTAGACATACCCAATTCCTGCAACCGTTCTTCATATGTTTCAGCCTCCAGTCCCCTAATCATCTTTGCTGCTCTTCTCTGCACTCTTTCTAGAGTCTCAACATCTTTTTTACATCGTGGCGACCAAAATTGGCCTTACCAAGTGTGGCCTTACCAAGGCATTATAAAGTGGTATTAACACTTCACGTGATCTTGATTCTATCCCTCTGTTTATGCAGCCTAAAACTATTGATTTCTTTGGCAGCTGCTGCACGCTGCTGGCTCATATTTAGGACTCCAAGATCCCTCTCACAGTCACCACTGTTGAACAAGGCACCACCTATACTGTACCTGGGCAATTTGTTTTTTTTGCCTAAATGTAAAACCTTACTTTTTTCACCATTGAATTTCATTTTGTTAGATAGTGCCCAATGTTCAAGTCTGAAGAGAATACTCTTCATTTCCGATTATCCTTCACAAAAATGCATCTAACTCAAATACCAAGGCAAATTGAAATGGTATCAATGTATCCGTTTAGAAATTAACAATTTTAATTATCAATGAAACTTTATTCCAATTTAAAAAGAGTTGAATAGGAGGGTAGGATAGGTAGGATGCATGAGCCCTTCTTAATAACTGTCTACTTAAAAGCTGCCCAGCTAATTCTAAAGATGAAAAAATGAAGAGAGAAAGCAGAGAATTAGGATCTGCCTATCAATGCAGAACGACAACCATCAATATTTTAAATTTGCACATGGAAATTTAAAGTGGATTGATTCCACCACCCCCCCTGCAAATTTGCACTTTCTTTTTTCCCTTTTTCTCATTCATGTGTAAGTGGCTGCACTACAGGTAAATAGGTCAAATAATCTGGCAGTTTAATGGATGGTTCCTACTTAGAAGATGGTATATATCAGGGCTGTCAAACTCCCAGCCCACAGACTGGATGCGTCATGCGCTGACCATGCTCAAGTCCTGTTTAGCGAAAGAGAGAAAAGTCCCGATATATCACATGATGTCGCTGTGACAACATGAGTTTGACACCCCTGGTATATATGAAATTTGATTGTAGCTGATAGAAATTGAAAACTCAAACTTGGTAGCATTATGTGATGAAAATGCATTTCAACTGCCAGCTTATTTTTAACAAGACCCTGATGGATTAAAAAGACCCAAACCAAACCAAGTAAAAGAAATGTTTTTGTTTAATTCTCACTTGCTCCCTGTAAAGCAGGAGTGTCAAACTCGCATTGTTACTGTGACACCATGTGATGTATCGGGACTTTCCCCTCCTTCGCTAAATTAGGTGTGGGCGTGGCCAGCGTGTGATGCATCCGGCTGGCCAGCATGTGATGCATCCGGCTGAGAGTTTGACAGCCCTGCTGTAAAGGAATAGCTTCTGAATATAATTCTAGGTCACCATCTGAGTCAGCCAGATGTTTGTGATTTCACTAAGTAGATACCTGACCAGCCGCTCTTTGAATCACTTGAAACTGATATTCTTTAGTCGTTCAATTTAACCTCCAGTTAGAGGTCAAAAGAATGGAAGCAGAAGGACTATTATTGGATCTTTCTCTCTCTCTTCCATCTGTCTGAGCCTTCAATTTTGAATGGCCATGCTGCGATATGAATTGCATATTTAGGGAAATGGAAAGTGTTCTCCACATTTCTGCCAGCTTTAGTTACCAGTAATGTATCTGAAATGGTCTGGAGGCTTTTTCAGTAAGCTACCTACTTACATCTATATCGTAAGTAGAGTTAGTGTTAGGTTATAATTCAAAAAGGTTAAACTGGTAACTGGAATGGTGAAATTGAAGCTCTTTCCATTTTATATATGTGATGCGCATAAGGAGAGAGATTTGTTTGCATTATGACTCTTGTCACCTGAAATTTTTTGATTTCAGCCCACAGATATTCCTGTTCACTTTTTCTTCACCACCTTGAGTTATTTGTTTAAAAAAAGGTGTGATATAAATAAATAATTCCTAACACAGAACTCGTGCAAAAAAAAAAAAAAAAGAGGTTGTGCTTCAATTATGCCATTGGCCAGTTTGATTCTGATTTAATTCTTTGTAGTTATTTATAAAATTAAATGTTTTTATCCCTTTTCTAAGAGTGCCAAGAAACCACACTGGCTTTCCAGAACTTACTGCAAAAACTTGGCAGGATGATAGAGTCAAGCCATTCTTTAAGCATTCTAGTTCTAGATTTAATATTTATTTTGGGGTCCCCCCTTTCAGTTTGGGATGAGTTGTGCTATTTTGTCTTCCAGACCCTGCCTATATGAACCTTATCCACTGCTACATTCAAACCACCAAACAGAAAACCAAATATTATGGCCAATCACTTGTCCATCTTTTTTATTTTAACTACTTGCACGTGTGCACTATCTTTCAAAGTTAATAGCCAATACAAAGTCACTTAAAATTATAAAATATTCAGGGTCAATATGTTGCAAAAAGAAAAAGAAAAAAAAGGAAAAGAGAGTAATATACATTTTCACAGAAGCAGTTATACTTTTGTGTGAACTACTTAGCAAACTTAAACACCAAATTAAAAACAATAAAACAAAATTGATTACTGATTCAAAACCAAAATAGAGAGTTTAAAAAGAAAAACAAGCAGATCTGAGTACCTGCTAAGTCCCAAACTTTGTAATAGGTGGAATCTAATTTAGATCTCCCTTTACGATGTCCAGGGCTAAGATATTTATTACAAAAAATAAATTGAAATGTGCTGGAAGTCAACTTAAGGCTCTTTGTCCACAATAATTGTGTTCAGCATTGTCACTGACTTGTGTGCCCACATTATTCTCCTTTGTCATCTTGCAATAAGATTGTTGTAATTCTTGCAAATTTCAGCTGCACTTAATAGCATTAAAACTTCATCTGCAACAGCTTGTGTTAGATTGACTGTCTTACCATTGTCATGTTATATTACCCTTCTTAAATTTTCAGAGATTTTTTTTTAATTTAGATGCCTACAATATGGACATCAGAATATAGATTTATTATTTGTGCCCTTCCTGTGACCAAAACACTGATATTGCAACATTGGAAAGATAAATGTAATGACTCCATGTATTCAATGGACTGAAGACCTGGTTACATTTGTCATCTATGAGTAGTTTGTCTGTAGATGTAGAACTTTGTATAGCCAAGTGTAATGAAAGATGGAACTCAGTTTTACAAATGGAGTAGGTTAAAGATAAATGAGTTATATAAATGTATTGGAAATCAATATATGTGTGCTTGAGTATTTACATTAGATAAGTCACTATAGAATTGTAACTCTTACACTGCAATGATATGCTATGTTTTTTCTGTTGGAATTTTTCTTTTTCACTTCTAAAAAAGTGCTTTTTATGTAGTTTCTTTTTTTAAAAAAAATCTATGTATTTCCATTATAATTATAACATTAAATTTTTTGTTATTTTAAAAGCAATAATAAATAAATAAATATTAGATCATTGGTATGAGAAATGTTCTGGCTGCTGGTGTTTTCTGATGGAATACTTGATGCTTGTCAATACCCATAAAGCCCTATATAACATAGAACAGAACAGAATTCTTTATTGGCCAAGTGTGATTCAACACACAAGGAACTTGTCTTTGGTGCATATACTTTCAGTGTACATAAAGAAAAATAAAATAGAATACATTCCTCAAGAATCATAAGATACAACACAGTGAAAGTCATAGGTGACTAATAAGCAATCAAATTATACAAAGAAACAAAACAATATAAATTTTAAAGATACAAGCAACATGGTTATAGTCATAAGTGGAAAGAGCTTGGTATATTATCTGCTTGAGTGACGAGAGAATACCTGTAGGAGGCTCCCTTGCTGTGAAACAGTTTCCTATCTAGAAACAAAAGTAGCCGTATTTTTAAGACCTTCCAAAGGATAGTGAAACCTGGCTCTCTTAAAAGATTTTTTCTTTTAGGTTACTATATGCAGCAACCAAGGCTAGAATGATCTGGTTCTATGATTACTTTGTATCATTATTGTATTGTTTATATCACACTTTGTTACTGTGTCTGCATTTTGTCCAAAGTCCTTCAGGATTAGTTTGTAAGATTGATAAATCTTATGACAAAATGAGTTTCTTTAAATGTTAGACCATAGTTCGTTTGTAATCATCATGTGCTGAACAAACTATATTAACTAGATACATATTATATCAAAGTCATACGCCTCCATATATAAATTAATGCAGCTTTCAAACATATGATTGACTTGGAAAGGCAGACTGTGTCTACTTGCCTGGACATTTGCAGTAGACTTTTATTTATCTATTTGTAAAATGTATTAGCTGCCCATCTTACCACATGGTAACTCTGGGCGGCTTACAATATTAAAAGATAAAACTACAAAATCTAATGATATAAATATAATGCTATAAAACTCAGCCTAGCTAAAATGATGGGGAGAAAGGGAATATGATGAGAAGGGGAGGTTGTGCAACTGTTGCTAATCTATCAACCACTCCACCCTCAATGAAAACCCCTCCATTGGAGCTCCAGGTCAACTGGCTGAGCCAGATTTTTAAGCTCTTATGGAAGGTAAGGGGAGGGGGTTGGAGCCATCTTCACTTGGGGAGGGTGTAAGATGTTCCAAAGAGCAGCTGCAACTGCAGACAAGGGTCTTCTCCTGGACCTCACTAGCCTGAATACCCTGTCCGACGGAGCCCATGGCATGCCTCCTCTGATGGCACAGCTGGGGCTGGCCAATCCCAGTGGTATGAGACAATCTTTCAAATAGCTTTGACCCATGAAGGGCTTTAAAGATGATTACCAGCACCTTGAATTGCACCCAGAAATAAACTGATAGTTAGGGCAGTTCATGGAGCAGGGGGTTTACATGGACCACATGCGAGGGGTCCCAAATCTGGTCATTCCATGGCAGTTGGCATCAGCTGTAGCTTCTCAATGCTCTTCAAGAATCAAAGATTTCCAGAAGTGTATCTTCTCAATCCACCTGAAACCATTGACTATTACGACAAACACTTGAAAGATGTTTTAAGAATTCACTAATCTTCAAGAAATCTAGTATACCACTGGATGTACTCTTAAACAGAAAAAAAATTCTTTTGTTAAAACATAGCTCTGAATGGCAATATTAGTTCAGAATGTTAGAAATCTTGTCTAAATAAAGAGACATGGAAGAATATTTCAGAATAATCCTATGTAAGGTTAAAGATAGACTATTTAACAATACATACAGTATATAGCAATAGTAGTTAGATAGATATACTGGTTTACCAAGTCAGTATATTGCCCCCAGTAATTTGGGTCCTCATTTTACCCAACTTGGAAGGCTGATTCAACCTTGAGCCTGGTGAAATTTGAACTGTCAAATTGCAGGCAGATGGCAGTCAGCAGAAGTAGCCTGCAGTGCTGTACTCTAAACCACTACACTACCATGGCTCATATACAGTATATAGATTGGATAATATTCGAAATATTGAAAGCAAATTTCAAGTTTGAGTGTAACAATAGTAATAAAATGATAAAGAGGATATCCAATTCATATGAACTCAAAATATATAATGGCTTACAATGATCTCAAGATCTCACCAAATATTCCTTAAATTTAAAGGATGTGGAAATGGAAAAAGGCACAGCAGAAATTATTAAAATAAAAAAATACAACAAAATAAGAGCTACAAAACCTCGGGAACTTTGCAGTGCTACATGTATTTGTCCTGATAGAAGAGATGTAAGAAAAAAAAGTAATGAGAAAATAGCAGCGAAAAAGTTGGAGGGAAATTGGACTACAGTTCCCAGCTGGCAGTGCGGCCAGGCTCCGCCTTTGCACCTGCTGGAGGAGAGGCTTTGTCTAGATCGGAAACATAAGGAAGAAAAGAGAAGGAAAAGTTTCTCAGTGTTCCTTCTGGGCTGCATGCCGGTCGTTCTTAGAAGGACGGCAAAAGAAAAAACAGAGAACAAGAAAAGTTCAGGTAAACAGATTTGGCTGCAGTAGTATAAATGGCAAAACAAGTAACTTGAGAATTCTTCGGGGGGGGATCGGGGAGGGATGCTTTTTAAAAGCGGGGAAGAGGATCCATTGCACATTCACATTCTGTAGAATGCGTGCGATCCGGGGTGCCTTTCATATCGCCTTTTGCATTTTAAGTACGACTCTCTCCCTTGTTTAGCTTTCAAGGGGAACAGAAATGGTGAAAGCTTTTTAAAACTACAAACTAATCGCAAACTACGAGATTTCTACTTTTCGAGCTGCCAAAGACACGGGAGATTATTTTTTCGGGAGGGGGGGGGAGTGTGGCGGATTCTTTTTTTAATACAATACCATACAATAGCGGAGTTGGAAGGGACTTTGGAGGTCTTCTAGTCCAACCCCCTGCCCAGACAGGAAATCCTATACCGTTCCAGACAAATGGCTATCCAACATCTTCTTAAAGACTTCCAGTGTTTTATTTCTTATGGCTTTAGAACTCGGTAATGGATATTCCTTCAACCACCGATTTTTCTTTGCAGAAGAGAAGACTGGGTGGGAGATGGAATATATAAACTTGAAAGGTTCAGCAGCGGTTTGATTACTAAGCCTAAAGATGAGATTCATCCTTCTCTTCCTGTCTCCCAGCACTTCGGATTAGCCTATGTACTTCTCCCTCTTGTCCCATGGAGAAATGGGCGCCAATAAAAACGGGAGTGGATGGATTCCCCCACCTTCCCTGCAAACTAAAATGCTGCTTTGGTTTTCCATCTGTCTGATTCTACTTCTGAAAGAAGTTCAAGAAAGTGCTACCCCTGTTTTGCGTTCACTGTTTAGCTAAAAGTTAAATTAGCCAGGGCATGGTTAATAGCTTTTCATGGTTCATTAGCGACATTCACAATCAGATCCTCTGAGAGATATAGGCAGGCTTGCATGCCACGGGATATTTCTCCAATGGTGGTGCAGGAGGGGTAAGTCAACATTTGGAAGATTTTGATGGTCTCTCTCTGCCTTAGCCAGCAACCGCTTTTTCCCACCACCTGACTCTGTGCTATTTTAGTCAGACTGGAAAAGCATGTACAGAATAGCATTTAATGAATCCTACGAAATAGTCATATCATTTGCATTTGCCTAGCTGTATTCAAAGTGATTTTTCTATAGAGAATTGTTTCCAATTCAATAAATAAGGAATGAAAATAATTTAAACGTACATTTTTATATGTAGCTTAATATATTTTTACACCAAAGGACAAAAATACCATCTCAGAATGTAAATGTATAATTAATAAAAATCATAAAGCAGTTATAAAAAGCAAAATGTAAAAAAAAAATCCATACATTAAAATATTCCAATTTCCCATTCTGTTTTAGCACTGTTAGGACCAGGTTCATGTAATTCTATTACATCTCTTATTTTTTTAAGTCTATACTGTTTTCCTCTGATTAAATCTTCCTTTTCTCCAATTTGCAAGCACAAAGATTGCCAGCATTTTAAATGCTAGTCGCACCTCTGCAGCCACTAGTCTCAGTTGCTCATATGCTATTTTACTGCACTAGTTGGATTTTGGATTGCATTAGTCACAATCTGGAATCAATTTTCAGTGTGCATTAAATCAAATATTGCATTATTGGACCAATTGTGACCTACCTGTAGTAAATCACAAACCATTGTTGTGAGCTGCCTAGAGTTGTTTAAGAAGGCTAACTATATAAATATCTTATATATTTAGTAAATGCAGTTCATGTTAGTCTGGATTCTGCCGGACGTGTGTGATGTTACTGTAACATATTTGGAGTCCTGAGACTTTCTGCTTTGTTTCTAGCCACTGGGAATAGCAGAGAATTGCATTACTGAAGTATCCTATAGGAAAACCAACAGAAATTTGGGTTGTGTTTTCAGGATTGACAAAACTATTATGGGATAAACTTTGTAGATGAAAGCCCGCTTTATCAGATTGATCCAAAGATCAATCAAATTAAACAAATTCAGGATCATAGATCTTCAGCAAACATAGAGGGCTTTTAATGCACTATACAACCCATTGCCCCATTTTTCATTTTTGTTAGTAACTGGATAAACCCATCTCACCCATCCCTTACCCCATTTTTTTTGTCCTGAGTTTTGCTCTGAGTGTGGTCAACTTGCTTATGAGCAACAGATTACTGAAGGTGGCATTGAGACACAGTAAATTTTGTTAAGATACAGAAGCCAGGCACTTACTGAGACATCCCTAGGCTTAGTATTTTCTTTGGCAAAAGTTAAATTTTGATTGCAGAAGAAAAGTCAGCAAGCTGAGTGTTAAACCCTCAACTCCTTTCAACCCCCAGGTCTTCATGGCTAATGGGAATGGACTGTAGGACACGGAGTCCTAAATATATGTCTGTAAGTCTGCAAATAGCCATAACAGCTATTTCAGTTGCTTCAGTGGAATGATGATCTGAAATGTTATATTAGCACGTGTCCCAGAGTACTGATTGATTAAAAATTCCTTCACAATTCTGTGAACCTTTTGTGTTTAGAGTGACCAGGAAAAAAAAATCTATTAAATAGTGTTACATTCCTGGAACACTTAAGCCACAGTGAGCCCAAAAAGAAGACAACTTAAACAGAGGCTTGAATAACAATCAGCATTTAATCTTTGATCAGAGTTTATATAGCTAAAAAATCACCATCTTCATCATTTTAGCCATTGTCTATCCACTTCAGGATGAAGACCTGTTCTGCATGTTTCCAATCAATTCGTTCCTGAGCTTTCTTTTTCCAATTGGGCCTGCAGTAGTTGCTAAAGTTAAAAATATAAATGCAAACTAAATCCACAGAAGAGTGCCTTGCATGCAAATATATCCATTTGACAGGCTTTCTATTTTCATTGGATCCCCAAGCCTGCTAATATGTATATTACATGTTGAGTGACGTGTAGCATGTTATATAGAATAACATATATAATACATGCTATTACTTGGAGGGTGCTGATGTGTGAAGACTTAGAAGCTCCTTAAAATGGATGGAGGTTTCCAAGCCCAACACCCAGAGACTATATAGCAGATGGAAAGAGGGGTGGGTTGATAGATGTCGATGGAGATTCTGTGGAATCATAGAGGTCCTGGTTGTCCCAAAGATGATTTTCCAAAAAGCAACTGGACTTTCTTGAGTTTCGTTTCATTTTGGGTTTTTTTTTTTTTGTTTCGTTTAATTTTGTTTAGTTTCTTTCTTCAATTCTCTGAAGAATTGAAGAAGCTTCTTGGATGAGAAGCAAAATGCTTTCGAAGAAAAAGCAAGAAAGTCCAGTTGTCTTTTCCCAAAGCACCTTTGACGGCTGCCAAAGCTCTTGTCCTGGACAAAACTTATAGTTTCCTGGAGTACATCAGTAAGCTGGCCTTGAAAGACGAGCTGCTGAGAGGCAGCAGCAAACATGGGAGAAAAATCAAGCAGAGAAAATGCAGGACAGGACCCTGAATGGGATGTACCATCAACAGATAGGAGGGTTGGCTGACATTGGGAAATCCTATCAGTGGCTGGAGGAGCTGGACTAAAACATCACTGAGGCACTGAACATAGCAGCACAATAATGGGCACTAAGCACCAGAGCCACAGAAGCAGAGGTTTGCCACATTGGACAGGACCTGGGGTACAGATTTTGCAGAGAGGCCTCAGAGCAGGGGTCGGTTCCTGCCAGTTCTAACCTCTTCTATAGAAGAGGTTCCACAAATCTACAGTGCCGTTTAGAACCGGTTCCATTTCCCTCAGCCCATCCACACATCATCAAGATGAAGAGCGAGAGGACGAATTCTGGGAGTTGAAGTCCCACAAGTCTTAAAACTGTCAAGTTTGAACACCCCTGGGGTCTTGTAACTTGACAGCTTTAAGATTTGCACACTTCAATGCCAGATTTCCTGAGCCAACATTCTGGTTGCTAAGCAAGAGCGTTGTTAAGTGAGTTTCACCACATTTTACAAGTTGGCCACACCCTCCCCATCACATGGCTGGCAAGTCACTCCCACCTGGTCACATGGCTGGCAAGCCACTCCCACCCAGTCACATGGCCAGCAAGCCACTCCCACAAAGCAGGCCACATCTACAGAAGAGGTTCTAAAAATTTTTGAAACCCACCACTGCCTCAGAGACAGTCCAACATAGTGGCAAGGTGTAGGATGCCGGCAGGAATAGCATGTACCAAATGGCACAACCAAGTAGCTGGCAGTGTGTGCTGGAATATCTGCACAGGGCATGAGCTTCCCAAGACTAGATGAAAGATTTCCCGCAAGGTCATGAGGAGGAATAACGGCTGGGATCCATTGGGACTACCAGACTGGATGAACAGGCAGTTAATGACTAATGAACGAGACAAAGATCGAGACAGTGATAGTGATAGACAGCAGTGTGAAGTTTAATCAAGTAGGAGTGTGCCCCAAAGGTGCTTTTTTTTGAAGATGCAACTAGACTTCCTGGCTTTTTTTTTCCTTTGAAGACGTTTCGCTTCTCATCCAAGAAGCTTCTTCAGCTCTGTCTGGATCGTGGAGAATGGAAGGATTTATACTTCTTGCAGACAGCTGATCATTTGCATTCTTTCAGCAAATCGTTAAGGCCATCTGGGGGGTGTCATTGGGGTCACCTGAGTGATGCAAATGGGTGTGGAGCCTTCTTGGAACTGCTGAAAGGACTGTGTTGTAGACTGAAGATAGATGATGTCGTATCCCTCCCCCTCTGTTGAGAGAGGGATTTTCAATTTTGACAGATGGCCTCTTTGAGTCCTCTTTCAAATCAGCGGTCCTCTCTTGTCAAAAATGTGCACTTTGCTGCTGACAAAAACGTGGCCTTTGTTTTTTAAGTACATAAAATATTTGTTTTCAAATAAATTGTTTCTAAATTTGCATTCATTTAACTTAGCAAATTTGTTCTCTTGTCCTCTTTGTAATTAATAATTTATGCTTCTTTGTCCCGTCCTCATCCCCCACAAAAACCCATTGGCTCATTTTGACTTCTGGCTCATTCACTGGCCTCCTTTTTCTCAGCTTCTTGCTTAGGAACCTTACAATAGTTAGCCTAGTTGGTAGTCTACAGGCAAAATGCTATAAACAGCAAACTTCTGAAACTGTCCAATATTAACTTCAAGTTAGCTGTTGTCAAGTCTTGTTCAAAAAACCCTAATATAGTCGTCAAATACGCTTGGCCAAATTGTTATGTCTTATGATTAAAACAGTGTTTATAAAGAAGTCCGCCTAGTATAAGTTTCCATAGTTTAATTGCCAAGGATTCCTTCCTTCCTTCCTTCCTTCCTTCCTTCCTTCCTTCCTTCCTTCCTTCCTTCCTTCCTTCCTTCCTTCCTTCCTTCCTTCCCCTTCTTTCTTCCTTCTCTTTCTTTTCTTTTATCATTCCTTCCTTTCTTTTCTTTCTTTCTCCTCTTTCTTCTCTTTCTTTCTTTCATTCCTTCCTTTCTCCCTTTCTCTCTTTCTCCCTCCCTCCCCCCATCTCTCTTTCTTAGGGAGATGGTGATGAAGATGAAGTGGATAATTCTTTTGAACTATCCATAAGAAATATCTCTGGTTGAAGCTATTCTCTTTGCTTCTCACTATCAATGAAAAATAATCTGGCCAAAGTCTTCTTTTTTAGGGTGGGTGGGTGAGCTTTTGACACCTCCTTCTAGATAACAGGGATATAAACCTGTGGAAAGTTTTCACAGCAATATTCTGATAATTAAGAATCGTAAAAGAAGACTCCTTTTCAGTAAGATCTCTGCAGAAAAGGCTTTCTAGCTAAACTAAAGAAGTAAGTCTTTCCTGCTGTCGCTTGCCTTAACCATGCTAAATATTGGCTACACTTATGATAGGGCTGGCCCTTTTCCCAGACAGTTACTATGCCATGAGGCCAGATCAAGAAAAGCTGCAAGGCTACGTAGCACCAATCATTGAGCTTCCAGAATTGACTCACTGAAGCTTCTTGGGAAGAAGCCATAGGATATATTTCCTTCTGTGATTAGGAAAAGGAATTGGAGGTTCACGGTAATAAATATATGTAATAAATAATAATTACTATGGAGTGGGATGGCTGTATAGGAATGATAGAAGCAGTCACAGTGTGAAGGGCTAGCAAAGATTTGGAGATCCATACGGATCGCTGGATTCTTGTGTTATCTTTCCGGCTCAATAGCCTAAATATCCTGCATCAAAAGAGTAGTTAGTTGCCAAGCATTCTGGTCAGAGATTATTTGGGATGGGATTCAAAAACAGCTTTCTTTTTATGGGCATGTTTGGGAATTCAAAAGAATGCTGATCTGCTTGTTGCTTTACGGACCCCTTTCTCTTTCTCCTTGTTCTTCTTGGAGGCTTCTCGCTCTTGGAAAGATATGGCTGGTAAGGTCTAGATACTCTCAGGGACTGAAATAGGAGCTTAGAGCATGTGCACTCATGTGGGTTTCCTCTCCCATCACCCAGAGCAGATTAGAGACAAGAGGAGTTGGAGAGCAATGCGTTCCCTGGCCTGACAATGGGTATGTCATCTAATGCAGGTGCAGAATGCTTGTATCTCTATATAGGTTTTCTCTCTGGGCTCACACAGGGGTGTGTTTTGCTACCTCATAGGCCATTGTGATTTATTGCAAATAAATCTCCCAAATACCATCCGCATCCATGGGGTGATCAAGATAACAATTTCTACTCCTTTCAGTTTTTCCTCACTAACCTTTGTGCAGTCCCATGGGCAATCCAATTGTCCGAACACAAGCACAGGTTTTCTGCCAGTCTTTTAAATCGTTGAAAGGAAATTCAGAAATAAAAAGCATCGCTAGTGGTCATTGTTCATCACAGATCCTTTTATTATAATATTGTTTTCATAACCATGGATATTGTTCTTTGCATTGAAGCATTTAGTGCAATTTAGCTCTATAGTGTTAAGATGTTATCTACTAGAAAATTGGTACCTTAAGTGTTTTCCATGACTTCCCCCTCTAAATATGACGATGCAGTTCCAGTGCAGAGCCGGGGCTTCTCCTTAATGGTTTTTGAATGTGTGTTCAGTGTGTTTAAGAGTTTCTGAACTTTGTATACTTTGTTTTACTTTGTACCTTCCATTATTCACTTTTGTGTATCCATTTTTCTTTCATTTTCAATATGATTAACAATTCTAGTTTGATGTAAAATACAGCCCCTTTAAAGGGACTGTGCACAGGGATAGCTTTGGCTCCCCGGGGGAGCTGTGGCTTTGTGCTGCTTGGCCATGCTGGGGTTGGGCTTTGTGTTGTGAAGGGCTTCAAACCGCGTTGCAGCTCAAGGGCTTCTTGCAGTCCCAAAGCCATGGCACACCAAGAAGCCGCTGGACTGAAGCATGGCAAGCAGCAACAATACTGCATGGTTTTTTTTTGGGGGGGGGGTATGCTGCCCATAGGATAGGGTGCTGAACAAAGGCAAAGTTGGGAGAAAATAGGTAGATGGGGCAGTGGGAGGGGAGGCAGACCCTTACCTCACCAAAGCTCAGGGGTGAAAGAGATCAGCAACCAGAATAGGTTGGTTTGGGGTGGATCCACAGTTAATGACTGGTGGAATTTGCTTGATGGTAGCAGTGAGGAGTAAGGGGGTTGCTATTGCTACATGATGTGGTTATAGGATGCCCTAAAGGTGCTTTTTTCAAAAGCAACTTGACTTCCCAGGGTTCCCCTCTCCCTTTGAAAATATTTCGTTTCTCATTCAAGAAGCTTCTTCGGTTCTTTCCAAAGGAAAAAAAAAGAAGCCAAGAACGTCCAGTTGCCTTTTGGAAAAAACACCTTTGGGACAACCGTGACTTGGATGATTGAGAATCTGCATTACATGACGTCCCACTTTATGACCACAATATGGGGGGGGCAACCTCTTGGTTGAATCATAACCACGACGTGAAAGTGACAAGAGTATTAAATTTATCTGGACACCTCTCCCAATTGTTGGAAAGGGAATGAGAAGAGCTTAAAGAGCAAAATCTTCTTGCTGTCCAGAATTCATCTCATGAAAGGAGGCAAATATACGTGTTCCAGGATAATGTTACAGGATCTGGGTCAGTCATCAGAACCAGAGGTTGAATCTTCTGAGGTTTCGGACTTGTGCTGGAGCCCATCCTTAAGAAACTTCTCTCTCACCAGAATGTCTCTCTAGCAGAATGTTTCTGCTAGAGAGAATTTCCCTGAGGATGGGCTCCGGCAAGAGTCCAAAAGCTCAGAAGACACAATCTCTGGTCCCGGTGACCAACCCATATTGGATCTTGCAGAATTCATTTCCCTCAATTTTCGTTTCTTGAAACTACTTTGGATTCCAATCTTAGAAACCTGTCTGGCTTGAAGAAAAAGTGTTATTGAAAAATAATTAGAAGCATGGAAGATTAACTTTCCTTTCCCTTTTACTTCAACCTTTTTGCTCTGAGGGACATGGTGTTTCAGTGGCTAAGACACTAAGCTTGTCAATTAGAAAGGTCAGCAGTCCAGCGGTTTGAATCAGTAGTGCCGCCTAATGAAGTGAGCTCCTGTTATTTGTCCCAGCTTCTGCCAACCCAGCAGTTCGAAAGCAAGTAAAAAATGCAAGTAGATCAGTAGGGAACACCTTTGGTGGGAAGGTTACAGCATTCTGTGCACCTTTGGCATTTTGTCATGCTGCTCACATGACCACGGAGACGTCTTCGGACAGTGCTGGCTCTTCGGCTTTGAAACGAAGGTGAGCACCACCCTCTAGGTCAGGAATGACTAGCACTTATGGGCAAGGGGAAGCTTTACCTTTACCTTTGCTCTAGTCCTCAAATGTTATGAATGTACAGTCTATAAGCTTTACCTCCTCTTGTAAAGTATTCAATTCGTGTGTGGTTGGTTTGTTTGGTTAAAACTCTGCTTCTCAATCTTGGCAATTTTAAGATGTGTAAACTTCCAACTTTCAGAATTCTCCAACCAGCCTACATACCATAAAGTATGCCAAGACTGAGAAATGCGAGTTAAGACATGAATTTAATGCAGGCAATCCCCTTTTGCAGGCTTCAGAATTGCATATCACTATGCTACCAAATCCCCACATGGTTTCTGAAAAATAGCAGCATAGCTACCTGCCATTTTGAGATGGAAAATATGAAAACCTCTCTGCCTACTGTCATGCATTACTTTCATCCTGTTCTCCTTTCTGTCCTTGATGCATCCTATTTGCCTTCATGCTTGCTTGTAAGCAGATATGTTCTTCTGACTTCAGTGAAGTATAGGAAAGTACACAGGCAGTTCTCGATTTACATTGGGCTTAGGGCCCATTTGAAGTTATAATGGACCTCCTGAGGGCTATTATGACCCAGATTCCAGGCTCCAATAGCTGCTCCTCCTCTGCAGTCATGTGATCACATTTTGGGTGCTCAGCATACCTGTCCTGCATTTATGGCCATTTGTTGCATCCCATTGCATATGGCTGCAATTTATAACATTTTGTAAACTGGAAGTAAACCCGCATTTACTTCCAGTTTCTAGCAAAAATGTCCTTTGTAGACAATGGATTCACTTAATGGCCGTGGTGGTCACTTAATTACCATGGCACTCACTTTACAACCACCATGTTGTTTTACAAGTTAGGGCTCAATTATAGTTATATGTTGCTTTACAAGTTAGGGCTCAATTATAGTTATACGTTGAGGTCTACTTGTATCCACACTGGCCACACTGGTGTGGAATTGCAACAGGTTGTTGATTCCTTTCTATAAGGCATCCACATAACCTGTAAAACAAGCCCTTATGAAACCAATGGCATTTACTTCTGAATAAATGTATGCCTTAGATTGTCTTGTAAATTAAACAGTGTATAAATAGTTGGTTGAAACATAAATAGAAAAGCTCAGTACCTTTTCTAGTCTCCCTACAATTTTAGTAATGAAGTTATGTTTGTTTTAATTATACACTTCTAAAATAAATATTGAACAGGTGCACAATAGGCATCAGGGGGAAAATGTATTTTTAAACAACTGCTATAGTGTATTTTTAATTAATTTAATTAGCAGTGTGCTAGAAATTGGGCTCTAATTTGGTGAGTTCCAGTCTTATCTTAGATATAAGCCATTTGGATAACCATTTGTCTGAAACGGTATAGGGTTTCCTGCCTAGGCAGGGGGTTGGACTAGAAGACCTCCAAGGACCCCTCCAACTCTGCTATTGTATTGTATAAAAGCCGGTTGGGTGGCTTTGAGCCAGTTATCCTCTTTCTCAGCCAAACATACCCTACAGGGTTGTTGTTGCAGGAAAACAGGAGGAGGAAAGAATTATTTATAAAAAATAATAAGGGCAGGGTACATATAAATAAAAAATAAAAATAATTGATTGGCATTTTTATGTGGCTATAAACACACATTATATATGTATATTTTTCCTATAAAATCTGCTAAATAGATGAAGCAAAGGTTTATGTATAGAAAAAGCACAATGCCTTCTTAATTGCAATTCTACTTGCAGGGAACAACAATTATGAAATGAATGTAAGAGCTACTCTTCTAGAAGTCCCTTTGGAACTGTGGATTTTATAGCATCCAAATGTTATTTACAGAACAGAAAACCAGATTCTGCAACAATGACTGAAAAGAGGTGAAATACAGGTAGTCCTCAATTTACAGCCATTTTCTTAGTGACCATTCAAAGTTACAATGGCATTGAAAAAATGTGACTTATGACCGTTTTCCTTTTATGACTTTTGCAGCATCCCCATGATCGTGGGATCAAAATTCAGATGCTTGGCAACTGGCTCATATTTATGACTGTTGTTGTTGCCAGGGGTGGGCTTCAAAAATTGCAGCAATGGGTTTGCTGCAGCATTGCTGGGTGGCCGTGGCCAAGGTGGCCATGGCCTCATTTGCCTCCTACAGCCTGGCAGGGGGGGGGATTTTTCACCTTTCCCAGGCTCCAGAGGCTTTCTTTGAGCCTCCAGAAGGGTGAAAACTGCTTCCCCTGGGCTCCAGAGGCCCCCCCCCCCGAGGCAGAAACAGGCCCATTTCTGGACTTCCAGAATCTTTAGTAGGCCTGTTTTTCACCCTCCCCGAGCCTCCACATCAGCCCTGCACTTACCTGGCATGATGAACGGGCTGCGTGGAGACTCCAGGGAGGGGCGAGGTGGGCGTGGCCAGCCAGCGGTGGCATTTGGGGGTTTGCAGAACTGGGCAGAATCCTAGCTTAGAGGATTGCCCGAATCAGTGTGAATTCCCAGCAGCCCACCCTTGGCTGTGTCCCCAGTGCTAAGTCCTCAACTTGCAACCACGTGATCATCTTTTGTGATCTTCATTGGGGCAGCCAGATTCACTGAACAACTGAGTTTCTGACTTAACAACTGTGGCAAGAATGGTCATAAAATGGAGCAAAACTCACTTAAGAAATGTCTCACTTAACCCCAGAAATTTTGGGCTCAATTGTGGTCATACGTTGAGGACTATTTATATGTGGGAACTACCAGAAACTCAAGTGGGAGAGGGTGCTCCTTGGTTATTACTATAACTATACACAATGCATACTATACACAATGCATACTATACACAATGACTCTAAACGGGAAGGCAGGGAAGCAGGAAAATAGGATGGAGGGTAATATAAATTACAAAGATAGCAACAATAAATAAGTGGCCTACTTCATATGTGTACACTTCTCTATCATGTGCTTCAGCCACAGAAGAAAGCATCTACCAGGGAGTTGCCCATTTTCACTTTCTGAGATATAAATAGAATATTTCATTGCACTTTTTTCAGATATAAACTTGTACGTGCATTGAAGAAAGTGTACCATAGTTCAGAAAGGAAGCCATTACACATTTTGGTAGAAGTTTTGCTTTGTAGGGTAGAAAAGAAATAGTTAGTGGGCTAGTGGATCTGTAGATCCAGATCTCTGTAAACCTGAACATTGGGAATAAAGGGAATAGTAATTACCGGTATATTTATATATGAAAGGAGGAGGAGGAGATGATGATGACGACAGCAGTCTCAAAACAGCAGTGCTAAAACAAAGGTCAAGTATGATGGTTTCCTTCTATAATGTGTTGAGGTTTTCAGGATCTCAAGCACAGAGCCTTAGACAAGCTGATGCCAAGTTTATAAGTCAGAATTTCTGCACTGCATTCCATCTTAGGTTTTCCTTAACTTCTGAAACCTAAAGCACTTTCAGAAAACTCTTTTTTTAACCATGTTATGCAAAAAATACTCCTGCTTTAACTGTAGAGGTAGTCCTCAACTTACAACAGTCCACTTAGTGACAGTTTGAAGTTATAACATGACTGAAAAAAGTGATTTACGACCATTTTTTACACTTACCCCCATTGCAGCATCCCTATGGCCACGTAATCAAAATTCAGAAACTTGGCAACTGACTCTTTTAAGGCAGCTGCAGTGTCTTGCGGGTCATGTGATCAACTTTTAAGACCCTCTGACAGGCAAAGTCAATGGGGAAGCCAGATTCACTGGACAGTCATATTAACAGCTGCAGCCGTGGCAGGAAAGATCGAAAAATGTGCCAAAATTCAATTAACTGTCTTGCTTAACTACAGAAATGTTGGGATCATTTCTGCTCATAAGTTAAGTACTATCTGTATGTAAAGAATCTCTTGGATTTGCGGGGTGGATCAGCCCCCTTAAGGCTGAGCTGAAAAAGAGATATTGACAGCAGCACAACGTTAGAAATAGCAAGCATAATTTCTGACTTGGTTTGGACAAAGAGAAGGAAACTGGTTAGGATCATTTGCCCTTCAACCAATTATCATCTGCTTTGACTGGCAGTTCTTCAAAACCCATCCCCCTTCCCCCCACTGTTTCCTTCTGCCTGATTATTTAATGCAAGGATAATCAGTGTTTTTGCATTTTGGAGAACACATTTCTTTTAAAGTTTGGCCTTCGAGGGCTGGAGGGGAATGTGGTGATGAGAGGGATGAGGGTGTCATTTCTGGGAAAGGATCACAAGAATGAAGGGTGTTAAAGGTTGTCCCTCCTTGATTTAATCAGAGAATCCAAGAGTTGATGGTTCTGCAGTAGCCATGCTTCTTCTGCAAAATTCCTTTACTAATGAACTCTTCATTAAGTGATTTGGAAGCAAGATGGAAGAACTGTTTAAAATCTAGAAACTATTCAATGGTGAAATTCCACTTCCCTAATAACCATTCTACTGTTTCCCCATAGGCTTTGGTATCCGTAATATCTCTTTAAAAGACAAAAAGAAGGGCAGTTGTTTACCATAGATAGGAAAATATGTTGCCGAACAGTCAAGATAGCTGGAACACACAACATCCCAAAATATCCACAGCCCTATCATGCTTAAGCTTACTCACTAGCTGGAGTTTACTGCTTCCTTCAGATGTTGCTGAAACAAATAACAGCAAGGGGATATAGGCATTTTGGTTTTACACTAGAGTCCCAGCCCATTCAATAACCCACTGTTAGAAAGGCACCAAAGGATCTTTTACATTGGCACCAGTATTGCAACAGCAGTTGCTAAGTTTAAGAGAGGGAGGAAAACGGACATTTGTGGCAGGGAGAAATGGGTTAAAACCAGAGGTGGTATTCAGCTGGTTCTCTCCAGTTTGGGTGAACTGGTAGCAGTGGCTGCGGGAAGCTCTGCCCACCCACCCTGACATAATGTGTGAGCACTGCGCATGCGCAGAAGGTGGTACGCATGCCCAGACATGGCGTGTGAGCTTACATTTGCAAACCGGTAGGGAAGGTAAGTGAATCCCACCACTGGTTAAAACCGTTTTCTCACTTATTGGTCCCTGTTCTAATCAGTTCTCCTGTGGTAGCTGAATTCAGATAAATCCCAGATGGCTGAAAAATCTGCTGTATGGATCTCATACCACTTAAGGTAAGCTGTGCAATCAAAGATTTGCATGGAATTGAGGGAGTCAGAAATTTAGGGAGGCCATTTTCATGGAGAGTACCAGGCTAGATAAGGCTGCAGATCTTCAAAGAAGGCAACATTTTCTGTCTTTTGATTCAGATTACAACACCACACCCTTGAAAACCTGGTGACCAAGTGAGCAAAGTTCATCTCTCTCTCTCTCTCTGCGTGACCAGCTGGTGCAAGCAAGCTGGTACGTGTTGTTTTACACATTGAATCAATCTTCAATTGCATGTGATACTAGAGTGAGGAGTCCGCACTTTCAGGTTCATGTTTCAAATTATATAAATGACATCAGGATTGAGAGAGTGAGCCTGTAAATAAATGGTGAGAGGGGTTTGATGTTTAGAACATCTGGATCCAGCTGTGGATTGGAAATGAGGTTTGAGATATATTACTTGCCCAAGACATTTTGCTTGTCTGGCCCAGAACAGCAAATTCTTTCTGCCCCCCCCATCAAAATGGATTTTTATTATTATTTATTACATTTATTTGCTGTCCGTCTCACCACAAGGAAACTCTGCTTATAGAGTTAAAAGCAATAAAATGATACACACAGAAACACATTTATATAGCAATAAAATTATAAGTTATAATAAAAAGATAGGGAGGGAGGGAACAAGGTGTGCAAGGGGATAAGGTGGGGTTTGCTACTGGTCCATCAACCACCTCCACCACGGAACTTCCTCACTAGGGTCCCAAACCAACTGGCAGAACTAGATCTTCAGGACCTTGTAGAGGATCAGGAGGGTGGGAGTAGATCTCACCCAGGGGAGGGGCAAGATATTCCAAAGGGCAGATGCCATTTTGCCCTCTTAAAATCTGTGGTCATGAACTTTAATTGCTTTTGTAAGAACTCCTCTCCTGATATTTTCCCCCAACCTGGGATATAAGCAAAATGTAGTTTATAATACATGTGTAACATAACCTCTTAAAAATATGAATTATGATTTTCAGATGCTTGGCAGCTGGCTCATATTTTAGATAGTTGCTGTGTCCTGGGGTCATGTGATCATCTTTTGTGACTTTCTGACAAGCAAAATCAATAGAGAAGCCAGATTCACTTAACAACCATGTTACTAATCTAACAACTGCAATGATGCACTTAACAACTGTGGCAAGAAAGATTGAAAAATGGGGCATAATTCATGTAACAAGTGTCTCGCTTTACAGCAGGAATTTTGGGCTCAATTGTGGTTGCAAAATCATCTGACTGCCTGAATAAAACCAGTGATTAAACTTGGCGTTTGTAGAGATAATCCCACAAGGTTCTTTTTTTCCCATCTCCAGCATGAAAAATATGCTAATATCAAATAATTCCTCGCTGTTTTTTCATTTAAGATCTGCCGTCTCAGACAGCTTCTTCATTCTATGTGAAATACTCATGGTAGTGCCGGGTTTTGCTTCTGAAGTATCCTGTTTCCCTGAAAATAAGAGCTCCCCAGATAATAAGCCCAATCAGGCTTTTGAGTGCATGCGCTAAAATAAGTCCTCCCCTGAAAATAAGCCCTCCCCAAAAATATTGCAACCCAGCAGCAGCAGCCATGAGGTGACCATGCTCGCCGCCTCCTGCACCTTAAAAATAAGAAGACCTCCCTGAAAATAAGGCCAAGCACTTATTTTGAGGGTCAACAGAAAATAAGACCCCGTCTTATTTTGGGGAAACACGGTAGAACAAGTAGCATAGAACCAACTAGGGTTCAACACTTTTAAATTTTGAAGCCTTTTTGTTTAAAGCAGAATTATTTAGTTCTTATTCTGCCTTCTGATAGTTTGAGTCCTGCTCCATTCGAGGTGCTGCAGTGCTATATTTTCTGTACGATAGCTGCATTGTTCGTGTGACACCTGCCAAACTGGATGCAGCTGGGCCAGAAGAGGCTGAAGAAGGCAGGAGCCTCTCTAACGGCAGCCATCCACCCCTTCTTCTCAATAAAGAGCCAGTTACATCTGACTCAACCTCCAGCCAGTTCCAGAATTGGTGTGATGCTTCCACTCTCACGGGTGAGTATTATTCTACTACCTGAAGGCTAAGTTCAGTTTATCTCTCCTGAATAGTGAATATCTGCCTGCAACATAGAACAATGGAGTTTGGTAGTGATTTCTTCTTCTTAGGAAATGCTGGGAGCTGTAATGCAGCAAAAGGGGATGTGACTTTCATTAAACTCCCAAGAATTCCCAAGATTCTTCTGCCCAAGAAGCTCTATCAGGGGTGTCAAACTGGCTGCCCATGGGCTGGATGTGTCACGCACAGGCCACGCCCACCCCAGCTCCATGAATGGGAAAAGCAACGCAAAACATCATGTGACAGCAATGTGATGTGGCGAGTTTGACACCCGTGCTCTAGGGAATTAAACCCTGCAAGGTCAATATCAAATTGTCATGGGTTGAAGTGTCCTAAAAATGAAGCATCTGTAGACCGTCAGACGTTGTAGAACAATTCTTAGGAATGCCAACTAGCATGAAGACTTAATAATTAGCAATATTAAAAAACAAAACAAAATGAAGACCCCCCCATTTCCTATTTTTATAGATGTTAATATTTGCATCTGAATTATGTGAAACCAGATTTGACTCTTTGTGGATTCATATTTGGCTCCATACTTCTATTATGAGGTTAATATGTAGGTAACAGAATGTAGTAGCCTTTCCTATGATGACATTGCCTAGATCAGTGGTTCTCAACCTGTGGGTCGGGACCCCTTTGGGGGTCGAATGACTTTTTCACAGGGGTCGCCTAAGACCATTGGAAAACACATATTTTCGATGGTCTTAGGAACCGAGACACCAATTTTATGGTTGGGGGTCACCACAATATGAGGAACTGTATTAAAGTGTCGCGGCATTGGGAAGGTTGAGAACCACTGGCCTAGATATTTTGGGAAAAATAATATACAGGAATTATTTAACATCATAAATCACGGGGCTTCTAGTAAATACTGTTGGGAATTTCAAAGATTCATCCAAATATGTCTTGTTGAATTTTATATAGGACATCCATAGACAAGCCACAAATTAGCAGTTAGAAACAAGAATGCATACAATTAAAACTATATTTATTAAGTATAAAAATAGCAAAAAATCCACAAGCATATCTCAAATCACAACCGTCCTCTGATGGACGAGCTACATATGTTAAAAGTTGTGGAGTATTTGTAACCTAGTAAAATAAATAAATTTAAAAATAATCCCTAGTATTAAAATAAATAAAAAATAGAACATGGAATAACAGAATCGGAAGGGACCTTAGAGATCTTCTAGTCCAACTCTCTGCTCAAACAGGACACCCTATACCATTACAAATAAGTGGCTGTCCAATCTCTTCTTAAAAGCCTTCAGCGATGAAGCACCCATGATTTCTGAAGGCAAGGCATTCCACTGATTAATTGTTCTCAGCTTTAAGAAATTTCTCCTTAATTCTAAGGAATGGCAGAATAACAAAGTTGTAAGGGACCTTGGATATCTTCTAATTCAACCCCTGCTCAGGCAGGAGACCCTCATTTTAAAAGCCCCCACTGATGGAGCACCCACAAGGAAAGCTGAACCACTGGTTATTTGTTCTCATTGTTAGGAAATTTCTCCTTAGTTCTAAGTTGCGTCTCTCCTTGGTTAGCTTCCATCCATTATTTTTTGTCTTGTCTTCTGATGCTTTGGAAAATAAATTAACCCCCTCATCTTTGTGGTAGCTCCTCAAATATTGGAATCTATTGCTCTCGTGTCTTCCCTTGGCCTTCTTTTCACTAGACTAGACATACCCAGTTCCTGCAACAGGTCTTCATAAGTTTTAGCCTCCAGCCCTCCAATCATCCTTG
Source organism: Thamnophis sirtalis (assembly GCF_051295495.1). Taxonomy (NCBI): domain Eukaryota; kingdom Metazoa; phylum Chordata; class Lepidosauria; order Squamata; family Natricidae; genus Thamnophis; species Thamnophis sirtalis. The sequence goes on from NW_028261384.1 coordinate 96,990,869, forward strand.
TTGCTCTTCTCTGCACTCTTTCCAGTGTCTCAACCTATTTTTATATTGTGATGACCAAAATTGATGTAGTATTCTAAGTGTGGTCTTACTAAGACTTTGTAGAGTGATATTAATACTTCACATGATCTTGATTCTATCCCTCTATTGATGCAGCCTAGGATTGTGTTGTTTTTTTTTTTTTTTTTTGGCTGCCGTCGCACACTATTAACTCTGATTTAAGTGATTGTTCACTAGAACTCCAAGATCCCTCTCACAGTTACTGGCATTGACCAAGTTTTATCCAGTCTGATCTTTACAAATGGTTTTTCTTGCCTAAGTCTAAAATTTTACTTTTATCTACATTGACTTTCATTTTATTAGTTAAGGCCCAGTGTTCAAGTGTGTGGGATCTTTTGGGATCTTGAGCTTGTCTTCTGGGGTGTTGGCTATTTTTGCTAGCTTAGTGCCATCTGCAAATTTGATGAGTTCCCCCTTTATTTCCTCATCTAAATCACTCATGAAGATATTAAAGAGTACCTGGCCTAAAACAGAATTATGTGATAACCCTTTGCCCAGCTGTCTCCAAGTGGATTTACTGTAGTCCTGCTGAGGGTTACACATTGAGTATGATTTGCTAGCCAGTTACAAATCCATCTGGTGGTGGTAAAGTCTATCCCACATTTTTCTGGCTTTCCAAGAAGTAGGTTGGCCAATGAATGTAAAATGCCAATGAAGTAGAATGTCAATGAAGATGGCATTCTAAACATAAGATTGCATCTCCATCAAAAAGGTTCAAAGGTCCATATTACTGCTAGGATGAGATGGCTCATCTTATGTAAGCTGGTTTGGATTATAATGGTTGAATAGCAAATAATTATTTTTATTGCTTTTTAATTTATGGGCCTGACTGTTTGGTAGCTGCTTGAATTCTTTTTAATTTCGGTCTTCTTCAACCAAAAGAAATATGTTCCATCAGGCAATGGTTAAAAAAAACACTGATTGATACCAATAGATTAATGCCCAGGAATGCCTATTCTATTTGAATGAACTTAAAACTCCCAAGTTTTCAGACTTGCAAGATTCTATTAATGTAGTCTTTATCATAAAATGTGTCAGGGTTCCAAATAGCATCCTCCTTAAAATTAAAGTCCGAGACTAGAGTTTCCTCAAAGTTCCAATTTATTAGAAGAGCCATGTTGGCACATTTGGGAAAACTCAAATGGGAGGGCTTCTAGGTTTTCCCCACCCAGTTGAAAGTTCAATTCCTTGCCCCAGCATCCACATGTCCATTACATGGTCCAATCAGCCACTGTCCCACAGGGAGATTCCTCCCAGCAACACATCTCCAGGTGTCAAGGCAAATTACCTTGACTTTCTGAGAAAGAATGTTATTTTGACTACACAGCTCTCATGCCCCCTACAATCCCATCTCCCACAGTAGAATATGTGGCAGGCTTGAGGTCCACTGTAAAAGATGGCTTCCAGGCCTGACATCCAGTTGATTATCATTTGAGGATACTGAGAAAAGTGTAGGCAATAGCCTGGTTGAATGTTTATGTACCATCTCTGATAAATCTCAGAGAACTGTCTCAGTATCAATTGGCTCAATAAAAACAGTAAAAAGAAGGACTCAGGAAACTACAAACCACTCAGTTTGATCCCAATACCTAAGGTCATCCTAGAATTGATACTAAAGAATACAATCCGTAAGCTCTTTAAAGTTAGCGCAGTGGTTTACCAAACATGAAAATATCAACTAATTTGCTCAATTAAACATTTAGCTTTCTAGTAACTTGTTGGCTTGTGGGAAAGTTATAATTGCTATATATCTCAATTTCAGCAACACACTTAACAAAGTACACTATGAGATTTTGATTTGTAAGCTAATTTTATGGGCTAATTGTCATACATATGATAATACATAGTAGATATATAGTAAGCTAGATAATCTTAGTCCAAAGTGTTTATTATCTATTATTCTTCAAACTAGAATGAAGTTTCAAATAACATTATTTAAAGTTCAATCCTAGGCCTTTTATAATTTCATATTTTTATTATACAGCTTGAAAGGAATGTTTATGAACTATATACTTAGTATAAAGCAGAATGAATAATTAATAGATATAAAACTGAAAGAAAAACCCTGATAGGTGAAAAAAAATGGTGTGGAAGTAGAAACAAATAAAATTCAACAAAAAGCATAGTTATTCACTTAAAATATACAGGTATGGAGTGTACATTTGAAAGACAATTTAGCATACGAATTGATTGGAAATGGGATATTAGCCAGCATTGTAAAACAATTTCAAAAAGCTGAGTAGAATTCTAGGTTGCATCAATATAAATAAAATTCTTTAAACACGTGTAATGGTATGTGGGAACATCAAAAAAGAGACAGCACAGCCTGCAGCTACATAAAGATCAAGGCAAGAGGTTCAGAAGGGACTCTCCCTAATTTATCAGTCTCTAAAGGACAGCAGTTCAACTGGAATTTCAGACTTGCAAGATTCTATTAATGTAGTCTTTATCATAAAATAGATTAGCTAATCTAGTCCTGTTGCCTGGCTAATGTACAGACATTATGGGACACAATTGTTCTACTTTATTCTGCTTTGGCCAGACTCCACAAATTGTGCTTAATTCTGGATGCCACATTTTAGGGTTCAGACAAACAGAAGCAGGTCCAGAGGAAAACAGTGTGTATGACCAGGAGACTTGAACAAATCCCTAAAAGAGATTAAAGTCATTGGAATATTGAGCCTTAAAAAGAAAATAAGTGGGGGGGAGGGAAGACTATGATGGCCTCTTTCAGATGTTTCAAAAAATGTCAACAGAAAAAGGGCAGGACCGCTTCTTGTTCAACTTGCAAGATATAGAATAATGAATCCAAATCACAAGAAGATGGATTCTAGTTGAACATTAGGAAGCATTCTTTCTAATAATAAGAATTCAGTAGTTGAAAATGAAACCCAATTATCCAGAGAGCGGGAGTTCATCCTAAACCTGGCAGTGACATTTTGGAGATACTGCTTATTAGATTTCTGTGTGAGAAGGATGCATTTGGCCCTCATTTCATTCACCTTTTATGAAACTATGGTTAAATTCCTAGTCACCCCATATTTTTATGTACCTAACTTTGCGAGAGGCATGGTGGCTCAGTGGCTAAAACGCTGAGCTTGTTGATCAGAAAGGCCAGCAGTTCGGCGGTTTGAACCCCTAGCGCCATGTAACAGAGTGAGCTCACATTACTTTTCCCATCTTCTGCCAACCTAGCAGTTTGAAAGCACGTAAAAATGCAAGTAGAAAAATAGGGACCACCTTTGGTGGGAAGGTAACAGAGTTCCATTTCCTTGGGGTGGCTAGAGGTCAAGGCCTCTATTCTGAAGCACACTTATAAGCCAACGATCCCTCTTTTGAAGGGCTGAAAGGTAAAAAAGAAAAATAAGAGAGGGAGCTTGAAAGAAGGAAGGACAATTTGATGCTAAACCAACGGCAGCAATCTTTTCTAAAAACACATATTTCCTGCTAGTACCTCAATAATGTATATTAACCTTTATCAAAACAGGCCAGATCTGCTATATCATGCAAATTAGTCTCAGAGATAAGAATAATTTGCTTAACGTTTGTGCCAGAACTGCAGTCTTGGTCAGGCATATCCTGGTTCAAGAGTTTATTTAGCTTTTATATTGCATCATTCTTGGAGGATTCTGAGGTAATCGCTAATAAGGAAATGAAATAGTATATTATTTTATGAACATACTATACAACCTTCCTGTCATAGTAATGCCGCATAAGGGCAACCGTAAGTGTAACTCTCTGCCATCTTCAGCCTAGATTCTTTTTCTCCTGGGCCTAAACTTAATATGTGTCATATTTATATAAAGAAAGGGAGTGGGTGCAAATGGTAGGGTTTTGTTCGAATTGTTTTTGAGTGTGGTGTGGAGGTTTGAGTTCTTTTAGGATGTCTTGAAATTATTTGGAAGGGTCTGGGACAGTTTGGCATGGCCAGGTCACCACTGCAAGCTCGCTACTACCAAGTCATTGTAGGACAACTCAACACAGCTAATTCTCCTTGGGACAACTCGTTGTAGACAGCTGGAAGGAGAGCTGGATAGGCAGGTGGGTGAGCGAGCAGGTGAGCAGAGTACAGAGTAATGGCAATGGTGGCCAGGGTCTTCCCATCCTCATACACACCCGTCACCACTGCTGCCTCCACCCCGAACTTCTGGAATACTCCCAGAGCTTGGCATGGCGATGGTGGCAGCAATGAGATGTGCCCATCTTCCACTACTTCCCCAACCACTGCCAGCACTGCCGAATGGCCTGAACAATACTGCCACTGCTGAATAGCCCAAATTCCAAATGGCTTGGAGCGTGGTGTGTTGACATTGGCAGGGTGTGTGAAAATGGGAAGTCCCTGTTCTGCGCTTTACCCACCCAGTTACTTGCTTGCCTGCCTGGCTCTCCCTCTGGTGGGAAGTCTTTGGCCACTGCTGCTGCACTGCACTTTGCCCAGCTGGTCACTCGCCTGCCTGCTTGGCTCTCCCTCTGGCTCCCTGCAGTGAGTTGTCCCTGCAGTGAACTAGCCATGTTGACTTGTCCTGGGATGACGGGGTTGAGTTAGCAAAGGCGACTCAGGAGTGGCAAGCTGGTGGCAGTGAGCTGATTGCGCTGAACTGACCTTGCTAAGTTGTCCCATTCTGTGCAAGGAGAGCAGCCATTCAGTTGAGGTCTCAAGCTGTTTGGTAGAGTGTTATATTGTGGCACTATGGCAGTATCTCCATAGATTCGCTTTGGAGGAGCAGCAACAATGGTGGCATGATGTCAACCCCTCGAGATAGAGCAAGTAATATTATGAATCCTAAAACTACTATTATTCTGTTATAGAAATGGAATCTTGCACATCTGAAATATCACCACAAGAGCCGTGGTGGCGCAGTGGGTAGAGTGCAGTACTGCAGGCCACTTCAGCTGACTGCTAGATCAGCAGGTCAGCGGTTCAAATCTCACCGGCTCAGGGTTGACTCAGCCTTCCATCCTTCCGAGGTGGGTAAAATGAGGACCCAGATTGTTGGGGGCAATATGCTGACTCTCTGTAAACCGCTTAGAGAGGCCTGAAAGGCCTATGAAGCGGTATATAAAAATCTGCTATTGCTATTGCTATTGCTATTGCTCATCTCCCTGCTTTTATCCATGAAAGAATTAGAGAGGGTCAAGTCTGGGATACTTTCTCAGTTGCATTTCTGCTTTGGACACAGATTTCTCTCATCTGACCGTTGTCTTGGTTCTTGCTCTTCCTTCTCTTCCTCAAAGTCATTCTCACAGTCCAGCACATAGCAACAATGTCATATGGAGCTGCTGGCTGATCATTAATAAACTCTCTTCTTCCTGCATAGTAGTACACCTTTCGTGGTGGCCTCAAAGAAAATTATCCTCCATGTATGTTGCCCTGCTGCCCAGGTTGAGGGAATAATCTCCCATGTTATTTGGGGGCTGAACAAGCTGGTTGTTCTCAGCCGGTCTTTGGATATCTGGAAGGCTGAGCATGGATGAGCATGGCAATGGTCTGGGTGTGGAGAGATTAGATGGGGGGAAAAAACAAGTTACAGGTTAACCCACTGAATGATTGTGTGTTCCATTCTATTAGATTTGGAAACTGAAGTGTTCCCTAATTGGTTTTGGATAGTATGACACTGTCGTCCTGACTTGGTGTGCAATTTGAGGGTGTTCCTAGATTAGAGCTTGTGGCAAGGTGGCTCATTTCACGACTGCATCCATTCTTGGATCAGAGGCCTTGCTCATAGTCACTCACAGCTTGGTTACTTTCTGATTGGATTGTTACAACATACAACCTTCCTTGAAGACCATTCAGAAGTTTCAGTTCTACAATGTAGTGGTATGGGTAGTTATGATAAAATGCAAATTGTGATTACTCCATCAGCTTTACCAGTTTCCAGTAGGCTTTTGGGTATGAGTCCAAGTGCTGGTTATCGTCCTGCATGGGATGGAATCGGAATCTGTCTCCTAAATCATCTGCCCCCAGGATACTCTCATAGGAAAGGCATGCCCCATATCCCTTCTTTTTAATATTGCCTTTTCAGTGGTAGCCCATGTCTCTGGAAAGAGGTCTCTAATATGCAATGGACCCCAACTCTGCTTATTTTTAGAAAAACCAATAAGACTGTTCCTCGGACATTTGAGTCCTATGGAGAGGAATTGTGATGATTGTGCCTAAGAATCGGGAGGTAGTATGATAAACTTCAGTAAACTGGCAGTTTCCCAGGAAGGGGGGAGACCATTCTAAGATGGGAGGTAAGACAAGAGGCAACACAGTCCGGAGCTGATCTGAGACAGAGGAAGAAGATAGTCACAGAAGTTCACTCCTAGAATAACTTTGCTGTATTGTTTTATGGTGGTTTTGTGCTGGGCTTGACAGGAGTCCCCTTCTGGTTAATGATCAAAATTAATTACTATGTTTGGTTGCCAGTTCTTGTTTAATATATTGGGTTCAGAGGTGGGTTGCTCCCGATTTGTCCCAGATTGGGCGAACCAGTAGTGGCGGTGGTGGGAGGCTCCGCTCACCTGCACGGATGCTTCGGCGCATGCACACAAGCGCGCACATGAGCACAAGCAAACCAGCAGCACCGGGATTTTCAATCCATCTCTGATTGGGTTGCTTTTGAAGTACTGTGTAACCATATTCTTTTTTCCTATTTATTGCCTGTTACACCTCCTAGAGTTACATTATTTGTTGAGTAATCCTATAAATCTGTTAATAAATAAATACACTTGAAAGTAATTCTCATTCACATGCAAAGATGGGTTGTTTCAACAACAAAAAAAATTACTCCCCCTTTTCCCACATATTGATATAAGCCTTTACAATGTCTATAGAATTATTTGGACGAAGAAATTAGTTGAAAAGTTGCCAAGCCCACTGTGGAATGGAAAATAGCCAAGCAATGAGTTATCTATCTATCTATCTATCTATCTATCTATCTATCTATCTATCTATCTATCTATCTATCTATCTATCTATCTATCTATCTATCTATCTATCTCCTTCCTTCCTTCCTTCCTTCCTTCCTTCCTTCTTTCTTTCTTTCTTTCTTTCTTTCTTTCTTTCTTTCTTTCTTTCTTTCTACAAAAAAGCCAATTTAAGGACTTGTAATATTAACTGAAAAACAGCTAAGCCCCAGGACTATACGCATGCACAACTGATGCAATTTTTTATTTTTGAATAGTAATGCACAGGATTGCACTGTAAATTTGGTTCATCCATATTATTGTTTTTTAATGGACTTTGGGAAAGGATAATGGATGTAATTTCCAAATGTATTAATCAAGTTCACTGCTAGTTCTGTAAAAGGTGGATATGTAATAAGAAGAGTTTGGGGGAAATCACATAGTGCAAACATTTTCTTTGGGGATACTATATATTTGAGAATCTTGCTGTTCGTTCTACTTCATTTATTTATTTATTTTTATTTATTTATTTATCTAGTTTGTCACATAGGTACAGGATAATAGGAATAAAAATAAACATGAATAAGAATGCAGGAAATGGGTACAAATAAATGGGGACAGTAGGGCAGGGACGTTAGGCACACTGGTGCGCTTATGTACACCCCTACTGACCCCTTAGGAATGAAGTGAGGTCAACAATAGACAGTTTAAGGTTAAAGTTATGGGGCTTTGAGGATGTAACAACGGAGTCAGGTAGAGCATTCCAGGCATTGACCACTCTTTTGCTGAAGTTGTATTTTCTGCAATCGAGTTTGGTGCGGTTTACCTTCAGTTTGTATCTATTGTGTGCTTGGGTATTATTGCGGTTGAAGCTGAAGTAGTCATTGACAGGTAGGACATTGCAGCAGACAATTTTGTGTACTACGCTTAGGTCAGACCGTAGTTCTAGGTTGTCCAAGCCCAAAATTTCAAGCCTGGTGGCATAAGATATTCTGTTGTGAGTAGATGACTGGAGTACTCCGCTCATGTTCGGTAAGTAGAGGAAATGTTTAGTCTATTTGGAAAAGGAACATATTTTACAAGCTTGGGCAAAGCCTGTGGGATTGCCATAAACCAAAGTATTCTAAATAAAAGTTCTGGCATGTCACGGCTTGGTTGAGTTCCTTTTCTTTGTGGATACAAACTGACTTGAAGTCTAAAAGCACAGAAAGGAATAATTACAGCTTACTAACCAGTAAATTTATGGGTGAAAATAAATTGAAACCACATGGAATCTTGTGGCATACCAAAAACATTTATTTATTATTTTCTGGACAGCAGTTTCTGGGCATTTTATGGATTGTAATCCATAAAAGCTTATACCACAATGAAGTTGTATTTAGAGTGCTATAAAATTCCTTATTAATATTTCAATAAATATGGCTAGGCTCTAGCAACGCCAAAATCTTTTGCTGTTAGACGCAAAATCATCTGCTTTGCCTTGAATATTTTTTTTTATTTCATTGTTACTATGTGCCAACAAACAAGGATTGATTACTGATAACTACAGTGTCCTAGCAACTTTATAACTTCATCCTCCTACAATTGGCTTGCAATTTTGTGTGGGCACAGTAGTTCTTGTTAGTATCCCTACTAGCTTCCCCTAAAGCACAAATTTCACACACACTATTCACCTCTATAGAGAAATTCAGTAATCTACAATCAATTACTATCTAAGATTACTATGGTAATCGTATCACATTTCTGCCCCTCATTGGCAAATAATAAGTTTTCTGGGAAAAAAGTTAAAAAGAGGGGTCAAGTTAGTCTAAAGGCCTGGAGTTATTCCAAAGGTATTCTAAAAAATTAAGTTCTAATAAGATTTGTCTGACAAGTCAACGTGGACAATTCTCTTTCACAAAGAAGTTACTTTAAATAAGGGGTGTCAAAGTTATGTTCTCACGGCAGTGTCGTGACATATTGGGACTTTCTTCCCCTTCGCTAAAACAGGTGTGGGTGTGGCCAGTGTGTGATGCATTTGGCCCATGGGCTGGGAGTTTGACAGTCCTGTATCAGGTCAGTATTTTTGACCCTGACTACTTTAAGATGGATGGACTTCAACTATCAGAATTGACTTCATTCTGGGGACTTAAGGTTCACATGTTTTAAAGATTCCAAGGTTAGGAACACATATTTTGAGTGCAATCTTCGAGTGCAACAAGTACAGGCCTGCAGTTCTCCACAAATTGCATGATGCCACTCCCAGGAAGCAGTTTGATAGCCAACTTTGTGTTGAAATGAAACAACTTTCACCTGACTGGAGCCGACTACAAACTTTTTTTAATTTCCTTGTGGTTAGTGCTGAATGAGATTGAGCTGACCTTGCATTTAAGCTTCTAGCAAGGGCATGCTTGGTTGCTTAATGGCCTAGCAACTACTTGTTCTTCATTTCTGTCCTCATTTCCTGCAGCTACAATATTTAGGTAACCCCAATCATAAAATGGTAACAAAGAATAGAATGGGATTTTGACGCTATCAACTCCAATCCTGCAACATTGCAAGAAATGCAGAAGTTGTCTCAGTTCTGCTTGAAGCATTCTGGCAGGGTTCACTGACAAAAGGGTAAACGACAAAACCGCGACCGACTAAACCGCGGTGACAAAACCGTGTGTTCTAAAGTGCTCCGACGAATGAACGCTGAATCGTGCCGACAACAGCGCGGCGACAGAAGCGTGCTGTAAAACTAAACCTAAACTTAAACCTAAACCTAACCCTAAACGTAATGCTAAACTTAACCCTAAACTTAACCCTAAACCTAACCCTAAACCTAACCCTAAACCTAACCCTAAACCTAACCCTAAACCTAACCCTAACCCTAACCCTAACCCTAACCCTAACCCTAACCCTAACCCTAACCCTAAACCTAAACCTAAACCTAAACCTAACCCTTACCTTAAGTTAAAGCGCGCTTCTGTCTCCGCGCTGTTGTCTCCGTGCTGTTGTCGCCGCATTGATGACGTCACGGTTTTAGCGACGCGGTTTAGTCGGGCGCGGTTTTGTCATTCGCCCTTTTGTCGGGTCACGTTCTGGCAGGGGAAGATCTCACCTCTGCTGGGAACATTCTTTTCTCCAGACTGACTCAAATTTCTTCTGGTTTTTCCCCATAGGATTTGTTTTTCATATCCTCTGATCATTTCTTTCCTTTCTTCAGATTTCAAGGAATATAGAGAGCTCTTAATGATAGCCTCTTATGCATTGTGTCAAATGCTCTGTAGAATAAGAAGTGCTTCATATATTCACCACCAGGAACATAAATCTTACAAGATAGAACTGCTGCCCTCACAACAAAAGGCTTTGTAAGACTTCCACAGACCTCCTAATACTGGCTGGAAAGTTGGTTAACATAACTGGCAGTTGCCAGGCAGGAAAGGCTGCCTAGAAGCTAAAATGTGAGGCAATTTACTTTCTTGGGAGCTAAATAGCCTTTAAGAAACCATTTAAAAGATGCTTGATGTATGTTTCTTTTATCCTGCTGTTGTTTCTGGCTGGAACAAATTCTCCAAACCCAGTTTACTGGAAATTAGGTATATACATGCAATATAGGGATGTCTATGCAGATTCTCAATCATCCAAATTAATCCAAAGATGTTTTTTCAAGAGGCAACTGGACTCTTTGTTTTGTTTTTTGAGGATGTTTCACTTCTCATCCAAGAAGCATCTTCAGCTCTGAAGCAGCTTCTCGGCTGAGAAGCAAAAAAATAAATAAAGTCCAGTTGCCTCTTGAAAAAGCACCGTTTGAGATGCCTGTGGTCATCCAGGTCATAGTTGTCTCAAAGGTGCTTTTTCAAAAGGCAGCTGGACTGTTTTTTCCCTGAGTTTTTCCCTCAAGAAAAAAAAGAGTCCCGTTGCCTTTTGAAAAAGCACCTTTGCAAAATAGGAACTGAGAAAATGTTCCTTCTATGCTTGTTTGCCCATGAAAGCCCACAAGAGGGCAGTATAATTCTTTGTTTGCAAGAACATTTTGCTTAGACCAGTTTTTTTTCAACCTTGGCAATACTAAGATTTGTAGACTTCAACTCCCAGAATTCCCCAGTGAGCATGCGAGTAGAAGCCTATCCATCTTACTGTTGCCAAGGTTAAGAAACGCTGGACTAGATTGTTTGATGATAGTTGTGCGATAAGCAGAAAAACAAAAGAAAAATTTCCATGGAGAGAGAGAAAGAGTCAAGTTAAGCTTCACTTATTTTAAAATAACTGTGTAACTATTTTACTGTAAGACAGCTCTCTGGTTTTAAATAAAATTTCCACTGATCTGAATTTCACTTCTAGTTGTAGTTTCATATCCATATCTATATATTTTTCATGGCAACAATATGATGTACATTCATTTAGCAACCATTCAGAGTTACAACAGCACTGGATGAAGTGATTTATGATAGTTATAAAATCTAAAATTGCCTACTTTGGAAACCAAAAGCAGTGTCTTGGAGTCATGTCGTCACTATTTTCAATCAGCATCCAACAAACAAAGTCAATGGGACAAGGCAGATTTGCTTAACGATTACATGATTCACTAAACAACTGATTTGTTTAACAACCATGAAAAAAGATTGTATAAGATCAGACAGGATTCACTTTACAACTGCTGAGATTAGCAATGGAAATGGAAGTCCCAATTGTGGCTATGTCAAAGAATATTTGCAGTGCAAATCCCTTTTGTTTATAGAGTAGAATAGAATAGAATAGAACTCTTTATTGGTCAAGTGTGATTGGACACACAAGGAATTTGTCATTAGTGCGTATGCTCTCAGTGGACATAAAAGGAAAAAAATACATTCATCAAGAATAAAAAAGATTATAAATGATTCAAAAACTTAAGAGAGCAAATCACTAATTTTAACATATCTTGTTTTAATATCCCATTATATCATTTGTCAAAATGTCTTATAATATACTTTAAAATAAGTTACATTTGCTTAACATTGTGGCCAAATTCTGGTTCACTTGATGTTTTTTTTCTTTCAAGTCAAGTCAAGTAGGTTTTATTGCCATTTCAACAATATACAGTAGAGTACACAGTGAGACGAAACAACAATTCCCCAGGACCAAGGTGATACATCAGACAACATAGATAAAAAGAAAAAGAGCAGAACACAGAACTACATATAGCTCTAAATCTAAGAACTTAGAGAGAGTTGAGGAGTCTGATGGCTTGTGGAAAGAAACTGTTACACAGCCTGTTTGTGCGGGCCCGAATGCTTCTGTACCTTTTTCCAGATGGCAGGAGAGTAAAGAGCGTGTATGAGGGGTGTGTGTGGTCAGCCATAATGTTTCTGGCTTTAAGGATGCAGGGTGTGGTGTATATGTGCATTACAGAGGGAAGAACAACCCCAATGATCTTCTCTACCGTCCTCACTATTCACTGTAGGGTCTTTCGATCCGAAACGGTGCAATTCCCAAATCAGGTGGTGATGCAGCTGCTCAGGGTGCTCTCAATGGTCCCTCTGTAGAAAGTTGTGAGGATGTGTGGTGGAAGCTGTGCCTTCCTCAGTTTCCTAAGAAAGTTAAGACGCTGCTGGGCCTTCCTTGTTATGGAATCAGTGTTGAGGGACCAGGTGAGATTCTCCACCAGGTGAACACCAAGGAATTTGGTGCATTCTATGATCTCCACGGAGGAGCCATTGATCTTCAGCAGGGAGCGGTTGTGTTGTATCTTCCTGAAGTCAGCCACAATCTCTTTCATTTTGTCTACATTCAGAGACAGGTTGTTGGCTTTACACCAGTTTGTTAACTTCTCCACCTCCTCTCTGTATGCTGTCTTGTCGTTCTTGCTGATAAGACCCACCACGGTCGTATCATCGGCAAACTTTATAATGTGATTCAAACTGTGCATTGCTACATAGTCGAGCGTCAGCAGGGTGAACCGCAGGGGACTGAGCACATAGCCCTGAGGGGCTCCAGTGCTCAGTATGATGGTGTTAGAAGTGTTGTTCACGATCCGGACTGTCTGAGGCCTTCCAGTTAAAAAGTCCAGGATCCAGTTACAGAGGGAGGTGTTCAAGCCCAACAAGGTCGGCTTCCCCATCAGATGTTGGGGAATGATGGTGTTGAATGCTGAACTAAAGTCTATGAACAGCATTCATACGTATGAGTCTTTGTTTTCTTAGTGAGTGAGGGCTAGATGGAATGTAGTGGAGATAGCGTCGTCGGTGGAGCGATTCGAGCGGTATGCAAACTGCAGTGGATCCAATGTTATGGGTAGCAGGATCTTTATATGCCTCAAGACGAGCCTCTCAAAGCACTTCATGATGATGGGAGTAAGTGCAATGGGACGGTAGTCATTGAGGCAGAACACTAATGGTTTCTTCGGCACGGGGACGATGGTCGTTGTCTTGAAGCACTTTGGGACAACAGTGGTACTCAGAGAGATATTGAAGATGTCGGTGAAAACATTTGCCAGTTGGTCTGCACATCCTCTGAGTACTCTGCCAGGAATATTGTCTAGTCCTGCAGCTTTCTTTTAAAGCCCTACATGGTATTGGACCTGGGTACTTGAGAGACCGCCTCCTGCCAGTCACCTCCCAAAGACCTATCAGATCCCACAGACTAGGCCTCCTCCGAATTCCATCTGCTGGCCAATGTCGGCTGGCGACTCCTCCGGGGAGGGCCTTCTCTGTGGCTGCTCCGGCCCTCTGGAACGATCTCCCCGTTGAGATCCGGACCCTTACTACCCTCCCGGCCTTCCGCAAAGCAACTAAGACCTGGCTGTTCCGGCAGGCCTGGGGCTGTTGAACTATCCAGCCCCATTCGAGGTTACGACTGTTGTTGAATTTTAAATTGCTGTTTTTTATTTTATTTTTGTATCCCCTCCCCTTTTTATTGTTAGCCGCCCTGAGTCTCTCGGGAATAGGGCAGCATACAAACCAAATAAAATCTAAAGTCTAAAATCTTTCTGTGGGTTGACTTTGCTTAGAGCTTTCCTCACGTCAGTAGTGGAGAGACAAAGTATTTGGTTGTTGGAAGGAGGTGTGGTCTTCCTCACTGTCACGCCATTCTGTGCTTCGAAACAGGCATGTTTAACACATCTGGAAGTGAGCCATCACTTTCACAGGCAGTTCGTGAAGTTTTGGTGGATGCCCTGGGCATGTGCACGCTTTGCTTCTCTGATGGCCCTGGACAGATTGGCTCTTGCTGTTCTTAGGGCTGCTTTATCACCTGCCCTGAATGCAGAATCTTGGGTTTTCAGTAGAGCTTGCACCTCTCCAGTTATCCACGGCTTCTGGTTGGGATGTGAGATAATTTTCTTGGAGACTGTGACATCATCAATGCACTTGCTGGTATAGCCGGTCACTGACGATATGTACTCCTCCAAGTCAATGGAGTCACCGTTGGTTGCAGACTCCCTGAACATGTCCCAGCCAGTGCATTCAAAGCAGTCCTGAAGAGCAGAGATGACGCCTGCTGGCCAGGTCCTCACCTGCTTCCGAACTGGTCTTGAACGCCTGATGAGTGGTCTGTGTGCTGGTTATTAGCATAATAGAGATGTCTGAGTAGCCAAGGTGGGTGCGGGGCTTCACCCAATATGCACCCGGGATGTTTGTATAAACAACATCCAGCATGTTTTCCCCTCTGGTTGCAAAGTCCACATTTTGATGCAATTTAGGGAGCACAGTCCGGAGATTTGCAAGATTGAAATCTCCGGCAACAATAAACAATCCATCAGGGTGTGTGTTCTGCAGTTCGTTGATGGTCCGGTGAAGCATACAGAGTGCTTCCTTAGCATTAGTGCTAGATGGAATATAAACGCTGAGTATCATAGCAGTGGTGAATTCCCTTGGTAAATAAAAAGGTCTACATCTCACAACCATAAACTCCACAAGTAGTGAGCAGGAGGTGGAAACGAGTTTTTACACCATTCTGTGTTGATGTATACACACAGTCCACCACCACGAGTCTTACTGCACAGAGCTGCATTTCTGTCGGCATGAAACACAGTTAGCCTGTCCAGCTGAAGAGCAGCATCCGGAACTCTATCACTCAGCCATGTCTCCGTGAAAACAAAGATGCAGCAGTATCTGTACTCACACCGTGTAGCTTGCTGGAGTCAAGAATGTGATCAAATCACTTTGAAGATACAATATACAGTAATTTTGCTAAGCCTGCAAGCACTATAATATATAAACTGGCTCCCAGCAAAGCATATTTAGCTTGCTAGGCAGACACGATCAAAAGCAGAACCAATCTGTATACCTTTGGTCTACTACATTTCAAAGAAAAAGGCAGAGAGAGTATAGAGTACTGTAAATCAGTGTTTTTCAACCTTTTTTGTGCAAAGGCACACTTTTTTCATGAAAAAAATCACGAGGCACACCACCATTAGAAAATGTTAAAAAAATTTAACTCTGTGCCTATATTGGCTATATATAAAGTAATTCTCCCACGGCACACCTTACACTATGTCAGGGCACACTAGTGTGCCACGGCACAGTGGTTGAAAAACACTGCTGTAAATTACAACTTGATGTTGGAACATTTTTGATAAACTCATCTGTGTGATCTTATTTATTTCTCTCTGACAGGTCAGTATGCTAGCTACTATTATACAGTATCTGAGGTATGACTAGTGAATATAAACAATTTGATTTCCTGGGCCACAAACCTCTGACTGATTCTTCCTTCCGCCACTATTCAGGGTCCATTCAGTGTGCTTTAAATGTTTAATTATGTAAGGGCTCTTTAAGACATCCACATCCATATGGAGGAAATGCATAGGTTTTGTAGGAAACACAGCTCATGTGGGGAGGGGTACTTTTTATCACTAGAGAAGATTGACATCTACTGTCAATCTCTAGTTGTCTTACCTTTGGTGTATTGCAAAATAGGAAATCGGCTTAGTTTCCACAACATTCAAACCATACAATAAGTATCACACTAGCTGAAATGGTGCAATATGGTAAACTGCAATCAAGAAAAACTTGTGATATTCCACAGCCAGGTGCATCTTAGAGATGATTCAGTTTCCTGAGAGCAAAAGGCCTTGCCTCACTTCTCCCTTTGCTAATCAAACCACCTCCCTTTGTCTCTCCTCATATGTTCTGAACAGATTTTTGCAATAGCGGCAATTTGCCCGAAGTGGAAATCATCAGCCTTTTGGGGGAACAACTACCCTTGTATAAACTCCGGGCAGACACAGTATTTGGATATGACCACAAAGATTGGATCCAGACCCCACAAGTCTCTTCTGACGCTGCTGATGCCCTCACATTCAAGCAGATTGAAGAGACCCTGGAATACTTCTGTAAGTAACCTCTGGGGAGAAGTCAAATCGATCTACAAGTCTAACAATAATTCTTAAATTTTTAAAATTTGTTTTTGACTCCTTAGAGTTTTGGAAAAAAAACTACAATAACGTTATGAGGTAAGCCGCTATTATCAAGAGGAGGAGAAGCTGGATGTGTCAGCTGTGAGACGCTGATCTGATTGTGGTTGTTTCCAGGAAATTCTGAAAGAACTGAGATAGGCTTCAGTAAAATAATCCCCACTTCCTAACAGCTATCCTGTTACCTTACTCATAGTAATATATCTCTATATCACTGCAGAACTCAACTGCTGGGCTTTTGACTTTGTGGATCACAACGGTATGTTTCCATCCAGGGGTGGGCTGCTAGGGGCTGCTAGAGGTTTGGGAGAACCTCTAGCTAAGATTGTGTGCAGGTCGGAGAACCTCCAAATCCCACTTCTGGCTGGCTCCACCCTCCCCGCCCCTCCCCGAAATCCCCATGCGGCCTATTTTGGATGCAGGTAAGGGCAGGGCATACATGGAGGCTCAGGGAGGATGACAAATGAACCTACCAGAAGTTCGGGAAGGCTGGAAACTAACCTCCAGAGGGCCTCCGGAGCCTGGGGTGGCCATTTTCGCCTTCATGGAGCCTCAGAGAAAGCCTCCGAAGTTTGAGGAGGGCAAAATTGTGTCCCCCCCCCGCCACCATGGTGCAGGAGGCTGACTAGGCCATGCCTATCCAGCAACCGGGCAGAGAACCCCTTGCTAAAATTGCTGAAGCCCACTCCTGTTACTCATGAACATTTAAGCATTTTTACAGTACTCAGAAGGGCTACTTCCTTGCCATTCCTTTTTTATTTAATTAGGCTACTTTAAAAAAAAGTAGTCATTGTGATAAAGGAACGAGAAATGTTTCTCAGGATTGTTGGTATGAGAATCTGTAAAAAGAACAAAAGAAAGGCCTGATATTTCACAAGGGGTGTGTGAGACTGATACCACTGCATAATATACATTTCTGTGGAATTAATTCCCATTGTGTTCAGGAGGTTTTGGGAAGTTGTCTTAGTTCCTAAATCTTTCTTCGGACTCAGTGTGTCCATTATGCTATTCCTCAAAGCATAGTTACAAATCTCAACCAGAATAGTCAGGTTGGATAGACTCATCAACAATGAGCTTCCTAAATTAAGAGCCAAGGTGGCGCAATGGTTAAATGCAGCACTGCAGGCTACTGCTAGATCAGCAGTTCAGCGGTTCAAATCTCACCGGCTCAGGGTTGACTCAGCCTTCCATCCTTCCAAGGTGGGTAAAATGAGGACCCAGATTGTTGGGGGCAATATGCTGACTCTCTGTAAACCGCTTAGAGAGGTCTGAAAGCCCTATGAAGCGGTATATAAGTCTACTGCTATTGCTATTGCTATTAAATTTCAGGCAGTTTTACTAGTCTTACTCCAACATGCTGTAACATTTATGGGACAAATACTGCAGTGAGAGCTTATTAACCTCCTTTGCATGGTTCTGGATTGCCCATCTGCTGAGCCTGCATAAATGCAGTACATGGAATCCTAATTACTAGATTTGAATTGCACATGAAGCCACAAAAAACTAATCATTTTTGATTTTGACAGCTACCTCTGTCCTGCTGCTTTGTGAACTTTTTACCTTGTTTTGCTTTGATTTTACCTTCTCAGTGCTTAGTAAATCTAGGAATATGCTTTCTAGTGAATTTAACCTTTGAGCTGCTGTTTTGTCCAGACTGATCTTGGTGCAGAATAAAGAGGCTGAGGCTGTTTCTAACTTGCTTTATTTGAAATTTTCTAGCTTCTCCAGAGATGAATGCATTATGTTGTACATTAATTTTACCATGTTTTAAATTTATTATGTATTTAACTATATGTGTTTGTTTATGTATCTATATACCATATTTTTGGAGTATAAGACGCTTTGAAGTATAAGACGCACCTAACTATTGGGGAGGAAAACAAGAAAAAAAAATCTGCCTCTGCCTCCCAGCAATTTGCCTCCTTGCAGCAAACATCAAATAGCTTGTTTCAGTTTTAGCACAGCCAGTCAGGCCAACAGCCATTAACATTCTGAGGGTCTTGAAACCATCTGAGGGATAATCTCTGTCCTTAAAGTCATCTGAATCAGAGTGCAAATGAGTGTGGAACCATCTTGGAATTGCTGAAAGGACTGCATTGTAAATCGGAGATAGGGGAGGTTGTATCCCTCCCTCTTTGTTGAGAGAGGGCTGTTCAATTTTAACATATATAACCTATTTGACTCTCTTTCAAACCAGTGATTTTCTTTGTCCAGGGTGTGAGCCTTGTTGTCTTTAAGAGAATGGCCCTTGTCTTTCAGGTGTAGATCAATTGCTGAATTCTATACTGATGAGTTGGTTCTCCTGTGTTGTGCATACATTTGTGGAATGGTTGTTTTGTTTTCCCAATGTATAAGTCTGCACATGCCTTGCTGTATAGCACTGTATGGACAACATTGTTCTGTTCATGCCTGGTGCTTTGTCCTTGGAGTGGACAACTTTCTGTCTTAATGTGCTCCTAGATTTAAAGTATACGCTTATGTTTTGTTTGTTGAAATTCCTGGTGAGTTTTTCTAATATTCCAGTCTAAATCCAGCTTGTTCTTTCCATTATCCACTTTTCTACTTTGTTCAAAAGGTGTTTTGCATATATTTTAGCCACAATTTCAAGCTACCAGTTTCTTGCAATCATACCTTATTAAAAAAAAAAATAGTGTGGTTTTTTTCATCTTAAGATGTCTGGCACATTTCTGCCATCAGTAACTTTCTGGTCTGTAAATGGAATCAAAGCAATTTGAATGCACTTGCTGTTAGTTTTGGGCTTGAAGTTTATGATTAAAAACTTTTCAGCAAAAAATACAAATTAGTGTAATGGAAACTCAGGCTTCTATCTGCACCTTGGACAGAAGAGCAAATTGAGTTTGTCCAAGTTTGGACATGTTCTGAATTCAAAATATAGATATAACCCTGAGCTTTCTATTCCATCTTACTTCAAGATTAGCTAGCCTCTTGTGAAGCATAACTAAGATCAGATCTGCCTTATAAATGGATTGTGATTGGTTGTTATTGTTATCCGCCTTCATGTGCGCTTGGATGTCTGAACAAGCCCAGTCTTGTTTCATGCAACATTATTTCTGGAATAATATTTAAATGGATACATGAACTTAGTTCTTTTCCTTCTACAGTAGAGAAGATTACATTTATAAATCAAGGAAACCAATTCTGAGCCTGAGGTATTTCTTTTAAGATAATCTTTAGAGACAGGTGTGTAAAATGTTCTAAAGAAGTAGCTTTGGGTGATATTAGGAGAAAGTGGGAAGACATGTAGGGTGATAGATATATGTTCAATAGAACTATTTCAGAGAATTTATATGAAATTTTACAGCTAAATAATGGGGGAAAAGTCATATCCAAAGACCAATCCCTGTTTTTGCCAGGCTGGCTCTGAGTTGGCAAGTATACTTTGTCCTCCTTGCCCTTTAGTCTTACATTTCTTTGAAGGAATAGAACAGGATCTAAAGCATAACAATTAAATTTTTATCTCTTATTTGTAATCAACCGTGTCTCTTAGAGTGTTATGAAGTCAAAATTAGGGAAGAACTCCACTAGGTGCCCATCCATTACTCTGCCCTTCCAGTCAGCAGTACCAAATCATTAATTGGTTAGAATTAAGTCATGTAATATTAGTAGGCATGATTGGGAAGGAACTGGAATTTTGAATTCAAGTACATGGGTTTTCCCATTCTTTGAATGGGCTGATATTATCCAAAATTCCTTCAGTGTAAAAAAAAAATCCCACACTGGTTTGAAATTTGTCTACCTTCACCACTGCCTTGCTGGTTATAAGCTCCAGCAGGTTTTGAGATCAGCAGCAATTTGGGTGGGGCACTTTTGCAGTTTGGCAACTCAAAATAACACCAAAGTCCAGTAGGGATAGCTTATTTTTAGGTGAGGGTGATTGTCTTGCTTCAGCTTCACTCCATAGCTATTGTTGAAGAAATGGACTCAAAGGACAAGAGGAAGAACTGCTACCAAGGAAACAATCAAATAAGCAGGGCTTAAGTCCGGGCCAAGGAACCAATTTGGGCAAATATCTCAGACAAGCCTCTTTATTTATTTTATTTTTTAATTTATTTGGTTTGTCAAGCATATGAGAAAACAAGTATAAGTATGAATACAACAAATAACATATAAGCAGATATAGGTGTACGCATAAGAAATGAGTACAAATAAATGGGAACAGTAGGACAGGGATAGTAGGCACGCTGGTGCCCTTATGCACATCCCCTTACAGACCTCTTACGAATGGTTCCACCACAAATGCGCGAACAACAAAAGCGCACCTGACTAAACCGCGGTGACAAAACCGCGCCGACGAATGAGCACTGAAGCGCGCCAACAACAGCGCGCTGACAGAAGCGCGCTGTAACATAACCCAAAACCTAACCCTAAACCTAGCCCTTACCTTAACTTAAATCGCGCTGTTGTCGGCGCGCTTTTGACATCGCAGTTTTAGCGCCGCGGTTTTGTCAGCACGCTTTTGACATTCGCGCTTTTGTCGGGTCACGCTTACTAATGGGGTGAGGTCCACGGTAGACAGTTTAAAGTAACGTTTTGGGGTTTTGAGGATGTAACAACAGAGTCAGGTGCATTCTAGACATGGATCACTCTGTTGCTTAAGTCGTATTTTCTGCAATCAAGTTTGGAGCAGTTTACTTTGAGTTTGTATCTATATTTTGCCCATGTATTATTCCGGCTGAAGCTGAAGTAGTCATTGACAGGTAAGGACATTGTAGCGTACTAAGCTTAGGTCAGACTGTAGGCGGCGTAATTCTAGGTTGTCCGGGTCCAAAATTTCAAGCTTAGTGGCATAAGGTATTGGAGTCGAGTATTCTTCTAGTGAAATACTTCTGGACTCTCTCAATTGTATTAATGTCCATTATACAGTGTGGATTCCAGGCAGATGAGCTATATTTGAGAATTGGTCTGGCAAAGGTTTTATATGCCCTGGTTTGCAAATACAATGTTACCGGAGAAGAAGCTTTGCAAAATTAGGTTAACAACTCTTAATGCCTTTTTGGCAATGCTGTTAGTGAGTTCTGGGGCTTAGACATTTTGAAATGAAGACTTCTTAACAGAGTGAGGATCTACGAGGTCGTATCTGCCCAGCTTGTATTTAATGTTCTGATTTTTGTTGCCGGTGTATATTTATATATTAAATTTATACAATGAATTTATAGTTCCGAGCACAATTCTGTGAGTACAGCTGTTTACAAAAAAAGTTATCCCGACCTACATGGCATTTGTTTCTTAGTCTGGTCTATTTCGTAGGGTTGACAGCTACACAGAACTATTATTTCTAAAGCAACAACAATATGTCAGGTTGTAAACAGTCCCATACCTTTTAGAGTCTCTCGCTGAGAGTCTCTAACACAAAAGCAGTCTAGTTGTGGAACAGGAACCCAAAGCTGGGCTTTGGATGGGATATCCAAGGCAGGAGGATGAGAAACAAACCTCTGATTATTTGTCTGTATTATTTAAAGTTAGTATACCAGCAATCTGCAATGAATCATAAAACCCAAACTAAAGTTAGACATCTATAGTAAAAGAGATGATTTTAGAGACTCAGGAAAGTTACCTGTGCTAATTCCTAAAATAAGTAAGTTTAATTAAATTGATCTGAAATTCATGATGGATTGGATTTTAGACATTAGACCACTACAATGATAAGGGTTTTTAGTCTCTGCCACTTTACATTATGTTTTGTCCACTAGGTACAAAAGATCTTACCAGCTTCTCCCAATTATTTAAAGCCCTCTCAAAACTTGGCATGTCCTGTAAATGGCAAACATTGCCTTTTGTTAATAAAAAGCTCTCTTTTCATCAAACTCATTCCATTGTTAAGATGCATTTATTTGCAGCTGTCTTTAAACATTTATCACATTGCCTGGAAAGTCTTAATTGTTAGAAGTTATGGGATTGCAGAAACATTATGAGGTTGTTGCATTTCCTTGGTTTTCGTTTAAAAAACAAACAAACCCACATTTGCACTTCAAGGGAAATTTTCACACTTTCATTCATCGGTAAAGGCAAGTTAATTAACATTTGGCTTTTAACAGCATACTTCCCAATTTTTCCCCAAGATACTCTGCGAATGATCCTTGGTAGTCTTTTTTCTTTTAAAAAAATGCTAATTCGTCAGAGCTAACCTTAAGAAAGAGGAGCGGGTTTAAGAAATGGCTGAAGTCACACCAGCCCACCCTCCCATTCAAAAATACTGCAGAACGCCGGAGCTGGGATGGACCATTGTGCTAATAACAATAGGAGGAGGCTAAGCGTTACTTTCTCACCCACAACACCTTTGCTATTTCCATCTCAGCTCTACTATCCAATCCTAGCCTTCGATTGTCCTGTAACATCTTTCTATCTTCAACTTTTCTTCTCTTGTAATTGATCATTGCGGGGCCAAGATATTCACCAACTCCCCACCCCACCCCGTCTTATCTTGGAAAATGGATTCTTCCTAAACAGGTGGATCTCAGATTCTATTTACGCGTATAGAGTGCTGGTAGGGCGAGGAAAGCCTGCAATGCAAATTAGCGCGCTGGAGGAAAAGGGGGATTTCTGAGCAGGGCAAGGCAAGCATCTCTCTGACGCAGCTGACAAGGTGTCTGCTTGGCTTCGCCCGTTTCACCTCTCGCAAGGTGAACGATCCAAGGGATCGGATCCTTGTACCTGCGGAGTTAATGTTGCCCAGCGAGGCGGACGCTTTTTTGGGCTCGCCCGGGATGGAATTCTGGATCAGCCCCGCCGCTAGCGACGAAGACAACGGAAACAGCGATCTGGACGGTAGCGAGGATCTCCTACCCCCGGAATTGGAGGAGGGTAAGGAAGAGGAAGGGGCCCCCGGAGCTAGGGGTTCTGTTGTCCTGGACCTTCAGCCTTCTCACGCCGTTTCCCTCTGGAGAGAAAAGCTGCTGCCTGTCTAGACCTTTTAATTTTTCTCAAATGTTTTTTTTCCCTTTGACAGAAGTGCAATGCTTGGAGGGTGGGTTTAGACTCTTAGACGGCTGTTTTTCGATTTCAGTAACTTTAAGGTGTGTGGAATTCAGCTCCCAGGACTTCCAGCAAGCAAGTTTAAGATGTGTAGTTGGCAGCTTCCACAATGCTGTCTGGGGAATTCTGGGAATTGAAGGCCATACATCCTAAAATTGCTGCAGTCTGAAAAACTGTTCCAGAGAGTTTCCTTTCAGCAAAGTTTTCCAGGTGTATCAGATTATAACTCCCATCATCCCCAGCCTGTAATATGTCTAATACTGGAGGTGCCGATCCAGATCTGTTGGTGATATGCCATGGATGGTCCAGAAAGAAAGGTAGATCTGTGTCTACCTTTCCAAAACAAAACCCTGCTTGTTCCTGATAACCCAGTTACAGAACAAAACCAAGGTGACCCTGCCATCTTTATAGGCGATGGCCAGCTTGTTGCTCTGTGGCCTTGCGCTGATAGTTTTGATGGTTGTCCGATGCGTATAGATCTACAGATTGCTACTTTCCCCCATCCTACTTTCAAGGCAGTAATATTTTATTTCTGTTTGCCATGGATATGATTTAAAAAAATGTGATCTGTTTAGTTGGAAAAATCTAACTCCCAATTCAGTTGTTTTAACCAAACCTGCTTAAGATTGGTTAGAGATAGTGGGAATTGTAGTTTAAAAACAAAACAAAAAAGCTTGAGAAGAGCTATTTGTTACTATTTCCTTCCATCTGTTCTGAAGCTACCTTATTAGAATATTATGGGTCCTATTTAGACAGGTGCACGGAAGAAACAATCCCAGATTCCTATCTCCTGACTGTTGTGTTCAAACTCTATGAACCTCCTGTCTTCAGGCTTTGTTCGTTTGTTTTCTAACCTATCAAAATAAAATGGGAAACAATGATATTGGAAATAAGCCCAAATTGTTAAAATTTAGGTTATTAGGCATGTCCGTAAGAAGGACATCCTCTTATGTTACTGATAGCAAATAATATAGAGAGTAATAGGGCAAGTTCTGCAAAGATTTTAGAGAAAGCTGAGGAAATGCAAAATCCTAAACTTTCTTGGCAATTAATGGAGGGATTCTCTTAGGGGAAAAAACTTGCCTTTAGAAAAGGAGGGGGATCTAATATCATTTTTTTTCATATGTGCTCATCTAAGTTGAGAGAAGATGGAAACACAGAAATCATTAAAATGTCCAAAGGCTAGTCTTGTATAAGAATTCCCTCTTTAACTTAACACAAAAATCATTAAATTGTCCAAAGGCTAGTCTTGTATAAGAATTCCCTCTTTAAGTGCAATCAAGCACATTTTTCATTTCCCTTTAAATTTGAGTGCAGTTTCTTCCAGTCTGAACCATTTTAAAGATTGAGATTTATGTGTGACCCCAATGATGCTTGCAATGAATCTAAAAATGTGCATTATATAAATTGGCTGCTGCAGTTTTTCTAATCCAATGTGTGTGTTTTGCTTCTACTGTGCAATCTGAACCTTTTAATTTATAGGAATTAAATCACATGTTAAACATTTGGTCATTTGCCATAGTATTAGTTGCTCCTAGAATGTTTCTCTGCTTCTTTATAATAACGGGCAATACAAATAAAAGCTCTCATGACTTCCAATTGAAATGGTTCATTAATATATTACATGGTGATATCTTTGAATGCTGAGCATCCTCAGCATACTGTGGAATAAAAGAGAGAAATGAGTTGTTAAAAACATAGCTACTCACCAGACCCAAACATAGCTGCTCACCTGCTTGCTTTGCTCATGGTTCTTTCTTGTTAAGCAGGTTACTGCAATGTTCTTTTATCATCAATCATAAATCCAGTACAACCATCTTAATTTTGTTAAACTATTATCTCAGGGTTTAATTGAATGCTTTTATTATCTGGGTTTAATTGTAGGTTACTGGAATGGCTTTAAAACTGATTACTTTTGTTTTTGGGGAGTTGTTTTAGCTATTTATGTAGTATGAAGAATGCAAAAATACTACAGATTTAATGTTTTATTTTTCATGGGGATTTATTTTTCAGGGGGAATGGCATATGGCCGTACTGATTGAAGGTGATGGGAATTTAGATCAGCAAATCTGGAGAACAATGCGTTCAAAAGACTAATCAGAAATGTCCACCAAACCTTAAGTCAATATCCCATCAGTAACATCTTCTCTAGCTTTTCCCCCCCTCTTAGTTTGAAAAATCTGATGTGGTTTAACAGGCTACGATTTGGATTAACTGACTATAAAAAGTGATTGGCAATTGTACTTTCTGACAGATGCCCTTATCTCATTTGCAGTAGATGTAATCTAAGAGTAAAGAATTTTAAAAGTTCATCCCTCTGAAGTATCCATGAACTGTTCATGAATTGTTGTGATAAACTCATTTGGGAAAAATTCAGTAGCTTTACTGCTCAAATACAGGGTCATTTTCTCGCAGGTCAGTGTGAATTTGAACTAAAAATGCTTTGGTTTGGTTTGCCCTGCCATCTTGGGGCCTTCAATCCAGTCAAGAAGCACACACAGAAGTACCAACTCACTTTTCATTGTAAGGTTACATTAACAAAATCTTGCAAATGTGAAATTATATCTTTCCCCCCTCCCCAAACTTTATAGTCCAAGAAATTAAGAAACCTCTCAGATGTTTGCCATGTGCTCATTTCTTTTGTGGGCTCAGCTGCCTCTTGTCTGTCCTTTGTCTAGTCTGTAATTCTTCTGTTTCTCAAGGCCATTCCCACATACCGTTACATCCTATTGAATGTTACAAGGTTTGGGTGAAATATAGGTAGTCTCAATTTATGAGTGCAATTGAGCCCACATTTTTTTTATTTTATCAATTTCATATATACATTCACAATTATATGATCTCAAACCTGTTATTAATAATATGTATTTATAACAATTGTTTCCCTACAGTTGACAATATACTTGAAAATTGCTTTCTTATCATCCCATAGTTCCATCTTATCTTACTTCTTCTTCCCTCCCTCCTTCCCCCTTCCCTCCCTCCTTTCTTCTCTCCTTCTCTCCTTCCTTCCTTCCCTCCTTTCTTCTCCCCTTCTCTCCTTCTCTCCTTCCTTTCCCCCTTCTTTTCCTCCTTCCTTCCCCCCTTCCTTCTCTCCTACATTCCCTCCTTCCTTCCCTCCTTTCTTCTCTCCTTCTCTCCTTCCTTCCCTCCTTCCCTCGCTCCTTCCCTCCCTCCTTCCTACCACCCTTTCTTCTCTTTCTTCTCTCCTTCCTTCCTTCCTCCCTTCCTCTCCTTTCCCTTCTCTCCTTCCCCTTCCTCCCCTTTTACCCTTCCCCTCTTCTTCCCATTCCTCCCCTCTTTCCTACTCTTACATTCCCTCCCATTCTTCCTCTGCCTTTCCCTTTCTCCTATTCCTGAGCCCAAATTTTTTATTGCTAAGCCAGACAGTTGTTAAGTGAGTTTTGCTCCATTTTATGACTTTTCTTGCCAAAGTTATTAGTGAATTACTGCAGTCGTTAAGTTAGTGACATGGTTATAAAGTGAACCTGGCTTCCCCATTGACTTGGCTTGTCAGAAGGTTGCAAAAAGTGATCACATGACTCCAGGACACTGCAACCATCATAAATATGAGTTAATTGACAAGTGTCTGAATTTTGACTACATGACCACAGGGGTGCTGTAATGGTCATAAGTGTGAAAAACGGTCATAAGTCACATTTTCCCAGTGCTGTTATAATTTTGAACAGTCACTAAATGACCTGTTGTAAGTTGAGTACTACCTGAATTGTCAACTTTTGGGTATTGCCTTTTTGGTGAAGTTTTGAGAAGGAATGCTAAATTTTAATTCTCTCCTGAGACGTGAATTCATTTTACAGACTTAAGGTTTCAATTTTCATTTCTCCCAGGTATTTGATGGAACATTTAATAAAATAGTGCTCCTTGATAATCACTTCTGTAAGTGGCATTTTTAAGAATGTCAAAGGTTTTGATGTCTTTTACATAACTACTTGTTTCGAAGAGCCTTGTGAGATTATGCCTCTTTTATTGCCATATCAGAGGGATCCCAAGGATGATTTAAAGCAACTATCCCAACCTGGTTCTATTAGGATGTTGTGAGATTTATCACGCTGGCTTGAATTCTAAAAGTCTCCAATAGTGGGGACACTTGGTTGGGGAAGGTTGGTATATAGTAAATCAGCATTCCCAGAGCAGGAGTTTCCTGTGGACTTCTACTCCCAGAGTTCTGAGCAATATTCAAATTGGCTGAGGAATTCTGGGAGGTTGGCTCATACACTTTGGCCAGATAAAGGAAGGATATAATAAATTATCCGCTTACTTTATTATTGAAACAGCACAATCTCTAATTATGCAAAACAAGCATCATATATTTGCAGCATGCAAACTATCTCCTTCCATGAGGATGGAGCAGGAAAGTAAGGAATTAAAAGCATATTTATAACCTGTTTCTTTTGCTGTAGCATTTTCACTGAATTTAGTGTAATTCCTGCCAATATTATTTATTTACCCTTAGTCTCAAGTATTGAATGCTATAAAAATGACATTCCCTAGTAATTATTAACTTGCAAGTCATCGAGACAGAAATATTAATTTGAGTAATTCAGCAATTCTGAACCCCCCCCACCCTCCTCCCCCAATTTCTATTTCCAGACTGAACTTGTTGGCCTTCTCTGAATTAGAAAAGATTGAACTGCATCCCTCAATCTGAACTTCTGGGGCAGAGACAAAGAGAACAATAGGAGATCTTCTATGTTAGACAGATGCTATGCATGGAATAGCCAGGCTAAGAAAGCCTCTTAAAACTTGCATAGCTGCTTTCTTTATCCATGCTTTGCAGGAAAACATTCATGCTCTAATTATTTCCAATTATGGTTCAGTTGGATGCTAGCATGCCATATAGATCCCCTATGGAGTGAGGGGGAGGTCCATACACACGCAAGCTGGAGGAGTATCATGGTGTCTCTGTATAGCCAGATTGTGCCAATCAGCATGCAAGCAGAAAGGGAAGAAGGATTAGCTGACTTGTTAGAATAGCAAGTGGACAGATAGTACAGGATGTTCTCTAGGATTGGGAATCATAACCACTTTACTGTGACTTGGCTCTGCATTGCATAACATCCACCTCCGGGAATAGCATAATAAGATTGAATGCCATCATTGATCTACTAATCCATTTACTGCTCATCAATCAAATAAGGAACATTTTCATTTTGCCATATTAATAAACTGTTCCTATCAATTACTGTAACCATCTGGGTAGTGAACAGCAAGGCAAAATGGAAACAATAATAAGAACATCAGTGCAATACCATCCAGGATGAATGGCTACAGTTGAGCTGAATGAGCTTTGGAACACTATAGTTTTAGTTGCCTTGCAGAACGAAAGGAGGAAACTCCCTTCAGGAAGGAGTGGGTCAGAGTGAGCTACAGTGAGTAAGGTTTGATGCTCGGCCCACCCTCTGTGCAGTTCTCATGGGGAAGGAGTCTCCACAGGATGTGTCTAGCAGTTTAGAATATACTGTAGAGGGAATTTAAGTTGCGGTAGGTCATGTCTTATGTAATCCAGTGCTGCACCCTAATGGGCTTATTTATCTTTAAGAAGCAGATTTATGTCTACAAGTAATAAGCTATCCTCTCTAATCTATTAACCAGCCCTGGGTTTGGCCATGGGGAGGAGAGATCTTATTTAGGTTATAGCTAAAAAGGTAAATCTCATGAGCCTTGACTGATATTCCTGATTTGTAGGATGTTCGATGTGAAAACAGAAGTTTCAGGTCATTTCTACCCCCCCACCCCGCCCCAGAATCTCAGAGTGTCAGAATTGAGCATTTGAAAGGACCATCTGAGTTTTAGGAAATTCTGCTTCAGCATGTTGGAGAATTAGACAAACTTTTCAAGCTCAATCTAGTGGCATGGTTGTCGATTACTTTTTAAAAAATAAACTGAAAAGTAGAGATTATTAGATTATTGATTATGTTCAGTCCATAGTGTCTTCTGTTATTACTGGCAAAGATTTCTGTTTGGAGAAATGATGGCAACCTATGTCGTTAACAGTAAATGAGAGACCGATGAGCAAAATACCCATGGCTTCTTCTGCTGATTCTTACTTTGTTTTCTGTTCTGCCAATATTTGTAAGAAATACGGAGAATGCAAAAGCCTATCAGTATTTTGACTCAGGACTATAGTAATAAGCCTTTTTACAGGGAGTCAGGATTTGCAAATTATGCTTTCAAAAATTGCTTTCTTGGGATGGATTCATACATCAATTTGTCACTATGGCTTAGTGTAAATACATAAAAGCTTCCTAATATTTCTAAGTTCTAAATAATATAGGAAACTAATAAAAGCTACTAGAATGTACCTGTGTGTGCGTGTATCTATAATCCATGCGTAAGGCCTTTCAAAGGATCTATTTTATGAGAATTTATGTTGAGATTTCAACCATAAACTGAATATTAAAATAAATCTGATTTTGAAAATTTGTAATAAAAAGCTCCTTCAGTATTTTAGAAACCACCATTGGGGTGTGTGTGGTATCTATTGCCTTTGATAATGCTGAAATGTTAGTTGAATTGTGCCTACACCTGATTAAATTACCTTGTTTTCTCCTACAAAGAGCCAAATCTATTCCTGAGTTAAGGAGCTTTGATCGCTCTGCTTGAGGGAGAGGGGGATAATTTATGAGCATTTAATTGAGTCTGACAATTGTCCTTGGATGATAAATGGGACAGAGATGCCATGGCATAGCTTTCTGTGCCTTCCCCCAAATGTGGTTTTCCATTCTATTTGCAGCTTGAGGCAAGGTGTCTTTTGCCTAGGTAGATATGCTTGTTCAGCAGGATAAAGCAAAATCTATTTTTGCCAGGAATTTATTTATTTATTTTTAAAATCTGGAACTAGAAATACCTTGGAATATTTTCTTAAGCTGTTAAATTACTGTATTTTAACTGGAAATGTAATTGTAATACTGGATATCAATTTTATAGTATTTATAATATAAATATAGCCCCGAATGCCAAGTACTAAGGGTTGAACTGAATTAACATTCTACGTAAATGACACTGCAGAGGTGCAAACATAATATTGCAAGTTACGTAGAAGGCCTTCAGAATTTCTCATCTGCAAAATCTGGTTCAAGAACATTTGGTGTGGATCATTCTGAGTTTAGCATTGCATGCATTGTATTGTTTCAAATGAAACATAATTGGCTATGTTAATATAACACACTAAGCCATAGTTTATGGTTTACAAATTACAATGGCTGGGCCTATGTAGCATAGTGAACCATTAGGACTTAATGTGTGAATTGACCAATGTACAATTGTTCCATGCAATCACAGAGCTAAAACAATTTTTTAATACTTTTTTCAGACTTTGGAATCTATTAGTTAAAATGATCAAGGGGCAAAGCTCTAGCGATAGAAAATTGGCATGGATTTTTCTCTCTCCTTAGTTTCTTGTGGAACCCTATTCACAGTTTAGAAAAAAAAATTGAATTGCAGTGAGAACTTAGCATTCTAAGAAGTTCTTTTTTGTTTTCTTTAGGTTTTTTTAAAACAAATATTTACCTATTGTGATATACATATGAAATGTGCTAAGTGCCTATTGACATTCCAATTGATTAATTTACTATATAGAATGCAGTGGATTCAAATGTTCTTATTATATATATGATTTGCAATTTGCTTCTGTCAGGCTTCAACAACACACAGAGTTATTTTTAAGCAATTTCCTTTATTTCCTTACAGGCAGAAATTTTCCAAAACTTAAATAACTATATATACTCTTTAAAGATGTAAGTTCTAGGAAGGAGCTTTCTTGATCCTCTTTCTCTCAATCAAACTATCTAAATTTTGCTGTCCCTTGGTTCTCTGGAATGCAGCTTCTCCTTCCTGAAAATCCAGACTATATTCCACCACATCTTCACATCAATGGAATATTTATTACCATTTTCAAAAATTATTGAATTTTGCACATTGGGTTCTATGGGCATCTCCTTGGATCTCTGCCAGGCTCCCTGCCCCAACTGATTTTTTTAAAAAAAAATCTTTAAAAATAAAAAGAAAGCTTACACATTGTGACACTGAGTACTACTGTCCAACATGTTTTAAAATCTACTTTACCAAGTAAAAATAACTTCAGTAGCATCATGGGCAGTCAAGAGAGGTCTACGGGGCAAGCTCACTGGTTTCTTTCTCAATAAATGGTGCTCCTCTGGCTGCCCATGCTTACCATGGCATCCATTTCTAAATGCTCAAGCCATGATGTGAAACACAGATAGCTGGCTTTCAATCTACATTACAAAGTGCCTGTACCTCCCATATGTACTATGTTCAATTCGCTTTCTCTTTGTTTTTTCCATAGTAATATGTTCTGAGCGTGTTGAGAAGATCACCAAGACATATCATGATATAGATGCGGTCACCACCTTGCTGGAAGAGGTACCTTTCACCAATTGTTCTTTCAGAATCTTAAGTCAAAACATTGTGCAGCCTGGTAGAGTGGTAAGAAGCTCAAGGTGGTTTTGGCCTTTCCTAACAGCTGATCCCTATGGCTGTTAATTATGGCATGGGCAGGAAAAATTCCACAAGGAAGATCTTGGTTTAGGGTGGATGTGGAAGGCACAAAGAGGAGAAGAAATTGCTTTAGTAGTGGGGAGCGCTGAAAGACCTAAAGTTGTTGAGAAAGTGATGATGGTAGAAGCCAGGTAAGCATGGGTGAGGAGATGAAAGCATATCAAGTGAAACACTGCTCTCCTGTCTTCTCTGTTCTCACAGAAGGAACATGATTTGGAGTTAGCAGCCCGCATTGGGCAAACATTGCTCAAACAAAATCGGAGTTTGTCTGGACGCAATGAGTTCTTGGATGAGCAGCTAGAATTGGCAAAAGAAGAGGTAAGGAAGACTTTTATTTTGCATGTTGAAAAGAGAAGAAATAAATAAATATTGGGGAATGGTTGATATTGAGTTAGTTTTTTAAAAAGACATTTGGAGAGTCAAGTTGGGGATTATTTGAGGCTGACTCAGATTCTGAGATATCCATAGTAGTTGAATGATGGTTTAAGGTTTTATAGCTTGTTGTTTACGTCTCATTCCATTGTTTATCCTAGAATCTGGGCCTCCTAGAATCTGGGCAGACTTCTCATTCTAGTTTGCCCTATCTCCAATAATCTTTACAGTAGCTTGTATATGGTTTAAGGTGAGAAAGCAGTTGGTTAAAGTAACATGGTTGGCTTCACAGTCAATGAGTCCTGACACTTAGACCATAGCAGCATCCCCATGGTCACACAATTAAAATTTGGGTGCTTGGGAACCAGCCTGTATTTACAACAGCCGCAGCATCCTGTGGTCATAGATTACTCTTTGCAACCTTCCCAACAAACGAAATCCACAGGCAAAGCTGCATTAATTTAACAGCGGCATACGGATTCAATTAATTGCAGAGATTTGCTTAACCATGGTAAAAAGAATTGTAAAACTGGGACAATTCACTTAACAACCACTTTACTTAACAGCAGAAATTCTGGTCCCAATTGTGGTCAAGTACCTTTTATGTATATTTTTCCTGTGGCTGAACAAATAAAAATATTTTCTGAACTTTCTGTGTTTTTTAAAACCCAGATAGCTCAGCTGAGACATGAAATATCGATGCGGGATGATCTTCTCCGCATGTTTACCAACAGCACTGAAGAGAGTGAGCCAACTTCCATCACATCTACCCCGTGAGTATTTAGGCAATGGTGTAGGGTGTTCCCTCTCTCTGATATATCCCTTGCAGAGAAACGTCAGTGGGAAATGGTGGCAGGAAGTGGGTGAGACATAAAGTAATTCCCCAGTTCATTTAGGATACCACAATTTGTATAAAATAATCAGATTTGGATTAAACGTGATATTTGAAATGAAGTGAGTGATTTTTTTTTCTGTAAATAGCCATCAACAAGGGTGGAGAGAGATGCCACACCAAGCACAAAGGAATAAAAATATTTTCTTAATATTAAGTTTATTGTTGTAACCATAGATCATAACATGTAATGTACTACAAAACAGAATTATCTAACTGTAAAAGTGTAAAGTAATTAAAAACAGTATTAGATGTAAAAGGTTTACAGTTATATAAAAGCAAAGCTACAACTAAGAATTAAATATTTCTAAATATAAACAGCAGGGCGAAAGTAGCAACTTAATTACTCTCGGTTTCGGATATGTCTGTTGTATTATTGGAATGCTTTGAATGGAAACCTGTATTACTGGAATGTTTTGTGTGTTTCACAATGCACACTTTCAACCATGTGTTCCCTTCAGATGTATTTTGACTTCAACAATCATTTTCCGCTAGCTGGCTGCAAATGAAGATAGTTGTACTATCAAATACTTCTCATTCCCCCCACCCCCCTATACACACACACACACAGAGTCTGCCTGCCTCTGTCTATCTCCCCCCCTCCCTCCCTTCCTCCCTCCCTCCCTCCCTCCCTCTCTCTCTCTCTCTCACACACACACATGCACACAAATATTTATGATTGAGTTCTATAGATCACAATAATACACTGTAACTTAAATTATATATTGCACAATGGCCGTGTCAGAATGTAAATATGCATTTTGCACAGCAATTTCAGCTGGCGGAAAGAAGGTGTAATAGAGTTGTCCGAGCATCTCTTCCCCACCTCTACCCCCCTTTCCTCTTGTCCTGTCTGGGGATTAAGCAGGCTGATGCAGTGGATTAAGCAGCTGGTATCTGAGACAGAAATTGTCAACAATGTCAATTTCTCACTCAGCTGTAATGCGATTATAGGTAATCCCTCATATGCCCATTTAATGATGCTTTGAAGTTACAACAGCCTCAGAAAAAATTATGACCTGTCAAAATTAGGACTGTTGGGCCAACTTGCAATTTGGGTGCTTGGCAGTCAGTTTTTACTTTGACAGTAGCAGTGTCAAAGTCACATGTTCACAATTTGTGACATTCACAGTCAGTTCCCAACAAGCAAAGTCAATGGGTTAATAACCACATGATTTGCTTAATGACCACAGTAAAAGTGATTGTAAAATTGGATTCAATTCATTATATTTAATGACTGCATCATTTAGCAATAAAAATTGTTATAGCAATAGCGCTTAGACTTATATATAGCTTTATAGCCCTCTCTAAGTGGTATACAGAGTCAGCATATTGCGCCTAACAATCTAGGTCCTCATTTTTTCCACCTTGGAAGGATGGAGACTGAGTCAACCTTGAGTCTGGTGAGATTTGAACTGCCAAACTATTGCAGTCAGCAGAAGTATCCTGCAGTTCTGCATTCTAACCACTGTGCCCTCATGGCTCTTGAAGATGATCACTGACTTGTTATGATGTATGGATCCCAAAATGCTATAAATCCAAGATTCATGTTTGAATCAAGCTACATTGGTTTATTTAATAATCTACTTTAATACAAACCCTGTATGAACTAGTCTCTGACTTGATAATGGCTCTCTAACCTTTTGGGCAAGTGGTCCTCGAGCCCTGTGAAATGATTAAACTTTAAACTTTCTGTGTTCAAAGCTTTGTAATTGTGCTAATGGCTCCATCTTCTTTCTCTTCTCTGCTCATTATCCCACTTTTTCTCCAATAGGTTACGAAGGAATGATTCTTCCTTCTCTTTGCAGCAGGGATTGCAATATGATCTTCTTCATCAGAAACTTAAAGGATTGGAAGAGGAGAATCAGAAACTGCGTGCTGAAGTAAGACTCAGCTGTGTATTGTGTATGTGTTTATGGTCAACACGCCTAGCAGTTGTAAGATGAACTGTTTTATTTCTAGTGTATGTTTTTAAATAGCTATTCTCATACATTAAAAAAGATGACTTCTATGGACTTTATAATAAATTACCGCATTTTTCGGACTATCAGATATACCGCCCACGCCCGGAAAAAGTAGGTGGAAATATCTGTGTCTCTTATAGAGCAAATGTTGCTGAAGCTCTGCCTACCCGCTGGCTCCCACCCTTCGGCCTCTGCCTCCGTGCAGGCTGATCCCGCTGCCTATCTCTGCTGCCTGGAATAGGATGTGTGAAGGTAAAAAATGGACCGTGCGGAGGCAACAATAGGTGGCAGTTCCAATGGGCAGTGCTGGCACTGATGGGAGTGCGATCACCGCAGCCTGGAACAGGTGATCTGTGGTATTCTGGGAGGCAGATCCAACCGCCAATCAGCTGCTTGTGCTTAATTAGGCTGTGCTGAAGGTGACCAGGCTGTTAGCTGTTTGCTGCAAGAAGGCAAATTGCTGGGAGGAAGAGGCAGATTTTTTTTCTTGTTTTCCTCCCCCAAAGCTAGGTGCGTCTCATAGTCCAAAAAATACGGTAGATTTGGTTTCAAATGGCTGGATCCAAGCAGCAGCATAAAACTGAATTGCAAGTTTTTGATGGTTTGGAATCCACAAATACTTTTATTAAAACCAACCAAAGGGTGCAAGTTTCCAAATCACTAGAATTCTCTCACTAGATGCAAACAAGTCTTCGCATTTTCCCCAAGGCCAGCAAGTGAACTTCAATCAAATCTAAGCTAAGATATAATTTGGGGAATTCTTCAAAAAGAATTTGCTCAGCCTCCTATTTATTACAATATCCAATTTTGCAGGGTTTTTATCTTTGGCTAGTTGCCAACACTGTAAGGATATGTAAGGATTCTCTGAGCTTCTTTGTTTGCTGGCAGATATTTTCTCATTCAACTGATAACTCCATCAGTCCTTTTCTATTGGATCTATAAGAGTATTCTAGTAAACCAGCCTTATGGCCATAAGGGGATGGGTCAATAGAGTCTTTGAGCCATATGGTCCCTTAATCTCCTTTACAGGGACTCTAGTGTGACTCTCATTTATCCCACCCTGAAGACATTTCTAGGCAAAGAACAGATTTTCTATTTGTTGCTTCTCTTATCTGATAAAAACCCACATATTTCATCCCAGATTGTCTTGTGTTCGCCTCTCTATGTGCTATTTATTGTAGTAAGGATTCTCCTTATCATTTCTTTACATGTACAATGTTATGTTTTTCTATTCATTATTGTATTTTTATCCCTCTACTTTTATATTCCATTCTTATTCCTCGTTACAGATCTTATATTTACTACACGTTAATTGACATATGTGCATATTTATGCTTATTTGTTAGATTTTATATCACTGTTTTCTGGCTTTATGGCTGTAATAAAGGAATTGGGTTGGATTTTATTTTCTCCAAATATTGTACCGATAGTCTCAAATAGTAAATCTCTGTCTTTCCATCTCAGGCTACAAACATTGCTACAGAAACATATGAATATGAGGAGCAGGAGCAGAAGCTCATGCTTGATTGTATGGAACAATTTTGTAAGTTTTTTTTTCTGGAGAGAGAAACGTTGAGGGGAGTGGGAATAGGAACAACCTCTCAATAGCTGTAAAGTTCTTCATTTTCTGGTATAAAAGATACAATGAAAATGAAATGAATTATAATTGACTTTATAATTACCTATCTCCTGAGGCTCAGTAGTGCTATGAAGTGAAATAATTGTTTCATTTATCTTTCAAATGCTCCCAGTTGATTAATCATTCCCCATCTTGCTCTCAGGTGGCTGCCCTGCCAAGGGATATTCGTAGTATTAATCCAATAGGTTTGGTAGGAATTAGTTTGGGGAAAGTTGACACCAGCCAATCCATGAACAGTTTTGGCTATGCCTGATTTCAGTAACAGTAAAATTATCTACAACTATATCTCCCTACTGAGATATGAGTGCCAGCACAAATACATATTTGCCTCACCAGATGATTGTACCTAGTTGATCTTGCTGGAGTTAGAAACTAAGCAAACTTTTGCTATATAATTGTTAAAATAATCTCATTGTCTGAATTTAACTGCGGCTTTATTACATGCTTAGTAAAAAGGTTTCAATTTCCGCCTCCCATGTATTTGAAGCATTCTTCCCAGTGTAACAGTACATTATTATTACTGTAGCTGCATTACTTGCACCTACAGCATAGAATTAACCATTAGAGTATAATAACAGAGTTGGAAGGGACCCTTGGAGGTCTTCTAGTCCAACCCCCTGCTTAGGCAGGAAACCCTACACCACTTTAGACAAATGGCTATCTAGCATCTTCTTAAAGACTTCCAGTGTTGGGGCATTCACAACTTCTGGAGGCAAGCTGTTCCACTGATTAATTGTTCTAACTGTCAGGAAATTTCTCCTCAGTTCTAAGTTGCTTCTCTCCTTGGTTAGTTTCCACCCATTGCTTCTTGTTCTACCCTCAAGAAAATAGTTTGACTCCCTCTTCTTTGTGGCAACCCCTGAGATATTGGAACACTGCTATCATGTCTCCCCTAGTCCTTCTTTTCATTAAACTAGACATACCCAATTCCTACAACTGTTCTTCATATGTTTTAGTCTCCAGTCCCCCATTAGGCAAGTGAAAATGAGCTCAATCTGTGTATTCTACCAGTAGTCTGGATGCTTAAAAGGTGGTGGAGGTAGGGCATAAAAAGTAGGGCAGAAGAAAATAAATGTCATCCATTGCTGTGCAATTCAGAATTTTGCTGAGTATTTCAGAAGCTGCTCTGTATTCCAAATAACAATAGTCTTTATCTCCTCTCCTATAGCTGATAGCAGCAAGAAAGTTATCCTGATTTCCGAGGAGCTGGCTCTCAAGACAGAAGATTCAATCAGGCAACAGGAGGAGATTAGCCAGCTTCTAGCACAGATTGTAGAGCAGCAACAGAAGTGCCGTGCGGTAAGCAGGGCAAATTTGGCCAGTTTTTGTTCTTAATTTCTTTATTTGATTGATTGATTTGATTTATATAATTTCCCATGTCGCAAACAAGACTCTGAAGAGTTTATAATGATTATTAAGAGCCATGATGGCGCAGTGGTTAGAATGCAGTACTGTAAGCTACTTCGGCTGACTGCCAGCTGCCAATAGTTTGGCAGATCGAATGTCACCAGGCTCAAGGTTGATTCAGCCTCCCATCCTCCCAAGGTGGGTAAAATGAGGACCCAGATTGTTGGGGGCAATATCCTGACTCTGTAAACCACTTAAAGAGGGCTGTAAAGTACTGTGAAGCAGTATATAAGTCTAAGTGCTATTGCTATTATAAATAAAGCTAAAAAGAGAATGCATATAAAACCATATTAACACTATAAGTAGTCCTTGATTTACAACAGTTCACTTAGTAACCATTCAAAGTTACAACGGCACTGAAAAAAGTGACCAATGACCATTTTTCTCATTTATGACCATGGCAGTATTCCCAGTATTGGCAGTATTGTAAGTTTTGTTTTTTAAAAAGTTTTTATTTTTCTCTTTCAAATTCATTCACAAATATACACTCTTATAATTACTATTAACAATTTTCTATTCATCTTTAATCTTTATCATTATTTTCTTACAAATATATAGAATACAGTTTGGGTCACTTTCTTGCCACCCCATGCCTCCATCTGATTTTGCAACAACCTTGCTCCTTCTATCTTCTCAACCTCCTTCTCTGCCTTCTTTTTTCCTCCTCTCCTTTCACCTTTCTTCTTCCTCTCCCTTTCCCCCTCCTCTCTTCTCCTTCTTCTTCCCCTCTCTCCTAATCTTAATTCTCCTCCCTTACTTCCTCTGCTTTACACTTTCTTCCTTTCCTTCCTCCTCCTTCTTACTTTCCGTTGTTACCCTTGCTTATTTACTTTCTCTGATGGGTTCTCGGGGTGGCATTTCAGCAATCCCAACTTTATATTTTCATACAAATGATTTTCTCTATTACACTTTATTTCTAATAACAAATCTACTTGTATCCTTTTTAGCTTGTATACTTGCATTTTAGTACTTTCCTATCCCCCCCCTTTAATAATGTGGCATCCGAGTTATTTGTTTTATACTTGGTTTCTTTCTCTTTCTGTTTGTATCTCTTTTCTAACCAATCATAAAATCTCCCCCATGTCCTGTAGTGGTTGTAAGTTAAGGATTAACTGTATAATGGTAGTGGAAGTATAAAAACAATCAGCAACATTCAACATAGTCATTGCACAGGCTCTGCTGCACATCCAAATCCTAAGCCTTGAAGCCAGTACGAATGGGGCCAATCCGGTCTCCAGGAGATGAGATCCCAAAAGACAGGTGCCATTTCATCTTTCCATCTAAATCCTGCCGCACATGCCGCACTCTAGCAGACCGAGGGTAGAGTGCTAGAGTCATTAGACGGCTCCATTCTCACGGAGTGTGTCAGTAACAGTTCAGTCAGGTGGGGTGTACATTTAATTAATAATAATAATAATTCAGGAAGAGATTAATCAGATTTTATGGGTAGTAGTGGAACATTTAATACCATTTGTTACTCTGTGCAGTCCTGAAGCCTAGATTCATGATAATGATCTAGTACAGTGTTGGTGAACCTTTTTGGCACCGAGTGCTGAAACAGGAGCGCATGCGCAGGGGAGTGACGGAAACCAGAAGAGCAGCTCCCCGATATCCATGTGCATGCTGGCCACCTAGTGTTCTGGTTTCTCGTGCTCCAGCACACTCTAAGACCAGTTGGCCAGCAGCATGCATGCACCAGAACCCAGAAAAACAACAGATGATGGCTGGCATGCCTGGAGAGATGGCTCTGCATGCTCTGAGATCTGTAAATTCCTTAGAAAGCGGGATGCTCTTTTTGTCCTTTTTTCTACTTCAAAAATCTATAGCAAGAAGTCAAAGGCCCCTGTGTGTGTGTGTGTGTGTCTGCACAAGGTAAGCTTCAGATTCACACATTTCCTACTGCAATTCTAGTTCTAGTGTTCATTCTTCCACAATAAAGCTGTTCAAAACACATTTAGATAGTAACTGGGCTAGTAGTAGTGTTATTTTGATTATCCCAATGAATTTACCCTGATGAATTTCTGTAGCATTGCTAAACCAGATGATGCCAGATGTTGGGGTTCAGTTGCCATTAGCCCAACCAGACAAATAAAACATTCCTTCCAGTTTGAGTTGCTTTTATAATATCTGATCTAGAATTTTCAGCTAGACTAATTTCTTAGTGGCTTTGGGCTAATAGGATTGTTCATAAAACTGGAGACCCATTGTTCTTAGGGAGTCATGTATTCTGCATGGCCCTCTTGCAAATAGAATAGAATGGAATTCAAAGGGTGCTTTTTCTGGTTTTTCTTTGAAGACGTTTCACTTTTCATCCAAAAAAGCTTCTTCAGCCCTAGAAGGTTCTTGGATGAGAAGCAAAATGTCTTCAAACAAAAACCAGAAAGTCCTGTTGCCTCTTGAAAAAGCACTTTTGGCACAACCATGTCCTGGATGACTGAGAATCTCCATAAAAAATGGAATGGAATAGAATTAGGAATAGGAATAAGTTACTTTATTGGACAAGAGTGATTGTACACACAAGGAATTTTTCACCATTGCATAACGTCTCAGTGTACATACAAACAACAAAGCAATATCATCGTAAGATACCAATAGTTTAGTTTAGTTTAGTTTAGTTTAGTTTATTGGTCTTGTATGCCGCCCACTCCCGAAGGACTCCGGGCGGCTTACAATAAACAAGGGAAGGGGATAAATAAACAAAACAACACTTTAAAAAACACAACATTCACAATTTCTGTGGGGCTGGATATTTCACAAGCCCCCCAGCCTGCTGGAGCAGCCAGGACTTGGTGGCTTTGCGGAAGGCCGGAAGGGTAATAAGGGTCCGGATCTCCACGGGGAGGTCGTTCCAAAGGGCCGGAGCTGCAACAGAGAAGGCTCTCCCCCGGGGAGTCGCCAGCCGACATTGGCTGGCAGATGGAATCCGGAGGAGACCTAACCTGTGAGATCTAATCGCCTTTCAGCTCCAGCGGTCCTTGGAGGAAGCCAGTTATCTCGATCCTTTCCAGTCAGGCTTCAGACCTGGCTGCAGCACAGAAACCGCTTTGGTCGCGTTGACCGATGATCTCTGGAGAGCTAGGGATGGAGGCCATGCCTCCATCCTGGTGCTCCTTGACCTCTCGGCGGCTTTCGATACCATCGACCATGGTATCCTTCTGCGACGACTGCGGGAGGTGGGGGTTGGAGGCGCTGTTTTACAGTGGTTCTCCTGTTACCTCTCGGACAGGTCGCAGTCGGTGTTAGTTGGGGGGCAGAGATCGACCCCTAGGCCCCTAACGTATGGGGTGCCGCAGGGTTCGGTCCTGTCCCCCCTTCTTTTCAACATCTACATGAAACCGTTGGGTGAGATCATTCGACAGCACGGGATAAAATACCACCAGTATGCAGACGATACTCAGTTGTATCTGTCCACCCCGTGCCAACTCAACGAAGCGATGGATGTGATGAGCCAGGGTCTTGAGGCTGTTAAAGACTGGATGGGGGTCAACAAACTTGTGCTCAATCCAGAAAAGATCGAGTGGCTGTTGTGTTTCCCCCCCCACGAATTGGCCAAGTGTTCCATCTCTCAGGCTGGGGGGTCAAACTGTATGCCCCTCAGACAGGGTTTGCAACTTGGGAGTCCTCCTGGATCCACAGCTGACCTTCGAACATCATTTGTCAGCTGTGACCAGGGGGGCATTTGCCCAGGTTCGCCTGGTGCACCAGTTGCGTCCCTACCTGAATCGGGAGGCCCTCACAACAGTCACTCGTGCCCTTGTGACCTCTAGGCTGGAATACTGCAATGTGCTCTACATGGGGCTGCCCTTGAAGAGCATTCGGCGACTTCAGCTAGTCCAGAATGCGGCCGCGCGAGCGATCGTGGGTGCACCTCGCTTCACCCACGTAACACCTATCCTCCGCGAGCTGCACTGGCTGCCTGTTGATCTCCGGGTGCGCTTCAAGGTGCTACTTATCACCTACAAAGCCCTTCATGGTACTGGACCTGGGTACTTGAGAGACCGCCTACTGCCAATTACCTCCACTAGACCGATACGATCGCATAGATTAGGCCTCCTCCGAATTCCATCATCCAGCCAGTGTAGACTGGCAACTACCCGGAGGAGAGCCTTCTCGGTGGCTGCTCCGACCCTCTGGAACGAACTCCCCGTGGAGATTGGGACCCTCACCACCCTCCAGTTCTTCCGCGCCGCTCTAAAGATCTGGCTGTCCCGGCTGGCCTGGGGTTAAGAGTCTAACCCCACTCGAATTGTGTGACTGTTGTGTTTTCTTTTTAATATGTTGTATTGTCTTCATGTTGGAAAATTGTTTGTCCTCCCCCCCCTTTTTTTGAACTGTGAGCTGCCCTGAGTCCCCCCAGGGAAAAGGGCGGCATACAAATAAAGGGAAAATGAAAATAAATTTAAAAAATCGGTCTATGGGAGGTAATCGCAAATAGCAGAAGGTAGTAGAAAAGATGAGAAGGATAGTGGTAAATCAGTCATACTTTAAAGATAAATATACTTAGACACAAGACTGTACTGTGAAGATTAGATGTGGGAACAGAGTGATGGCATAAGGGAAGAAACTGTCTCTGTGTCTGGTTATTTTGGCGTGCAAACGCCCTCGAGCGCCATGGCATATTGAGGCGAAGAGTTGGTACAGTTTGTCAGTTTATGGGAATAATCATGTATTTTGAAACATTTATATTGCAAACTCTGTCGTGTACATGTGTAGTGGTGGGGTGTTTTTTTGCAGGGTGTGTGTGTGTGTGTGTCTCAAATAATTTATTATAACATCCAAGTTACTTACCTGAAAAAAAAAGTACATACCTTTAGCAGTGTAAACCTGGTGATTGATTTTTTTTCCTCTTCTCTTTCTCCTCC
Source organism: Thamnophis sirtalis (assembly GCF_051295495.1). Classification (NCBI taxonomy): domain Eukaryota; kingdom Metazoa; phylum Chordata; class Lepidosauria; order Squamata; family Natricidae; genus Thamnophis; species Thamnophis sirtalis. The sequence goes on from NW_028261384.1 coordinate 97,033,839, forward strand.
AGTATTCTTCTGAAGTGGAGCAATTGCAGCAGCAACTCGCTGAAGCCAAAGAAATCCAATCGCAGCTTCGCAGAGAGGTGGGTCCCTTGAATAGCAAAGTGTGGTGAGAAGAGAAGTGATTGCATGGAAAGGATTGCAAGAAGTTCTGAGCTTTCCACAAATTAACCCAAATGGCTTTATTGCAACATGTTATAGTTTTCTGTACAAAGAGTGCAGCCTTTGAGATATGTGTGTGTGTGTGTATGAGAGAGGGGGGAGAGGGAGGGAGGGGGAGTGTCACAGTAGAACTGACCATTGAGTGATTTTGGGGGTCATATTTTTTAAAAAAATAAGCAATGCCAGGACAAAACAGGTAGTTGGGGCAAAACAGAAGTATGATTTAAAATTATGTTAATATTTAATTTCATCATTTTCCCCATTTCTGCCCATCCTAGAAGATTATATATATATATATATATATATATATATATATATATATATATATATATATATATATATATATATATATATATATATATACATACATACATACATACATACATACATACATACATACATACACACACACACACACACACACACACACACACACACACACACACACACACACACACACACACACACACACACACACACACACATACACATACACATACACATACACATACACACATATATATATATATATATATATATATATATATATATATATATATATATATATAAAAGATTTTTTACAACCCCTGGTAAGCCCCAATTATGGGAGGAAGCTAACTGCTTCCATCATCTGTCCTTCGGCTCGTCACAAGAGTCCATCACGACAGAAACCCAATATTTTTACTGTTGCCTTTGTTATATTTGTGTTTTTTTATTTGTGCTGATAAATAAATAAAGGGAGACTAGTATAGATCTATTTCAAGCTATTTAGCTCTCATCAGCTAGCCATACCCTTACTGGGATTTGAACAATATATATATTGTTTAAACTGCCAGGAACTTCTGAAAGAAGAAAGTTAGCCTACACAAATGTATACAAATGCCATAAAAGTATACGTCACAAAAGAAATTATTCTTGTAGTAATCATTTATACGATATGCTAAGATGCCTTGTTTAGATATCTCATTTCTATAGTCACCTGGTTTCAGCCATTGCTGAACAAAAAGGGGAAAAACATCATTGATGCTGACTCCATATTTAGACCCCCCCCATAGCAAAACGTCAAAGAAATCATTGATTATTCAGGTGACATCTGAAAATGATGACTCATATAATGACTTAATTACCTGTATTACATCAACCTCAGCAGGCAACCAGTGCTCCATTGCTACATGATTTTGGCTCACAAAAGGGTTTAAAATAACTCTGTGGGGAATCCCTTCTTTTTAGTTAGTTTCTCCCTTTATTCACTTGGCTTGGCCCCATTAAATATGATGTTCCTGACTTTTTGTTCTATTCTGTGGCATCATTTCAGCTCCAGGACACACAGGAGAAATACACAGAATATGAAGCAATGTTGCATGAAGCTAAGGAAGAGAATAAAAATCTTCGCAACCGCAGTTTGCCCAACAGCACCATCCATCACAGTTCCCCCACCTTCTTACCCTTGGTAAGGATATATAATGCATAGATAAGAGAATGTATACATGTGTGTGTGTAAAAATGTGGAATATATAATGTGTGTGTAAAAATGTGGAATATATAATACATATATAGTAGAAGGATACGCGAACACTTGCATATACACACATTTATAAATGAGATACATATGTAATCTAGCCTAACCCTAACCCTAACTTTGTTATTCAAAAGTAGAGGAGGTAACTAGAGGGTCAGTCACACAGGACCTTATTTTTACTAATAGAGAAGTGATAGGGGGAATAGAAGTTGAAGGAAATTTGGAAGAGAGTGACCGTGCCATATTAGAGTTCAAAATAAAACAGACACAAGCAACAGAGCATAATCAAATCAGAGTCTTAGACTTCAAAGAAGCTGAAACAAACTCAGAGTTTGGGAAGGATACCAGGAATGAAAATCTTAATGGGGAAATCAACTCAGGAAGCTTAGGGAAATTTGAAAAAATATGATCATAAAAGCCCAGTCCAGCTAAATAACATTGGAAAAGAAAAACAAGAAATACAAGAAAAGAGTTATTTATATGGTTGCATAAATAATTCTCTTATTAACTGAAAGAAGAAGAAAAGAATCAGTACAAAAAATGGAAAGAGGGACACATAACTAAGACAGAGTATCAACAAATAGCCTGGACTTGCAAAAATGAAGTTAGGAAAGCTAAGGCTCAGAATGAGGTAAGATTTGCAACAACTGTCAAAAATAATAGACAAGGTTTCTTTCAACACATACAAAACAAGAAACAAGTCACAGAAGCAATCAGTTCATCAATGGGAGAAGATGGCAAGGAAGTAATAGGCAGTAGAGAAAAAACAGAACTGCTTAATTCATTCTTGGCCTCTGTCTTCAGAAAATACAACCCAAAAGCAGAACTGCAAAAGATAGGCTAGAAATGCAAATTAGAATAAGAAAATAAGCAAACATAAGATAAGATGTCAGCTCTAGATGGATTCAATTCACTAGGTCCTGACAGATTACATCCCAGAGTTCTGAAGGAACAGGCAGATGCGATCTCTGAACTATTGAACCACATCTTTCAAAGTTCTTGGAGCATCACGGAACTATCTGAGGACTGGAAAAGAGATGATGTGGTTCCCATCTTCCCCCCCCCCCAAAAAAAGGGGGGGGGTCCAGGAAATTACAGACCAATCAGCCTGACATCAATACCTGGGAAGATCTTGGAGAAAGATAACCAAGCAACAAATTTGGAAACATCTAGAAGCATTAACCAGTAGCCAACATGGGTTCATCAAAAACAGATCGTACCAAAAACAAATCTTATTTCATTTGTGACAAAGTGACTAACTTAGTAGATCAGCAAAATGCTGTGGACATAGTACACTTAGAGTTCAGTAAGGCATTTGAGAAAGTAGACTACAACCTACTTCTTGGAAAGATAGAAAATTGTGGGTTACATAGCATCACCACCAAATTTGTAACTGGATGATAAACCGTACTCAGTGGAACTACATCCACTTGGAGGAAAGTAAGTAGTGGGGTGTCTGAAGGTTCTGTTTTAATCCAGGTATTCTTCAATATCTTCATAAGCGATCTAGATGAGGGAATAGAAAGGGAACTCATCAAATATGCGGACAACACTAGGCTGGTAGAAATAGCCAACTCCCCAGAAGGTAATGTCAAGATCCAGAAGAATCTCAACAGACTTGAACACTTATACTTACCTAATAAAATGAAATTCAATATAGATAAAAGTATTGAATTGAATTGAATTTATTTCATTTATATGCTGCCCTTTTCCCCGAAGGGGACTCAGGGCTGCTCACAATCCAAGTCAAGGGAAGGGGTACAGATAAGGAATAAAAAAGACGAACAGAACAATACACAATTTAAAAGCACACAACAACCATACCAGTCGAGGGGGGGGGGGGCAAAAGCTCTTTAGCCCCACGCCTGTCGGAACAGCCAGGTTTTAAGGGCTTTGCGGAAGGCCTGGAGGGTAGTGAGGGTTCGAATCTCCACGGGGAGCTCGTTCCAGAGGGTCAGAGCAGCCACAGGGAAGGCTCTCTTCCGTGTGGTCGCCAGTCGGCATTGGCCAGCGGATGGAATTCGGAGGAGGCCTAATCTGTGGGATCTAATTGGTCTATTGGAGGTAATTGGCAGCAGGCAGTCTCTCAAGTACCCAGGTCCAATACCATGAAGTAAAGTTTTATACTTAGGCAAGAAAAAACAACTGTACAGATACAAATTAGATGAAATTTGGCTTAATGCCAATAATTATGAGAGGAATCTTGGAGTCCAAGTGGATAATCACTTAAATATAAGCCAACAGTGTGCAGCAGCAGCCAAAAAAGCGAATGCAATACTAGCCTGCATTAATAGCGTCATAGAATCAGTATGACATGAAGTATTGGTACCACTTTACAAAGCCTTAGTGCAACCACACTTGGAATACTGCATCCAGTTTTGGTCACACAATATGTAAAAAAAGCTGTGTCTCTGGAAAGAGTGCAGAGAATAGCAACAAAGGTGATTAGGGGGCTGGAGGCTAGAACACATGAAGAACAGTTACAAGAATTGTGTATTTCTAGTCTAATGAAAAAGAAAAGGATTAGGACATAAGACATAATAGCAGTGTTCCAATATTTAATGGGCCGCCATAGAGATGAAGTGGTCAAACTATTTTCCAAAGCACCTGAAGGCAAGACAAGAAACAACGGATGGAAACTAATCAAGGAGAGAAGCAATCTAAAATTAAGGAGAAATTTCCTAATGGTAAGAACAATAACCAGTGGAATGGTTTGCCTTCAGAGTTGTGGGTGCCGCAACACTGGGGGCTTTCAAGAAGAGACTGGACAGCCATTTGAATAACCTCTACCCTTTACAGAGTGGGGAACATGGGGGGCAGAGGGTAGAGGGGAGACAGCACATCTAAGAGTGTGATTGTTTTAATTTGTCCAAGACTCAACTGCCAGAATGGTTTTGCAATGAACTTTGGATGTGGGTGTTAGAGAAATAGCATCTCTGAGTAATGGCTAAGAGAACAGTCAATGGCTCAGTTTCCATATCACACTGAGTCATGATGAGTTCTTCAATAATGGTTTAATGAATACATATTTCTTGACTGGAGGCAGAATACTAAGCCATAAACCTTAGTTTGCAGAAGTGGACTAGTACACACTAAATTTAAACAAACAAACATTATACATTATAGCTGGTGCTAATATGTCTTTCTGGTTAGAGTTTAGGAGAACACTGTTCAGCTCTGTTCTCACTTGGGAAGCTGTAGTCTAGTAGGAATAGAAAAGGAGAAATATCTTTAGGAATTTCCTAAGTAATATTACTTTTTGCTGCCAGAAGAATAGTCTGCCCATGGTTACTTTTTGTTGCAGGATTCCCTGGCTGCAGAGATCAAGAGCACAATGAGAAAAGGGATGGACAGCTCTGGGTCATCTGAATGCAAGTGAGTGGAGAGTACAGTAGCATTCACAGATTGGCAAGAGGCCTGAATTTTTTTTAAAAAGTGTATAGCTCTAGGGATACCATGGCGATGAAGGAAGAAGTAAGGGATGCTCACTATCAGGAGGTGAAGGTGGTGCTGGTGGAGGCACCAAATTATGGAGTTGAACTGACTTAGTCTGCAGATAGGTGGAGCTTAGAATACTTCTTGGTGTTATGGACAGTAGAGGCTATGATTTTATTAAAAACAACATGGAAAAATTGGGACTTACAAGTATTTCAAGGATGCGACTCTTTTGAGTTTTTTGACAAAGAAAGCAACCAACCTTCTCTTTGATTTCTATCACTGATCACAATATTTCCATCTGTCTGCTTATTTTCAGAAGCTTATGGCGTGTGTTTGAGACAGTGAAGGCTGTGAAACGAGCAACAAAATCTAAATCGGGAAGGGCAACCCCTTTGAGTCTTCCTCCACGTTCCCCCAGAGCAGCTTCAGTGGCCTGCAGTCACTTTAGCACTCCACGTAACAACCGTTATGGTTCGGATAGCCCCATTATGCCAGAAGAAAAATATCACTTGGCTCCTGAAGTTTTCAATGCTACCCAGTGAGTATTACTAGGATCTGGACTCCTCTGTGGCAATACAGATTTGTAAAACCTATAGGAGATATCTCATGGTTGACTTAGCCCAGTTTGCCATCTGGCAGTCTTCAGATGAGTTGGATTAGAGTTCTGGAAATTATCATCCCAAATATCCAGACCATGTTCTTCGGAAACTTGGATTAGATCTTAAAGGCCAAACCTACATACAATATTTTTCAGATAAGATGCTCTGGACTATAAGACTCACCTAGCTTTTGGGGAGGAAAACAAGAAAAAAAAATCTGCCTCTGCCCCTCAGCAATTTGCCTACTTGCATCAAAAAACAAACAGCCTGGTCAGCTTTAGCACAGCCTGTTTTAGCACAAGCAGCTGATTGGTTGTGGGATCTGCCTCTGATCAGCACAAACAGCTGATTGGTGGTTGAAATACCACTGATCAGCTGTTCCAGTCTGTGGGTATCGCCACCATCTGTTGCCACCATTGCTGCCCATCACTGCTGTTCCCTATCGCTGCCTCCGGGTGCCCCATTTTCAACCTCTGTGTGTGCCCCATTTTCAACCTCTGCTTGTGCCCCATTTTCACCCTATTCCAGGTGGCATGGATTGTCGCCGCTGCCATCTATCCCCGCTGCCTGGAACAGCCCAAAAATGGGGCATGAGGAGGCGGAAAATAGGACGCACGGAGGCTGAAAATGGGGCGCGCAGAGGCAGTGATAGGTGGCAGGGGCGATGGGCGGTGGTGATCCCCACAGCCTGGAACAGCTGATTGGTAGTATTCTAGGAGACAGATCCAACCACCAATCAGCTGGTTGTGTTAAATCAGGCTGTGCTGAAGCTGATCAGGCTGTTAGCTGTTTGTTGCAAGGAGGCAAGTTGCTGGGAGGCAGAGGCTGAAGAGTGGGGGCTGGTGGGTTGGCGGGGCTTTGGCAACATTTGCTGTATAAGATGCACAGACATTTCCACCCATTTTGGTGGGGAGGGGAGTGCATCTTATACACCAAAAAATACAATAGTTTCTGGCTCTCCAGCCTTGGATTATGATTATTTCCCAGGAGTTTAACAACATATTCCATTTTATTTCAGTTTATGGGGACCATATATTGCAGGGAAGGCTGTTTACCTTAATGGATCCCAAACTTTCCAGACCAGCCATAGTTGGAGGTAGTCCCATTGAAAGAAAGAAAAATGAGAAATTTTTTGGGACTGCCTTAAAAGACATCAAAAGATTCATCAGTATTTTGCCCTGCTGGGCCTTTGATAAAGAAAAAGCTGTCAAATAACTATGTTTCTATCTCTAGGAAGCAATTTGGGGTATTGACTTTGAGATGAAAAAGCCAAAACAAGTGGGTAGCTAAAGAAAGACAAGTCTCCTCATTCCTTCCTCACATCACCTTGGATTTCTCTAACAGACAAGGAGAGCAACTCTTTATCACCCTATTTCTTTAATTGCTATGCCTACTCTGGCAAAAGCTTTCAGCTAGACTCCTTCGGCACTGCTTTTTCAAACTTTGATTTGCAAACCATAACAGTGTCCTCTTGACATCTTGCATTGTTGGGCACAACCCATCAAACTGCTGATGTACCCCAGAATATCTCCTGTCAACCCCAGGGAGCTTATTATCCATTCATGGTACCTTCTGCCTCTGGTGAAAAATGTCTTGGTTCAAATCTTATAAAAGTGCAGTTGCCAAATGTCCAGTCCTTGCTTTTACTAAAATCAAGACAAGATGTCTTTGTTGGTTTTTTCTAATCTCTTATCGCCATATTTGTCTCCCCCATCCAGTTTCAATAATGCATTTTTGAGGCAGGGATGTGTTTCTGGGACAAATGTTTATATTTTTGTTGACATATTGATGGATCATGGTCAGTCTGTGCTTCTCCAAAAGATGTTGAATGACAGTTTCTAGAATCCCCCATTGTCACTACGTACACTGGAGCTGTGAGGAGCTATCGTTCAGCAACATCTGGAGGACCAGGATTTCCCCCTCTGGCAACAGGGTAATGGTGGTGCTTTCGGAATCAGATCAACTTAACAACTCTCTTTATTTTAGCCGCGGCGTGGCTGCTACATCAGGTACACCTGGCCACCATGTCTTGGAAGCTGCTATCCAGAGTTTGTCTGCTCGCCAGAAGAACTACAGCGCTGAGCTTTCATTTTTTGAGATGGAACGTGAATGCAAACTGAAGCGCTTGGCTCAGGAGGCGGAGGATTTCAGTGGGTGTCTGACCCCCAATGGAAGCATCGCATCCATAGACACCAACTATTCAGGCAGTTCTGGAACCTCCTTCAGCTCCTACTGTTGCTTCCCTGATAAGCTTCAAATTGTTAAGCCTATGGAAGGTTAGTGCAATGGGGGAGCCCGGGAAAGCCCTCTTCACTTAGGGAAACAGCTTACTGTGTTTCCCCAAAAATAAGACAGGGTCTTATTTTGACCCCCGGATTAAGCACTTGGCCTCATTTTCAGGGAGATTTTATTATTTTTGAGGTGCAGGAGGCAGTGAGCGTGGTCACCTCATGGTTGTCACTGTATTGCAATATTTTTGGGAGGGCTTATTTTGGGGGGAGGGCTTATTTTAACACATGTACTCAAAAGCTTGATTGGGCTTATTATCCCGGGAGGTCTTATTTTAGGGGAAACAAGGTACTATGAGTTGTTCATTTAATGTGCATCCTTTGGCTTTCCAAGCTCATTATTTTCAGAGTGCCATTCCTGAATAATACAGGTAGTCCTCGACTTACAGCGGTTCATTTAGGGACTGTTTGAAGTTACAGCCTCACTGAAAAAAAAATGACATGACCATTTTTCACCGTTTACGATTGTTGCAACATCCTCGTGGTCCCATAATGAGAATTCGGACACTTGGTTCATAAACTCATATTTATGATGCTTGCAGTATCCTGGGATCATGTGATTCCCCCTTTGTGACCTTCTGACAAGCAACATCAATGGGGAAGCCAGATTCACTTAACAATTGTGTTACTAACTTAACGACTGCTGTGATTAACTTAACAACTATGGCAAGAAAAGTCATAAAGTAGGGCAAAATTCACTTAACAAATGTTGGGCTCAGTTATGGTTGGTTGTAAGTCAAGGAGTATCTGTACTACACTTCCAAAAGTAATCTTATGAAATTCCAAAAGGAAACGGAACTGGAAGGGTGAATTTCTGGCATTCCAAAAATCTAGATGGGTGGTGGGGGGGAGGAGGCGTGAAAACGTTATAGGACAGTGCTTCCCATTTTAATGTGGAGAAAAGTACAGACTTTGGGGGAGGGGTTGTTTCTTGTTTATTTTAAGCTGTGTTAAATTCCTGTTAAGACTTACATGTACTTCATGTAACGGTGGTAGGAGCAATCCCCGGCTTATAGTGTAACCTAATGATTGGAACAGATTTTCCACTTATTGAGGATTGAGATCAAGATTGGATTCAAGGAGGGGGCTAAGATACAGAGAGTAACCACAAGAGCCCAATCTAAAGCAAGGACAAGGATGGAGCAGAAATAAGAGGAGAAGGAATCTAGGATTCTTCCTAGCCATCCTGATTTAAAAGGATAAGCGAGATGTCCTAGAAAGGCGAAAACCCTGGACATTGTAATCCTTCTGCCATGATCTAGTAAATGTATTGAATATATCCCAGTTGTCTGTGATCAAGCAGCTTGGTACCCAGAAGCAGTTCATCTGAGGAATGTGTCAGCTAAATGAATAGCTAAGGAACTGGTCAAAATATTTAGTAGGATAAGCACACCAATCGAGATCCTCACATGTAGCTTTGTGGAGATTTAAGAATAAAAAGTCCTTATCATTCTCAGGCAGATTATTTTACTGAAAGGATGAACCTGACCTTGAAAAATATATTTAAGAAATATGCAGGCCAAGTCCCAATATTTTGGGTTACATGGCTGTCTCTTCTAATGTTTGTATTTGGTCTTTTCCCGTGTAAGATTGAGATTGTCTTGGCAACGTTTCGTCGAGGTCTCACTCGCCATCCTCAGGCTGGTGTTTTCAGCTGAAAACCTGAATACAACAAGACCAATGTGTGTGCGCGCGCACACACACACACACACACACACACACACACACACACACACACACAAGCTGAGGAATAAGTTAAAAGCCCTAGGACAGTGATGGCAAAACTTTTTGGAACCAAGTGCCTAAACCAGAATGTGTGTCTATGAATGCGCGCCGGCCAGCTGATCTTCTGGTTTCCAGCACATGTGTGCGCTGGTCAACTGGTCTTCACACATGCCTAAGCACCGGAAATCCAAAGACCAGCTGGCTGGTGCATGCATGCCCCCTTTCAGGCCGTTTTTTGGGCCGTTTTCAGGTCATTTCCGGGCCCACAAGCACCTGCAAAGACCAGCTAGCCAGCTGAAAACCAGAAGTGCAGTTGGCGATGGTGCTTGTGCTCACAGAGAAGGTTCTGCTTGCCACCTTTGGCACGTGTGCTACAGGTTCGCTATCACGGCTGTAGGACACATTGCCCAGGAGCACTTAGAAATAGTCAGAGAAGGAGAAAAGAGTCTGTAATAAAGGCTTAAAGGCAAAGCAATTTACTGTAGGAAAGCCAAGTATTCATTGTTATTGTTACTGTAGGAAAGCAAATTACAGGCTAAGAGGCAAGGTCCCTACATAGTAAAAGGAAGAATTGAGTCAGTGAATTATGAAATTGAACTGGAAGATAGAAAAAAAGAAAATCTACCATGCTAACCTCCTGAGGAAATGGCACAATGGGTCTGAACCTGGGGTGACTTTCCTTGTACTGAAAGAAAGCCATCCAGAATTGTTGGGCCAAGTGATACTGCAGCTGTCCCATGGAAAAATACATATTAATTCTGACCAAGGAATAATCAAATTATAGATTTAGAAAAGTTGTTATGGGACTGTAAACATACAGTATGTTTTCCATACAACCAGGTTTAACTGCTTTATAGAGCACAGAATAGAAATGGGTGAAACACAACCAATTAGACAATGTTCCTGTTGGATTCCCGTAGAGTTGAAATATACAGATACCCCAGGGGACATTGTAGAACTATCTGTAAGTGACTGGTGTCCTCCAATTGGGGCTTAAATCTTTCAAGATTCCCTCCTGCCTTTAATGTGTTGTCCATGTAGTTTGGAAATTTCTATTTCTCGTTATAATGTTGGTTTGCAATTCCCCATACTTCTGTTTAGGCACGCTACAAATGAATTTTGCTGGGATTTGCCATTGAGTCCAGCAAACTCAAGTAGACTTCTCTCCTTTTAGGTTCTATGACTCTGCACCACTGGCAGCAGCTGGCTCGGCCTCATCTGGCAGGAATCTTGGACCCTCGACCAGGTGTCCTTACCAAAGATTTCCGCCAACTTGACACTGATCTTGAAGAGGTCCACAATCTAAATGACTTAGAAGAAGATGACATTGATGCCAGCGCCTTGTCTTCCCTTGCTACCTCAATACCAATTAAAGCCAAAGAAAGGGCAACTGGTGAGTGGGCTAAGCAGGGTCACTCCTAATGATATATATTAGCTTGTCTTGGTAAGATTTGAGGAAATCCTGATTTGCAAGTTAGTAAACATCACCTCAACTTTCCTACAGGAAAGCAGTCATAATTTGTTGGCAGCTGTGAAGTCCAAACTTAGCATTACTGGTAGATATACTGTGGGTGTTTTGACAGTGTTCCTGTGGCAGTGAATCAGGTGGGGTCATGGGAATGTGTTTGAGAGAAGGCTTCTAGGAGTAACTTTCTACTGGAGAACCTGTTTTCTTTAGTTCAGTGTTTCTCAATCTCAGCAAATATAAGATACATGAATTTTAATTTTCAGAATTCTCCAGACAACAATGCTTCCTGTGTAATTCTGGAATTGAAGTTCATGAACTTCACTGGTCTACTTTTTCAGGCAGTCATTACCAGCGGATTCAGCCAATCTAAGCCACAGTGAGGGATGCTGGGACCTGTAGTTCAGTAAAATCTTGAGAGCCACAGGTTCTCCACCCCTTTTCCAGCTGGAGGCTATGAATCATTGCTGAAAAATTGGATGAAATTTAATGCCCTATTGTTCATAGAAGCTTTTCCCTTCCCTTTTTCCTTTGATGTTTGTCCACCTCCATGACTCCCCTCCCCATTCTACTCATTCGATAACCCTTTGTTTTCCTGTCCCGTTTAGTTTTTCACTCCGTTAACAATCTGCCCCAGACCCCGCCTACTTTCACCATCACCACCTGTTGCATCATGCACCCTAGCAAAGAGGTTACCATGGTGACACCCAGGTAAGCATCCTATTGCCCTTCCCTTAAGCTTTCCAGCCACCTGTCCTTCTCCTACAAGGGAAGGTCATTTCCTACATAAAGGATGTGTATGGGCACATCTGGGATTTTTTGTTTTCTACCTCTTGTCTTGCATTCTTCTCCTTCCTCATTGTCAAATCCTGACTTCAGGCAATTCTCCTGATATGCGCGACTTCAGGGCACATGGATGGGAGTCCTGAAGTAAGAAATCCTTGCTTGCTGCTTCCTTCCTCTCCTTCCAGCAGAAGAATTTCCCTCCTTGATTCATCTCCTCCCATTGGATAATGGCTGCAGAGAGGAGCAAGGCCTTGCAGGAAATAGAGAATGGAAGTTCATAGAATTGGGAGGAGGAAGTTATAACTCCTTACTGCTGGGGTTGATTTAAAATTATTTCAGGTGATCAAGTATATTGTCCAGAAAATTTGCATGATAAACAATGACTTTATATATTTATTTTTTAAATAAATAACTGCATATGCTTAGGGGCATCTTGCTTATCGTATTTTTCAGAGTATAAGATGCACCAAGATTTTGAAGAGGCAAATTAAAAAAAAGTTTTTGTGCTCTGCAGATTTCCCAAAAACGGCCCATTTTTCACGAAAAGAGGCCCATTTTTTGTCAAAAAAAAGGGCATGCATAGCCTTTAGAAGGCTTATAGAGTATTCCTGGGGGCTGTGGGGGAGGGCAAAATGAGCAAAACACGGCCCATTTTTTACTCATTTTTTCCCTCCCCAGCAGCACTCTGGAAGTCGCCTAAAGGCTATGCACGTCCATTTTGGCAAAGGGGTGGAGTTTCAGGAGACCAAAAATGCTGTATTCAGTGTGTAAGACGCACCCAGATTTTCACCCTTTTTTGAGGGAAAAGGGTGCGTCTTATACTCCGAAAAATACGGTAACTGGCGGATAGTCAAAGCTGATACTCGGCTCATGAAACCCTGGCTAAGAAACCACCTATTGGGAAGCCCGTAAGAAGTCATTGTAGGATAATAAAACACAGGCACCTGCCTTTGGTCAACATTAATGTTGGATGCAATTGCTCAAATACTTCTTCAGAGGCTTTTAGTTGCTCTGAGCCTCTTCTCTCCCATTATACTCCGGTGCAGTTGCCAATTTGAAGGAGTCAAAGGAATTCTTATTTCAGAGGCATTGAATGATCAGCCTTCCCCTGTTCTGGAGAATTTCTTTGTCTTTGCTTGGTTAATGTTAACAAGGTTTTCCTGAAGGATAATGGATTGATGAGGATTTGGATGATAAGCAAAGCATATGGGACTCCTTCCTCCTAAACAGCTCATTATAAGAAAAGAACAAGGTAATGAAGGAAGGGCTTTATTTAAGTCAATTTTTCTCAGTCTTTCAGTCCATGCAATCCTGGCTTGCATGGAGACTCATGAATCTACAACATTATGACTAATTGTATATGACAAACTTAAACTTTCAACCCAGGTCAACAAAATCCAACTGCTGTGTCCAGATCACCATAATTTAATTAATAAATGATAGCGGAGCTTTCATGGTTTGCTGAGCCATATGCTACTCAAACTCACTGTAGCCTAACCTATAGCAGTTTGCAAACCCAGCAGTCATCCCTAGAGGTTGATATGGGCCGCTAGATCCAGCCTCTCTGGGAAAGTAAGATTTTAACCCCCTATTTTTTTGCAGACTTTACTGCCAACATCTCTTTATTTTCTGCAAACTAACTGAAATGAAATTTGTGATGCTGGCTTTCACTGCTGAGGCCTCAGCTGATCCTGTCCTCAGAAAGATAAAAATGGATAGCTAACAAAACTAATGCTGTTGAGACGTTTTCCTAAATCAAAAATGGGCAATAAATAAATTAATATTTGGAAAAGGGTGGCAAGGAGCCATTCTGCTGTGGAAAATGACGTCAGTGGAGGTGTCATATCTGAGCCTGGAACATTTTCTCTTAAGTTTCAACTATTTCTTTACACAAAGCATATTTCAGAACTTTCCGTCCTTCTGAGGACCCAGATTGTTGAGGGCAATATGCTGGCACTGTAAACCACTTAGAGAAGGCTGTAAAGCATTATGAAGCGGTATAGAAATGTAATTGCTATTGCTATGCAAAAGAAAAAGAAAAAATCCAAACAATTGGAACCTACAGATTATTTATTTATTTACTTGTATCCTGCCTTTATTGTTTTAACAAAGCGAACATATCCAACACACTTTCCTACTCCTTTACTTCCCACAACAACAATCCTTTGAAGTGGGTTGGGTGAAAGAGAGTGACTGGCCCAAAGTAACACAGCTGTTTTTCACGGCTAAGATATACAGGGTGAACCAGAAGTCAGATCTCATAGGACACTCACAATATGTTTTATTATTTATTTACTGAACTTTTATGACATCCATCTGTCCTATAAATTGTCTTATAGGCTATAAAACACATAGAAAAGTAATCAAAATATCATATTTTTCACACTATAAGATGCTCCGGCTAAAAGACATATCTATCTTTTTGGGGGAGGAAAACAAGGAAAAAAACTGCCTTTGCCTCCCAGCGTCTATCCTGTATTCATCTGGCTTGTTCGCCATAGCTCATTCGTTGCTACTGCCAATCCCCACTGCCTGGAATTGGCAAAAAATGCGACACTCCAGCCCAAAAATGGTGGGTGGACGGTGCTTCGGCAACATTCCATGTATAACACATACCACAATTTTCACCCACTTTTGGGGGTAGGAAGCGGTATGTTAAAATATTAAAACCACACAGATTAAAAATTTAAAAACTCAAAATTAAGAGATGGATGGCTTGGGGACAAGGTCTTCTTACCCTATCACATACCCATTGATATTTTTAAAGGGAAAATGTTCCAGTCTTAGGAATGTTCAAACATCCTGGGTCACAGAATTAAGGAAGTTCTTAGAAGAAAATGTACATTATATTTAATGTAATTTATACAGTTGTCAATGGGGCCTAATTTTTAGTATGCCTTAGGAATATATGTGTGAATATGTTTGTAAAAACAGTCACAGAAGAAATGGAAAGAAAGGGGCTGAATAGCCAGTCATTGCCTACCTGTGGCCTCAGTGAAAAAAAACCCCCTGCAATTGGTAGTAATGTTAGGAGCAACTTCAGGATTAATATATGGGCCAGAGCTTTTCTATCATTTTCTATAAGGTACCAATGGAAATATCTTCCTCCTGGACAGCAGGACCAGGTTCCTGATTTTAGAAAGCAGGCGCTGATGCATTGATGTCATGGCTGAGGAATTTTGGGAAATGTAGTCCCCGCACGCTTGAAGGGGGCCAGGTTAGAGAAGGCGGCCCTCCTGTAGCTCGAGACTGCTAAAAAGACTGTATCATGGCGGACATAGTACTGTTGATTTCTTTTGTTTTGCAGAAGGCCGAATTCAAAATAAAATTGTGGTGGATTGAGCCTTAAAGGGTCATAATCTGTAGTTCTCAGCCTGCCTCAAGAACAACCGGAGGCAGCCATTGCCCATAGGAATTGCCAGGAGCCTGTCTCAATTACCTGAAAGGGAACCAAAAAGTACCTTTTTTAAAATGCTGCTGTTATAATTCGGAAAGAGGTACTCAGTCAAGCCCCAAAATATTAGGGCATCTCTCTTTTCCTATTCACAAATTGCAGGAGCCATTTGTGGAAATGGAGCACAAGTCCACATCCTGCAAAGCTTTCCTTCGTTTTCACTTTGCAGACTGAACGGAAGAGGGCGGAGTAAGGTGTTTTCTCCATTCAGTTTGTTCCATTATGTGCTCCTTTCTTATTTTATATAGAAAATTAGTATTTTCAGGGCTCAGGTAATCACGGGCATCTGCACCTAGTGGAGAAAATACCTTGTAATTTAGACATTGTTCTAAAGGGTTTCCGTGAAAGAAACTTCTCAGTTGCCAGAATTCCTAGCCCGCACAGATTGAGAGGCTATTGCAGAACAAATCAAGGTGGGTTGGGATGTATGTTTGCAATAATCACCTAACCCAAACATATTAAAACCTTTAGACTAAATGCTTGTTTTTTTTCCCTTCCTCCTGCTCTTCCTCCTATTTAGTCTTTATAATACAGTTGTGCCGTCTTGTGGGCCCTGCACGGGGCTGAGTCTGTCTTCCCCTCCTCAGTCCCACCTTAAGGAACAACACAGGGAGAAGAAGAAAGAGAAGGAGCTTGGACTGGTGACTCTACTGGCAAAGCAAGGTATTTCTGCACAGAGCCAAGGACTGGCGCTCGTGTCCCTGCCCTGCGTTATTAGGGATCCAACCCCCTCCTCTTGCTTTTCTTCTTCCTTGGTTTCATTGTGGCACTACCACGCGGAAAGCTTTGTTGATTGGACTTCAGGACTGCAACAGAAAAAGCCTGAGAAGAGTCCGAATAGCATCTTTAGCTTGAACCTGGTAGAGAAACTGCAGCAACTGGGCCTTGATAAGGTGTTGGCTAGAGGGGAAGCATCATATCTAACCATACACCAGGAATTTCACCTGGGAAAGAATTGTAGCTCTGGACTTGGAAACCAGCAAGATCAAGTGGAGCATCAATAAAAACGAAGGGGTGTTTGTGTGTCCTACTGCCTGCTTTAGAAAAGCTGGACGAAACTCGGTTGTACAACTAGAATATTGGGTGTACCAAGTTGAGGAGCACTTACGTTCCACTTAGAGCACTGTTTTCTTCACTACTTGTGAATCACTGTGGTTGGCATGTCTATTACAGGGTTACATTGCATCTTCATTCTTCAATTTCTTTTTCCCTCCTTTTCTCTTTCCCACTGCTGATGAAATATTTCTGTCAAATGACTGTTTTTAGACCAATATGTAGATGTATCCCCAATCCCAATCCCATTTCTTCTGCCTTTTGTTGTCAATTTTATTCTACTAGAATTGCACAATTCTAGTAGAATTGGGTTGCCCCCTAACTGGGTTAGGGGGCAAGGGGCAAAAGGAGTGGGGAAACCCTTGAACTTTCCAGCTAGAAATGGCAATGGACGGACTGAGCATTGGAAGCAGTGGCTGGAAGTCGATTGTTATCTGTGCGGAGAAGCAAAGATTAGCAGTAGCATTTCTACATCCTCTTAGCTCATTGTTTTCGTATTTGGTTTTGTTTTCACCTGTCTCTGCCCTGTGTATAGTTCTCATTTTAATCAGGGATGGCAGGCTAAATAGAAATTTTGGTGGGAAATTTTATTGTATTGTGAGGAGTTGAGACGTTTCTTCATCCTCTTTTACTACCAATGCTGCTATCCTTAACCTTTGTTAACTATGACATGGTGTCTAGGTTTTCATCTTGATGAAGCCTGTGGAGATTTTCTCTCTTAAAAGACCTAATCATAGTTTATTATAAAAAATATTGATGAAAGATCATCAGGCTTTGATTGTGGTTGTATTATAT
Organism: Thamnophis sirtalis; assembly: GCF_051295495.1. NCBI lineage: Eukaryota > Metazoa > Chordata > Lepidosauria > Squamata > Natricidae > Thamnophis > Thamnophis sirtalis. The sequence goes on from NW_028261384.1 coordinate 97,051,117, forward strand.
TTCCAAAATGAAGCAGCTGTTGCTTTCTCTTTGGTGTCTGAGGATTTCATTTGGGAATGTAGAATTTCCTGTTTCTTAAACAAAATCCCAGCATTTTATTTTTCCTTCCAATCTACTGTACAAGCTGGATCCGTATTTATGTTTTATCCACACTAAAACAGGAATAGGTCTTGTTCCTACCAATTCCTCCTGAATGAGTATTCTCGTTCTTTTAAGAATTAAGCCAAGTTTGCAATGGCTTCCACATGTGTCATGTTTCTCTTTCTTCTCTTGAAAAGAATGCCTGCATTTTTCCATTTATGTATGTTAGATTAAAAATCCAACCTCATCCCTCCTGGACCTGCCTAGTTCTGTACTCCTTGCATGCTCGTAAATATGTGCTTCACAAAATGCCATTTGCACTCCTTCTCCGAAGGCCAGTTTGCACTCTTCCACATTTACAGTTTTTCTCCTGTGACTTGGCAAAATTAAATGATGATGCTGTTTCCCTGACCAGTCTTCTGTGTTTTTGCCTAAATACACACATTCAAACATGTACACACTTCACCTGTTGGGAAAACTGAGCTAGATCACTTGCTTCACCCATTAATATAGCTTAACTGTTTTAATAGCAATGACATTTAGAAGTGAAAGCCACCCCATAGTACTTTACAGGGCAGTTTAGAATTGTCCCCAAAAAATCTGGACCCTCATTTTGGCAAGCTAGAAGGATCTTGAAATTGTCAGGATTGACTTATAGACTGTGGCAGAGTTAGCCTACAATAGTGTATTCTAATCACTGCGCCTCAGGGCTCATTTAATTTAACACAGTGCTCAACCACCCATTGTTACTTATAAATCATTGTTTATTATATACTTCAGTGTTATTCCTGAATCATGCTCACAAATTAAATGAATTATGACACAACATGACTAGTAAATTGGGGTGTCCTACTTTGGTATAAGTGCCTTTGAAATTTGAAGATAGGAAGAGTGATTGTAGAAGAGATAGATAAGAAGCTAAGTCCAGAGAGACATGTCAATCATATCCTGACATTTTTCAGGCTTTGGGCATTTAGGTGAATGTCAGAAAAACCTGTTGTGAGAAAGGGTAGGCGGGTAATGTAGAAATAAAATGTGTGACTTCTTATATATACATTTTTTTATTCTGATCAAGGTGATTCAAATATTTTAGTCCAACCTGCTTAGATAACCTGCCGCGAGCTGCACTGGCTGCCTATTGGTCTTCGGATACGCTTCAAGGTGCTAGTCATCACTTATAAAGCCCTTCATGGTATTAGACCTGGGTACTTGAGAGACCGCCTGCTGCCAATTACCTCCAATAGACCGATTAGATCCCACAGATTAGGCCTCCTCCGAATTCCATCCACTGGCCAATGCCGACTGGCGACCACCCGGAGGAGGGCCTTCTCTGTGGCTGCTCCGGCCCTCTGGAACGAGCTTCCTGTGGAGATTCGGACCCTCACCACCCTCCAGGCTTTCCGCAAAGCCCTTAAAACCTGGCTGTTCCGACAGGCTTGGGGCTGATGAGTTCCTGTCCCCGCTCGAATGGTGTGCCTGTTGAGTTGTTTTTAAAATTGTGGTATTGTTTGTCTATGTCTTCCCCCCCCCCTATTTGTATCCCCTATCCCCCCCCCCCCCGACTTGAGTTGTGAGCCGCCCTGAGTCCCTTCTGGGAAAAGGGCGGCATAGAAATATAATAAATTCAATTCAATTCAATTCAATTCAATAACTCCACATTGGAGGGCTGTTGGTTAGACAATGAGGGTTATAAAATTACATTACCATATTTTTCGGAGTATAAGATGTTCCAAAGTATAAGACACACCTAGATTTGGGGGAGGAAAACAAGGGCAAAATATCTGCCTGTGCCTCCCAGCAATTTGCCTCCTTGCAACAAACAGTACAGACAGTATACACTGTTTGTAGTGTTATATTTCAGACTATATTTGTACAGATGCTGTTAAAATTGATGTGCTTTCTGGAAGTATAGTTATTCTCTACTATTTAAAAGAATAGCACTTTTTAAAACAATAGCACGGGGCCTCTTCAGATCAAGCATTTATTTTAAAAAGCGTCTTCATTTTGTTAAGTTGTCTAAAATAATAATAAAGCAGTCTTTAAAAAAATAAGTTTAATAAGTTAAATATTCTATAGGCATTTATAATTGTTGACTTACCTCCTTGCAGCAGACAAAATCTGCCTCCCAGCAATTTGCCACACAAACAGCAAGTTTCACTTTCAGTTTCTCCCGATCATCATCTGTTAGAGGCTATAGGGATTGCTATAGCTTATTGAAGCCCCCATTTTCTGCAAAGAGGTAAATTGCTGGGAGGCAGAGGCCAAAGAGTGGGGGCCAGTGATTGGGTGGGGCTACATTCAGTGTATAAGATGCACCCATATTTTCACCCTCTTTTAGGGGGGGAAAGGTGCGTCTTATACTCCGAAAAATACGGTATCTCTCCACCAGCAGAATAGATGAGAGAAAGGAGACTGAATAGATGCAATTGCTTGATCTGGCCAACAGAGGGCTGTAAAGATTCATTGCTGCAAAGCAAGATCCTTTGCTCCAACCTGTCTGGATTTAACTGACTTGGAATTGTGTACTCTAAAGGTGAAACTCAAAAAATTAGAATATTGTGCAAACGTTCATTTATTTCAATAATGCAACTTAAAAGGTGAAAGCAAGATAATTCAAGCCGTGATTTGTCATAATTGTAATGATTATGGCTTACAGCTCATAAAAACCCCAAATTCATAATATCAGAAAATTAGAATATTGTGAAAAGATGCAATATTCTAGGGTCAAAGTGTCCTACTCTAATCAGTTAATTAAGCTGCATAACACCTGCAAAGGGTTCCTGAGCCTTTAAAAGGTCTCTCGGTCTGGTTCAGTAGAAATCACAATTGTGGGAAAGACTGCTGACCTGACAGTTGTGCAGAAAACCATCATTGACAACCTCCGTAAGCCTCAAAAGGTAATTGCAAAAGAAGTTGGATGTTCCCAAAGTGCTGTTTCAAAGCACATTAATAGAAAGTTATGTGGAAGGAAAAAGTGTGGAAGAAAAAGGTACACAAGCAGCAGGGATGACCGCAGCCTGGAGGGAATGTCAGGAAAAGGCCATTCAAAAGTGTTGGAGAGTTTCACAAGGAGTGGACTGGAGTCAGTGCATCAAGAGCCACCATACACAGACGGATCTTGGACATGGGGTTCAAATGTATTCCTCTTGTCAAGCCACTCCTGAACAACAAACAACATCAGAAGCGACTTATCTGGGCTAAAGAAAAACAGACCTGGTCTGTTGCTCAGTGGTCCAAAGTCCTCTTTTCTGATGAGAGCAATTTTTGCATCTCATTTGGAAACCAAGGACCCAGAGTATGGAGGAAGAATGGAGAGGCACATACTGCAAGATGCTTATTAGCAATAGCAGTAGACTTATATACCGCTTCATAGGCCTTTCAGGCCTCTCTAAGCGGTTTACAGAGAGTCAGCATATTGCCCCCAACAATCTGGGTCCTCATTTTACCCACCTCGGAAGGATGGAAGGCTGAGTCAACCCTGAGCCGGTGAGATTTGAACCGCTGAACTGCTGATCTAGCAGTAGCCTGCAGTGCTGCATTTAACCACTGCGCCACCTTGGCTTGAAAGTCCAGTGTGAAGTTTCCGCAGTCTGTGTTGATTTGGGAAGCCATGTCATCTGCTGGTGTTGGTCCACTGTGCTTCATTAAGTCCAAGGTCAACGCAGCCGTCTACCAGGAGATTTTGGAGCACTTCATGCTTCCCTCTGCAGATGAGCTTTATGGGGATGCTGACTTTATTTTCCAGTAGGACTTGGCACCTGCCCACACTGCCAAAAGCACCAAAACCTGGTTCAATGATCATGGAATTACTGTGCTTGATTGGCCAGCAAACTCGCCAGACCTGAACCCCATAGACAATCTATGGGGCATTGTCAAGAGAAAGATGAGAGACATGAGACTAAACAATGCAGAAGAGATGAAGGCCGCTATTGAAGCATCCTGGTCTTCCATAATACCTCAGCAGTGCCACAAGCTGATAGCTTCCATGCCACACCGCATTGAGGCAGTAATTGCAGCAAAAGGGGCCCAAACCAAGTACTGAGTACATACGCATGCTTATACTTTTCAGAGGTCTGATATTTTTCTATGTACAATCCTTGTTTTATTGATTGCATATAATATTCTAATTTTCTGAGATTGTGGATATTTGGGTTTTCATGGGTTGTAAGCCATAATCATCACAATTATGACAAATCACGGCTTGAACTATCTTGCTTTGCATGTAATGTGTCTATCTCATATATTAGTTTCACCTTTTAAGTTGCATTACTGAAATAAATGAACTTTTGCACAATATTCTAATTTTTTGAGTTTCACCTGTATAATGTGACTAACAGCCCTTCCTTTGATTACTCTCTATGTGCAGGATCCCAGTCAGCCATAAGGGACTCATTGCGTGTAGCATATTTGTTTACACAGAAAATATTTTCATTTGAAAATCCAGCAGACTTTCCAATGGGAAGGGGATTTCAAACATCTTTAGTCCATTGGAGTTTGTCCCTAAAGTGCATTTTCATTATCATTGCAAACTTAATCAGATCAGTACATTAAAGGTAACTACATGTGATTTGAATTGTGGGTCTCACATGGAATCTGTCCACCCGCCATGTGTGGCAAAGCATTCTTTAAATCATGAGATCCCATCTAAGATTAATCATCATCCTGTGAGGACAGCTGAACTGGAACTAGAAGGTGAGTTGTGTTCAGGGTCTGTTGATGGGTGGAGATGATTTACTTTCATAACAATTTACCCTTCCTCCAAATGTTCCTCTTAAGAAAGGGCTTAGTTGGCTGGAATGAGAGAATCCCTACCTAAGAGGCCTTATTTTATATTTCATTGAGAAGTCTCCCATCAGCCACATTTCAAGGATGCTGAATTTAGGGCTGATATCCCAGGAGGTTTTTACTGCTTGAAAGTGGGATTTACATGTTGTAGAGCAGGAGTGTCAAACTCAATTTCATTGAGGGCCACATCAGGGTTGTGCTTGATTTCAAGGGGCTGGGATGAATGTGATCAAGGTGGGCCTAGTCAGCTCAACATCATACATGTTGGGAGTCTGGCCCGAGTGCTCTGCCAGCAAAAAAGGGCTCCTGAGCTGTTTTCGGCTGCTATTGCTTCCTGCAACCCTCTGCCAGCAAAAATACACACAGCCCTCCTCATGAGCTCTGTTTTCACTAGCAAAGGCACCATGGGCTGGTTCTTCACTGTTTCCAGGGCAGCCCCATGGGGAGGATCCGGCCTATGGGTGGGCTGTGAGTTTGACACCCCTGTTTTAGAGGCATTTACATCTGACTTCAGGGAAGGAATGAGTAAGTCATTAAGGGAAGATTACACTCTCCTGAGACAGAGGAAGATGGCACAAGGAAAGAAAATCTTAAAAATACTTTCAAAAACCCAATGCGGTCTAGTGGTTAAGACACCTATTTATATGCCAGGGGACTTGAGTTCTAGTCATACCTGAAAGCCAGCTGGGTGACTTTAGGCCAGATTCTAACTCTCAGCCCAATCCACCTCACAGGGCTGTGGAGAAAATAGGAAGAGGAAGAAGTATTAGCTATGTTCTCTGCGTTTTTTTTTAATAAACAATAATAAAAAATGGGATAAAAATCAAGTAAAATAACCTTACTTTGATTTTGATTGATACAAGAGCACGCCAAGAGAAACTTGGAATGTTTCTTCCTAACGACAATAAAGAATATTTCTGGAATCTCTGCTGTACCTGCTTCTTAACTTCACCTACCTTGAAGGAGTGGCACATGCATAACATTTTTCTCTAAGCTTTATTTTTTTTTTTAAAGCATACCACAAAAGCTTAGGTGTCATCAGTAACAGTGTCAATTCCAGCTGGGTTTGCTGATTCCTTTCAGACAGATATTGCTTACCTGCCTCGCAGTATCTAAAAAATGAGCCTCTGTTCCCTGTCACACCTGCCTGGCCCTTTTCCCAGGGTTTCAGAGGAGCAATCTCCTCAGAGAGAGGATGTCTCAGCTGGCCAGCATTCAGAAGCCCCAGTCTCCATCCTGTCTCAGGTACAGTAATTAGCAGGTCTACTGCTTAGTGGAAAACTCCATCAGGTCGGTCGAATGTTCCCGTTCCTTGCACCCTCCTGAGGATGTTAATAATGGTGATCTTGAGGTGAAGAAAACACGGGGCTCAAAGTTTTGATTGTTTCAAGTGATCTGACCTAGGCCTCCCAAGAGCATGAAGGAAACAACTCATCCTGACAAAAACCTTTATTAATTTACTGTGAATTCTGCTCATTCAAGTACAGCAAAGTTTTTCAAAGGAGGATTTACAGTCACCGACCTTATCTGGCTTGGAGAGCTGCCAGGCCGATATCTGCAAAACTTGGCAAGGAGTCTCGGACAGTTATGAGCCAATTAAGGGAACTAATTTTCTCCTGCAAACTCCACTCCCCTTTCACTCCTCTTTTATTTCCTCTGGGAGGGGCCATTCATTGTCCACCTGTGGCTGTACTCCCAAGTTGAATCCTGTTCTTTAGTTGATTGCTTTGTCTGGAAACTGCAATGTGCACACTGGGAACAGGCTCCAGCTGTTTGTCTGCCTCACTGATGTCTGACTCTGAAGGCAGCTGATAACTGGCATACAGCTCTGGCCCCCTCTCCACCTCCGACATCAGAGCCTTCCCCAGACTCCAGGACTGGCCGATGTTTCTCGCCAACTTCCTCACTGTTCGAATGTGCTGCCAGCTCTGCTGGCGGGCCACAACATCAGGCATAGGGAGGTCTTAAGATACAACAGGCCTGATTGATTTTTCAAATGGAGGTTGGACAAAAGAATGTCAGGAATCCAGTCTCTTATTTGTCCTTCCTGGCTTGCTTCAACATGCTCAGCTAATTAACGTCTCTGTGTTCTGGCTTTGTGTAATGCACGAAGCTGTAAAGAAATATTTTTCAAACTGGCAATTTAAAATGCGTGGACTGAAACTGCCAAAATGCTAACTGGGAGAATTCTGGGAGCTGAAGTCTACAAATATTAAACAATTGTCAAGTTTGAAAACACTGCTACTACCTAAACAAGCTGCTGTTTGTGCCAGCTGACCTATAATAAACAAAGTGAACACTAGGAATAGCATGCTGCGCAAACATCACCACTGAGATTGCTGTGTTCATGTCCCATAATGTCAAAGTATGTAAGTAACCCATCACAAGGCACAAGCTGGCAGTTTTTGGTCACAGATGGCTGGCTCAGGAACTCCTGATGGATTGGAATCACCAAAGAGATTTAGCTCATAAGAACACTGTTGAAAGCTTGTTGTACCTATTGGCAAAATGACTGTCATGGTTGCATGGCTAATTTCTGCATGAATATGGATATCAGATTATGTTTAAACTAAGTGGTTGGCATTACTGAACTATAGTAATGTTGAGTCTAGGGCACGACTTACAAAGTCCAGTTGAAATAACTTTTTTAAAGTCAGTTTTGCACCTAATTCCAGCTAGTTAATCTTAACAACATTGTAAAAATCAAATTTAGATTTCTCAAGGTTTAAGTTGGCTCTCCCCACTACAGTGGGATCTTTATCTGCAGGACTGAATCACCTGGAACGACCAAAACTGGAACGCTTTTCTGTAATCCAGCCAATCCTTCTATGATTTAGATATTGTAAAGGTTTGCATAGGACATTGTAAACTTGAGTTTTTCCTCAGGCATTAGAGATAGGATCAAGGGAGCCCAATATATGTATGCATGCTTGTTTTATTGATTTTACATCTCCGCTTCCTCGATATGGATATGAGACAGAAAAAACAGTAAACTGACAACTTCTGACCAGAAATTCACACACAAACTAACCAAATTCTGAACTTCACATGCAGCCACCCCACAGCACATAAAAGAAGCTGGGTCCAGACCCACATTAAGAGAGCCAAAACACACGGCAGCATCAAATCCCCAAGAAAAGCAGAGGAGAAATGTCATTTCAACGTTTTCCTCCCCAATGGCTGTCCCAGGAACTTTACATTGTGATACCTGGCATTTGAACCCTAGAAAACCACACAATGAGAGGCAACACGGAAAACAGTCGCGCCATACATCAAAGGAAAATCAGGAGTAGCTGCCAGACTACTGCAACCCCTAGGATTAACAACAGCACACAAACCCACTTTCACTCTCAGACAAGAACTAACAAACATCAAAGGCAGACCACGGAAGAAAGACAGCACCAACTTAATATACAAAATGAACTTAAAACTTGTAACCAGCTCTATGTTGGCCAAACAGGATGACAATTAAAAACAAGAATTTACAAGCACCAGCTGGCAGTCAAGCCCATCATGCACACAAATTCACTGAAGCCTGGCATTGAACCAATGAAGCCATCAACAAGCACATTGACTTTGGAGGAGGAGCCAATGTCGCGATGATATGGATGTGCAGTCTCGATGCTCCAAGACCGCAGCCAATACTTTTGCCGCTGGATGGTCCAATCGGACCTAAACCGTCCCGCAGAGATGGTCAACAGGAAGAATACGTCTTGCTGATCTCAGGGACATCACAAAGTCTCTGATGGATCCAATAGAAGTTCTCCAAGCCAGTGACAAAAAATCCAGCCATTAAGCTGATGAAGTTGGGGCGGCTCCAAAACGGAAGGATACAGAAAGCGAAAGTGTTTCCAGCTGGTGAGGAATTTTTGCCATTTTAAAAGAGACTGCCTATAAAAATCGTAAAGTTAATTTAAATTTGAGAACAGAATAAACAAGCGGCAGAATTAAACTTTGAATGGTTTTAGACAGTGGGTTATCTTACTTTTTAAAGAATTTATGCAAGCCTTTTAAAACAAATGGATTAAGTTTTCTTCTAATTTTTTCTGCTATTATTATTCTTTGTAACCTATGGACTAAAATTCTACTTCTTCACTACTGTGGGGTTTTTTCCTCTTTTCTTTTCTTCTCTAGTCCATTCAAGAATTTGACTTTTGTTTAAACAAAGAAAATTGTTACAACAGAGGGAAAGAAAAGGGCTGAGGCTCAGAGGCTGGAAGTTTGTGTATTGGAAACAAAACACTCTTACTTTCCACACTGATTATTCTGGCTGGGCACTTCAAGGTCTCACTGTTTGTTTATACAGAGTGACAAGAAGAAAAGCATACAGATATTCTTTTGAAGTATATCTTTAACCAGAGAAAAATGAAAATAAGATCTTATTGTGAATTTATGTTTAATCCTGTAGAAATCTTCTAAGCCAGAGCAGCAGTGTTTGTCAGCTGGAGATAATGTCACAACTTCAACACAACAGCAGAAAGAAACTTTAAGCCTGCAAAAGATATTGTTATAAATTCAGAAATTATCAAATACATTTGAGAGAACGGAGAAGAAGTTGGAAAAGTGAGAGCATCTAACAGTAAAATATGATGAAGAAGTTGGAGATATTTATCAAGTGGAAGAAGTGGAGGTTAGAATCCTAAAAACCGAAGAGATCATACAGAAATTAAATCCACTGATATCTATGGTAATTGGTTTGTGTCTGGAAATGGAAAGAGTGGAAGACTGAAAGAGGAATTAAATGGAGGGGAACTCTACCCCAGATGGCAAGATACAGAAGAAAAAAACAAAATAATTTATGGATTTAAAGAGAGAAATTTTATTAGCAACATCATTGATAGCACCACCCACAATTAAAGATAAGCTGATTAAGGAAATAGAAGAAGGGCCTCAAAATTACATGAGAGACTTAATAAGCAAAGAGTTGCTAAGAGGAGTCCGTACAAACTTGATTAAGGAGATGATTAGAGGACTGATACCACAAATGGCAGAAGACATGAGACTGTTTTGCTACTGGAAAGATACAGGTTGATAGATAGAAGTACATAATTTAAAACTAGTTAAACTTAGTGAAATTTAGTGACAATAGATATAGTCAAATAAATAATTGATGATAATAATATATACATATGAATTGTTATGATAAGTAATAATTGGATATGAATATTTGAATGGTACCCATGAAAGGAAGATTAGAAATCTTTTTGGTTATATATAAAGGCTAATAAAAAAGAACTGTTAAATTTGGTTAAATTTTGATTATAAGGGGGAAATTCATGTTATGATACAGGATACAGTCAAATAAAGGAGGGATAATGATACAAAGGAAAATATATATGTATGGGTACAACATAAGGAAACTGGATGTAAATGGTAAACAGTGATTTGATAAGGAGGATTAGAAATTTTTGTTAGTAGATATTATGGATGTTTAGCTAGAATAGGCCATAAGGATTCAGTGTTATTGGAGGATTTTAGAAATAGCAAATGAAAGCCAGTATGTGGTTATGTTTTAAATCTTGATATATTTTATGATGAAGGATGTTTAAACAATTGTAGTCAAATGAAAATGGAGGTATGATGATGGTAATATGTATAAATATTGGAGTTAAAATACTTGAGTTAATATGAATTATGATTGATGACTGTAGAAGAGATGCACGAAAAATTTGTAACCAACTGATACACTTTCTACAGTATGTAAAAAAGGAGGATTATTTGTGTTGTGTTTGTTTTGAAAATTAAAAATAAAGTAATTTTTTTTAAAAAAAACAAGCACATCGACTTTGAATATCATATTAACCAATAAGGAAACAGACTACCTGAACCACCAATCGGCAACAGAACCGACCACCTCCTTACCAGTTGAATTTCATGCCCCATAAACCAATCACATGACCAACTGACCAAAATACCAAACAGCACCTATATAAGCAGAGAAGAAATTAAACAAGACACTTTATTCAAAATCCCACTGAAGATGTTACCTAGTCTGGGAGCCAAACAGCATGCTTAGAGAACAGACTACTGCCAAAACTTAAACCTGAGCTACAAATGTTCTCAATAATTTCTAATACGATGTGTGTGCATATATGTTTAAAGCAGAGGTACCTAAACCTTTTGGGAAGTGGGCTACACAAATGGTAGACAAGAGCGCAAGTGCACAAAGCTGCATTTGCGCAAATGGCAAACACACATACACAAAACCATCCCCTCTCCCCAGGTCTGCAGAGCCAGAAAAGTTGAGGACTGCTGGTTTAAAGTATTCATTCAGTTCTGAATGGCGTTATCACAGAGTTTCCTGGTCCAATGTTGCCCCATAGAACCTCAGCAGCTTCTGTGACAAGAAATAAACATTCTTCATCAGTTTTGGCTGATAAGCTAGTTCTGATTTTTCCCACAGGTGACAAATGGCATACTCTTCATCCTGCTGTGATTATCTTCCACAGTGTATTGTTTTTAAGGATCTTGAAATTTTGGTTGGCCAAAATAACGCTACAAGATTTTTTTAGGAGACAGACCAATTTGCCATGCTACTCCAGTGATTTATTAGCTGCACATAATGTTTCTGGGCTCTACATCCATTGCTCTTTTGAATTGGGACCAACCTTTTAGAAATCTCACATCTCAATTTGCACCCTGAAAACCTTCTCAGAAGTTGTTTTCAGGTGCTCCTGACAAATGAAGTGAGGAAAATACCGCAGAAAGTTTTCACTAAAAAAGGAGATTAGGCTTATAAAGCTAATTCTGTTATTTTGCTATCAAGTGGATATTGTTTTATTCCCCAACTTTTTAATATCCACTACGTTTTCATTTTGGGCTGTAAATGTTGTGAATTCTTAGTCGCACTATGAGCTTCATTTCACTCACTGCTACCTTTTTTTACAATTTATAGTCATATTTATAATTACAGATATACTTTATTGTGTCATTTGGGAACCTGAAAATATTATTAAACATTTTATAGAGATGCAACAAATAAATGAATACATACACGCGAAGGTAAGCTTGGCTCCGTACAAATGTCACGTGAAGGTTCTACACATTTGTAAAGCAACTTTCTGGCACCAGGAAACCTATAGATGTTATCAATGGTAGTCACTATGGCCATGAGCAGTAATAAAGTTAGCCTAACAGAAGTGCAGTTGTTCATAGTGGGATAATGGCAATTCTGAAATGTTTTTAAGCAATAGGTTAAAGACAGCAATAAAATGTTTACATCAGATAATATATTTAATAATATTCAATATAAACCACAAAATAAAATTTTACAGTGGTTTAGGTGATAAACAGCTCTATTCCAACTATATACGATCATAGTATGATAGGTTTTCTTCACCTCCCTCTTCCTCTCCTAAACTTCTGTAGATATAAAAAGAACAAAAAATGGCATTACAATGTGCTTACTGAACTACTGGTAGATAATCTTCCAATCTGTTCATTCAACTTTCGTCAAGTATTATCATTGTAGTAGATCTAATATCCTTATTCTCAGATGCTTCTAAAATAATTATCTATATAGTACTGTAAATCTATATATGATAGATCTATATATGGTACCACTATTTTTCTGAGGAGAGAAAGAATTTTGGCATTTCTTAGCTATCGAATTTCTGACATGCTGAATAACTACCAGGCAGAAAAGAGCAGAAGAGAACAACTGCACACAGCAAAGATCAAAGGAGTCCTAAGTCAGGCCTGTCACAATTCATTCTGCTTCTCTATTACTCCTGCTTGGCTTTTCCTATTGTTCAAGCAGCTAAAGGTAGGAAGATAATAGAAAATCAAAAAGGTAAAGGTTTCCCCTGCCAGTCATGTCTGACTCCTTTGCCTGCTCATCTCCGTTTCTTAACCGAGGGAGGCAGTGCTGTCTGAAGGCACTTCTGTGGTCATGTGGCTACCATGACTATACACCAAAGGCACACGGAACACCCACTGGAGTGGTACCTATTTATCTACTTGCTTCCACTTGTGTTTGAACTGCTTGGTAGGCAGGAGCTGGGGCAAGCTACGGGAGCTCATCATATCAGACGGCGCTCGGGTCTTGAACCCAGGCTTTCAGGTTTCCAGCTGACAAGCTCAGTGTCTTTAACAACTGAGCCATCGTGCCCCCTCAATAGAAAGTTAATTTTTTTAAAATTTTCATGTAAGTCAATGACGCTGCCAAAAAGAGCTTGAAAACAATATTGAGGGATTATGAATAACTAGGCAGGATGGCAAGACTTTAAGTGATGCTTTCATCCATATTTCCAACAAAATGGACCTGTTGCTTCTAATAGCATCAACAATGTTGCCACTATTTGCTTTCCTATCGACTTTTCCTGCATATTTTGCCAAGAGCTTTATTGGGACCACACACTGCCTCATAGGAAGTAAACTCATTTACGCAGTTTCCTGCGTTGCCACAAAACATGAAACCATAAATTAGCCAACTGCATTTTGGCCTAGCATGACATGTGAACCCAGCCTAAATATGGTTGCCAAGAGGTCAATTTGGATCTTGGGAAAGTTAAGTGTTCTAGAAGTTGCTAATACAGAATGCAGGATGAGAAGCAGTCTCAACAACACTTTGGTAGTCAGCCACGCTAAGAAAAGCGGGCTCGGTATCCACCCATGGAATCGCCTCTTGACAACATTGCTTTCTATCTGTGGTAGAGAGGGAAAGAGAGAAGTGAAGCTCTAAGGTGAGCAGTAAAACAGAGGCTTCGTATCGGCCTTCCAACGGGGCTGAGGGAGAGTTTCTTTCTGTGCTCAAGCTTCTTTTTCGTGACCTGCTTGAATGAAAGTAATCACTTACAATATTAATAAATGTTGTAAGCTGCCTGGAGTCACTTATGTGTTTAATGAATTAAACAATGAAATGCATCACTGTTTCTCCATCACAGTAAAAAACAAATTTTATGTGCTAAATAGAATTATTTCTACAGGTAGGAGGAATAAAATGGATTCCACTAAAAACAGAGTTCTGTTTATTCCTAGTAAACCAGTGTTTGGAAGGATTCTTACTGCGGCATCCAAATGTAAGTTTTCTTAGGAGTAAAGCACAATATAATCTCTGGGGTATATCTGTAAATTGGTTATATAGACTCAGGATGCATATTTTGGTATTAAAACCCCAGAATTGTAACAGGCAAAATACAATACTATCTTGCCTACTAAGATATTTTAACCAGTCCTTTGAGTTTCTGTTGATTTTCCACATCCTACTCTTTCTCAACAGCCTGGCATCTTTTTCTCCAGTTTACCAACTCAGCCTCATCCCGTACCTTACCTGCTGCCTTGAGTAGTACAGCTAATTCTGTTGCAAGATACTACCTTTTTTTCTTTGCCAGAATGCAAGAATTGACTTCAAAATCTGCATTTCTAGATACTATTAAATCAAGCTAATATGAAAACATAATTATCTATTTTAGCATACATTGGAAAAATGACACCCCCCCAACTGAATATATTAAGAGAACCTGGAAAATCAGGTATACATATGCAAATTCTTATATTCCCTCCCTGAATTGCAATGTTGCTAGGCTACATTTTTTAGAAAGGTCTTATATTTTTTCTGAGATCTAGATATGACAAACATAGGAAAAGCACTTAAAAATTGAAGCTTGAAGCTAATTTTTTCGTATCTGCTAACTGTACTTTTGCTTTGTATGTTCTATATTCCATCAAAGAAGCCACACAAAGTCTTCTTGGTGGGGGAAAAAACCCTCCATTCCCTCTTTATATTCTTACCCATTTGTATTAAAGAGCAATAACAGGGTTAAAAAAATAATAACTATTTATTACTTATTATAAAAGGTTATTATTTTAAAAGATTTATGTACCCTTCATTTGTTCTTGGTTTGTAGTCAGCAGGTTTTGCAAATAAATATAACACACAATTTTGCAATACCTGTTTGACCTGAAAAGAACTTCAGGTTCAGGTTTCTGAAGAGAACTGTATGCAGGCTACGTGAAGAGATAATTTCTACATTTCATAATTTACAGAAGCTAACTGATCATGTCTGAGGCACTGCCTGAACAGAAGCAGCAGCAGCCTGATCGATGAATTCCTTGTCATAGCTTCTTTTGTATGATTTTAGGCTACAAAAGCAAGCCGAGATTTCAAGGGAATTCCAGTGAAGGGCAATGCTTTAATTTTAATCTCACTCTGAATTTGACGTGATTTTTAACACATTTTATTATTTTATGTTTCATTTAAGTTTTCATGCTATTTTAACCTTATAGCACTGCTCTAGCAGAGTGCTTTATTAATTTACCAAGCATTTCCGTTTCTAAAAAGAACGATTTGTACATAGGTGACCAGAAATTTCTGACTGTTCTTTAAAGAGCTAATATAGGATCCAATTTAAACACAAATGCAAAAATAAAACTGTTAGAATCAGATAGACAGAAAAACTATAGGAACTTTTATCCACATGTATGCAACAGAAGCCATACAATAAGTGTACAGTGAAAGGAGCATCTGTTCCTTTTTCTAATATGTTTTTGATACTCGAGAATTGGGAAAGGTAAAAACTGCCTTTAAATGGGAAAACCGAAAATCTTTTGAAAAAACTATTGCAGTGAAGGATAAAAAGAATCACTTTCAACTAGGATGAATACAATTATGAGGGACGTATGGAACTTTCTCCAATCCACAACCCCTATATGCATTGGATTAAGCAAGTTATACTTTTTACATATTAGGAAGCATGTAAATATGGATCTGCAGATGCATTCTGAACTGCTTCAAAAAAATTTAAAGAGAAATAATCCTGACTTGCACACTGAGGCTACTTACACTTTCTTTGAAGTGCCTTTGGTTCCTCTTCTTCTGTTCCTGAGGTACTGGTAAAAAAAAAAAATTAAGTATTGCTCTGGCAGCAGTTTGAATGGTTTATCATTACTTGCTCAGCTTGGTCTAGTCATTTGTTTATTAGATTTAACACCCATCTTGTTTCCAGGCAATCCTAGGTGCTTTATCACATTGAAGGTATTAAAACCATTAAAGATAATTATTTCTAAGATGCTAAAAATTAAGTTACAATCAAAGATAAAATTAATAAATAAAAAATAACCAAAAGGTAAAACTGAGGGAGGGAGGAAGTGCATTGGGTGGGAGGCTGGATTGTCTCTTAATTAATCAACCAGCTCAATGTGATGCTCCCCCATTGGGGGCCCCACACCGTCTGGCAGAAACAGGTCTTCAGGCCTTTATGGAAGGTCAGATAGGTGGGATCTCACCTCAGGAGGTGAGATGTTCCAAAGGGCAGGAGCTACAGCAGAAAAGGTCCTTCTCCTGGACCTCACCAGCCAAAATTCCTTGACTGATAGGGCCTGCAGCATGTCTCCTCTGCTGGTGTGAATGGGGTGGACCAGTCCCATTGGGGTGGGATGGTTCCTCAGGTAACTTGGACCAATGCCATGCAGGCCTTTAAGAATAATAACCAACACTTTGAATTGCACCCAGAAGCAAACCAGCAACAGTGCAGCTTGCAGAGCAGTAGTGTAACACATGCCCCCCAAGAACTGCCATAGCAACTCTGCATTAGTTGACATTGGTATGTAAGATTGCTTCTTGTATGGCTTCTACAAGCATTGGATATATTTTAGTCTTTTACTTTGTTTTCTTTGTCCCTCCAACTGCTGTCAGGAGGATTTTATGAGCAAGAAGGTGCTCTTTCATCTCACATTGTGGTTTCTTCTGTTAGGGTTGGAGAAAAGTCAACCTCATATCTAGGCCTTCTTATTCAAGTCCCAGTCAATCGGAATTCACTTTCCAGGTAAATGAATTTATGACAGAAGAGAACAGCATCAAAACTATTGTGCAAGGCACAGTTCTCCATTCCTATTACGCCAGAACGCAAATAAATTTTGTAGCATTAACTCAATTCAATTTCAGCTAAAGAGAATGAGAGGCTTTCACATACTGTATTTTTTGGAGTATAAGATGCACCAGAGAGGAAGGAGGAGCTGACGTCGCAATGACACGACATGCGATCTTGGAGCTCCAAGATCACAGTCAATACTTTTGCCGCTGGACGGTCCTTTTGGACCTAAACCGTCCTGGAGAGACGGTGACAGGGAAGATTACGTCCTGCTGATCTCAGGGACACCGCAAAGTCCCTGATTGATCCAGGAGAATCTCTTTTTGCTGGCGACAGAAGCGCAGCCATTGAAGCTGCTGAAGTTGGGACAGCTCCAGAATGGGAGGAAAACGGAAAGAGAAAGTGTGTCCATCTGGTGAGGAAATCTTATTATTATAAAAGAGACTACCGCCCCCCCCCCCAAAATTAAAGCTAAATTAAATTTGAAAACAGAAGAGAACAAGCGGCAAAATTAAGCTACACTAGACAGTGTGGTTATCCTTTTTTAAAATTTTCTTTTATAGATGGAACTTTTGCAAATGTTTCCTTTCTTTAAATTGAACGGATTAGTTTTTCTTCTACTTTTTACATTATTTTTTTATACCAATGGATTAAAATCTTTTTTCTTATTTTTATAATGCTGGAATGGATGTTTTTTTGTTTTTTGCTCCATTTAAGAATTTAGTTTTCTTTAAGCCTGGAATATAAAGAAGTTATAAAAGGAATGCAAAGAGGGCTATAATAACAGAGGGAAAGGAAGTAACACTGCCACTTGAAGGCTGGAGGCTTGGAAATATTGTCTTTTTTCTCTTTGATCATTTGACTTTGCATTTCAAGGTTCCTCAGCTTGTTTACAGAGAGTGATAGTGAGAAGAACATGGGTTGTTTATGCAGGTGCTCTTCGGGAGCTTTATTGGCAGATAAAGATGCACTGAGTATAAGACACACCAAGATTTTGAAGAAGCAAATTTTTTAAAAAGTAGGTAAGTAGATAGAGGGATAGAGAGAGAAATACAGTAGGTAAGTAGGGAGAGAGTAGTTAGGTAGGTAGGTAAAGGGATAGAGAGAGGGAGAGAGATAGAAACAGAATAGATAGGTAGGGAGAGTGAGTAGGTAGGTAGGTAAGTAGATAGAGGAGGTGTGTATATATGTGTGTGTGTGTGTGTGTATGTATATATATATATATATATATATATATATATATATATATATATATATATATATATATATATATATATATATATACATACATACATACATACATACATACATACATACATATACATATATATATATAAAATGAGAGAGAGAGAATTACAGTAGGTGGGTAGGTAGATAGAGGGAAGGAGAGAGAAATACAGTAGGTAGGTAGGGAGAGAGAGAGTACGTAGGTAGGTAGATGTTTCCAGGTGTATTTATCCATTTGCTGGAGAAGGAAATTGCTGACAACCTGCAGCACCTAAGACTTGTTTCTGCTGGCACAGCACTTGATCAATGTAATTCTCATCAATAACTCTAACTAAAGAGCATTCCAAAAGGGAAAAAAAAGTTTTTGCACTCTGCAAACCTCCCCAAAACGGCCCATTTTTTGTGAAAACAGGCCCGTTTTTTTCAAATAAAAGGCATGAATAGCCTTGGGGGGTGAGCTTGCAGAGTGCTCCTGGGGGGGGGGGGGGGCAAAAACAAGCAAAACATGGCCCTTTTTTCGTGAAAACGGGCCCATTTTTTTGTCAAAAAATATTGCATGCATGGAGGCTTATAGAGTGCTGCTGGGGGCTGGGGGCAAAAAACGGCCCATTTTTTTGTTCATTTCTGTTCTCCCCAGCAGCTCCCTGAAAGCCTCATAAGGGTATGCATGGCCATTTTTGTGAAGGGGGTGGGACTCCGGGAGGCAAAAAAATGCTGTATTTGATGTATAAGACGCACCCAGACTTTCAGCCTCTTTTTTGAGGAAAAAAGGTGCGTCTTATACTCCAAAAAATACGGTAATCTTTTTTCATGGGTGCCAAAATAAATAAAGCCTGCCTCCCACTCTCTGCTGCTCAAATTTGGGAGCAAATTATTTTGAGTAGTTTCCTGCACTCAGCTAGAAACTCTCATTTGGGGGAGGGAAGTCTGAAAAGAATGCTGATTTTTCTTTTGTAGTTTCAACCAGGTTAGCAAAGTGCTAGGACTTGGAAGCAATATTTTAATGACTGACTTTCTGCTTCCCCGGACCTGAAGTTTTAATTCAAAAATAAAGGTGTGATTGTGAGAGATTAATGTAAATATTTTTCACATTGAGAAAAAAGAATCAATGACTGGCACAGGAAACAATGTATTTTTCTGTTTCTCAGTAAGAAACTCATCATTTTCTCTATCTTCTGTTTGTAAAACAGCTTCCAACATGGTCTTGGTAGCCTAAAAAGAAGGTCCTATTGACCAAATCAAGCCCACCAGGCCCCCTATCAGAATTGGAGATGAGATGAATCCAAGCTCAATATACCCATTTAGTTAACCCAATTTGCCTCCCTCACCAATAATGGTATAAACATCAGTTCCATTCTTTCTTTTGATGTTACGATATCATTGCCACATCTCTTGTGGCTCTTTGAGGTTGAACATATTGTATTACATCCTGCGGAAGCAATATGGCTGTCTCAAATTACAGTGTTCAAGGAAATATTAGCAATCTATTGAAAGTTTGAAGAAGTTTATCTTTTCATTATTGGACTTTGAGATATGGTAGGTTAAAAGAACAGTATAAGGATCTCCAGAGAAATATTATAGCTTACCATAATCAAAATAATCATTGCAATGATAACCATTATCAACACTGCCACCGAAATACCCAACAGCAACTTTTTGTAATACTCAAATTGTGGAATTTCCTGCCATGCTATCTGCAAGGTTAAACAAAGAGAAAGAAAATGGAAGATGAGTCTTCATGTATTTCAACATCTTCTCCATCCTGACTAATAATATAGAGAGCAACATGTACTTATAAGTATGTATCAGGCTGCCCTAAAACAGCTTGGTAGTTAGTATTGGCTTACCGTATTTTTCGGAGTATAATATGCATGGGAGTATAAAACGCACCAAGCTTTTGAAGAGGCAAATTAAAAAAAAAAGTTTTTGCACACTGGAGACCTCTCAAAAAGGGCTGTTGTTTGCAAAAACAAGCCCATTTTTTAGTCAAAAAAAGGGCATGCATAGCCTTTAAGAGGCTTATCGAGTAAGGTGACCAGATTTTAACATTGGTAATGCGGGACACCATTGACCGGGGTGGTGGTGGTGGTTATTGATTAAAAATTTGGTCCAAAACCAAAATCCTCTTTCTTGACAGCGCTTTCAAGAAAGAGGCTTTTGGCTGCATTAGACACGCACCCCCCCACAAAGAATCTCAGAGAGACAAACAAGCAGCTTCCCCACCGTGGGCTTTGTTCTTAACTGACAGCGGGCAAAGGGAATAGAAAGAGGCGGCAACGAGGCTGCCTTTTGCGGAGAGCAGGAGCTTCGCCAACCACGGAAAGGTGCCCCAGGGCTGAGATCCAAGGCACGCTTAACTAGGCGAGGAACTTGTGCGGACCCTACGGGGTGTGCGAACTGAGGAAAAGAATGGAGGGGAGGGGGGGCGTGCAGAGAAGCATGCCGAGCTGTCATTGGTGCTGCTGAAGCTTGCGAGGAGATCTTGAAGCTGAGGATCTCATGGCTGCAGACATGGGGCTTTGATTTGGTGATTCTGGGATCAGTGGCCATGAGGGATTGGTAAGGATGACTGACGCTTTTTTCTTCAGCCCCAAACTGGGTTTGATTCCCAGCACACCTCTTGATTGGCTGAAGAGAATGTGATCCAAAAAGGAAAGTGTCTGAATTAGGACAAGCAAAGACGAGAATTCCCGCTTGAGGGAAACTCGGTGGGTTTAAATTGAAGTTCACCTGTTCTTCGTGGCAGCTGTCCTCAATTAGGGATCCCATTTAATTCAAGAGATCTTAATCCATTAATTGGCCATTTTAATGGCGGACATACCGCCGGAGCAGCCAAAAGCCTCTTTCTTGACAGTGTTGTTGGGGCCCAGGGATCAATTATCCAAGAAAAATTGCCAATTTTTCGGCGGGTCCGGACAAGTTCGTCACCTAGATAAGTGGGCCTTGGATCCCAGCCCCGGGGCACCTTTCTGCAGTTGGCGAAGCTCCTGCTCTCCCCGCAAAAGGCAGCCTTTCGCTGCCTCTCTCTATTCCCTTTGCCCGCTGTTGGTTAAGAACAAAGCCCACTGTGGGGAAGCTGCTTGTTTGTCTGTCTGAGATTCTTTGTTGTGTGTGTGTGTGTGTATGTGTGCCGGACATACTGACAGAGGGGCCAAAAGCCTCTTTCTTGAAAGTGCTGTCAAGAAAGAGGCTTTTGGTTTTGCTCCAGGAAATCCAGGAAGGAACAGTCATTACCTCTCTAGCCGAAGTATTTCCTGGAGCTCTATCGTACTGGGTCATCTTTTCCTATAAAAGGAAGTAAAAGGGGGGGGGTCCGTTTTCTTGATTTCACATTTTAATATCTTCAATGAAAGTACTGAGACATAGAGAGGGGTTAGACAGAGTGTCTTTTGTCTTGCCCCGGTTAGGATTTCTTAAGCAAATCCACTGCGCTTTCACATGAAGCCAAAATCGGGACTTTTTAAAAACGCTGCGGGATGCGGAACAAATTATGAAAAATCGGGACTGTCCCACCAAAAGCAGGATGTCTGGTCACTTTATTATAGAGTGCTCCCAGGGGCGGGGGGGAGGAGTTTTTTGCTCATTTTTGCTCTTCCCAGCCTCTAGCAGCACTCTGGAAGCCTCCTAAAGGCTATGCACGGCCATTTTGGTGAAGGGGCGGGGTTTCAGGAGGCCAAAAATGCTGTATTCAGTGTATAAGATGCATTCAGATTTTCAGCCTCTTTTTTGAGGGGAAAAACGTGCATCTTATAGGCTGAAAATAAGGTAATTTGAATATCTTAGCCCATATCATCCCACCTGTACAATTTTAGCAACAACTATAATCTAAACTCATAATTTAACGTTCACTTACTAATACATGTTTTAATCATGACTTATTATCTTGAACATAGAATCTTGGTTTATTAGTGGTTTATTATTTGGCATACCCAAGGCCCTTATCAATTCATGGTAAAACAAAGGCAAGTTTCAGAACTCTTGCTCCCGCTCTACAGTGACTTATAATTTTCCCTGGCAATTTTTTTGTCATCTAAAATACCGGACAGATGGAAGAATCTGGAGTCTATATGCCAAGCCATCTATTAGCCCCACAAAACACCAATTTCATTTTAAAAATGTTATTATATTGGGTGGGGGAACCCCATAGGTAGAGTCTTATAAATGTATGCTCATAATAAATCCACTTTGGAATTATTAAATTACATTGAACATGCAAGACATACATTTTTATAAAAGATAAGTTTACAAAACATAACCAAACTCTTCATAAATCACTGACAAACTGTAGTCCTATAAATATAGATGGGAAAATATTATTGTTGCTAAGACATGGAAGATACCATGTGTGTAGGGGTAAAATATTGATAAAAAGTAGCCAGGAAATAGATAAAACAAGTGATGATTACTTTCTGTATGTGTAGTACTGTGTATGGTTTATTGGAAAAATCATGATAAAAGCAAATCTTATTTAATATAGATATTATGCTTATTATTGTCCAAGTTTCATTTCATCTACTATTTAAAAACGTTTTGCAAAATTTAGCATTAAAATATTAAGATATTTTTAATAATATTCATTCTGTTCCTTTGAAATATTATGTCAAATTTCAAAATCAGTTGATAAATTAGGACAGAGACGATGAGATATTATTATCATTATCATCACTGTTATCTTAGTACAGGGTACATTTGACTATGCCATTGTTCAGTGCATCCATTTTTTAATAGTCAATTATCATCTTTATGAAAGAAATATTGCAAACTCTTGCAGTTCTTCTGATCCATAAAAAAGCTCCCTTCTCTAGAAAAGTATATTTTGATCCATCTCCCTTTTAAAACCAATAACAGTTCTTATACATCTAGTTTTCTTAAAACCATATCATCATATCTGAAAATCCCTGATTTAATTCTGATGAACCACATTTTGCTTTTATTTTCACTTTAGCTTTGTGCTATACACCATTTCCCCAAGATACAGATCACCATTTGTAAGAACTTTACTTATATGCACCTGTCGCTTTCCCCTTCAGTGCAGACATGGAAATCAGGCAGAGAAGTGTTCTTCGCCCATACACATTACTTTTAACAACCCAACAAGCATTTTATCTAAAAACAGTAATTGCCTTTACAGAAATGCATGTGCAATTAATATACACCAATTTGGTCTCCTGGGAAAAAAGAAAGACACATCTAGGCAATCAGAGATTTTTAAAACTCCTAATAGTGTACTTGTTGGGACTACGTATCTAGATTTACTTATCTAACCTTTACCTCATCAGAAGGTTTCTCCATTTTTCTGGAGTTTGCCATAATCATATCATTTACATTCTCAGTGGGCCAAAAGTAGGAGTTCAATAGAACAGGTGTCTCCTGACTGCTTTTCACACTGAAGTCCTTCGTGAGATCCATTCTAGAGATTAATTCAGCACAAGCCATCTGGATAGTGGGGTCTCTGCAGTTCACATTGACAAGATGGATCAGGCAGTAAAAGAGTTTCCTGAAAAGAATTTCAGACTCCCTTGGGAAGACAGATGCCAACAATGTGTTTAACTCAACTTCATAGAGTTCATCCTGAAGCCAATTGTTAATGTTTCTCAAAAGAGGAAGCAAAGGGAGAGCAGAGATGGTTTGTTCATGATGCTCCCAATGTGTCTCATGAGACAGTGTTATACCAGGCAAGTCTTCGTTCGAAGTTTCTGAGTCTTCAGCACCATCCTCAACTACCACAGAATCAGTGAAGGGAGGCAGTTTAGTTGGAAGATTCGAAATGGAGTGATTCTGTAAGGAATGAAGTGCTGCTAGAAGAAGCCTAATAAAGGAAACAGACTTCTGAAACTTTAGTTCCTTTACTAGCTTCTCCCATCTTTCTGCCATGGTATACAAAACAAGTTTTCCTTGTTCTCCTGCAAGTTTTCTAGTTGCATTTGCAAATTCTAAGCTTTTTCTGAACAACCTATAAAATAACTCTTTTTCCCTTGGATTTTTTCCAAGCCAGTGATCCCTTTTTACCCTTTTCAGATGGTTCTTTAATTTTTTCCAATGGCTTTTACTGCTCAGGATGATGTTGCCATAATCTGGAATTTCTACAGGCAATTCCTTTTGGATCTCCAACCCATGAGACTCCCCTTCGTTTTCTGCTAATTTTGCTTTGAGAGCCACCTGTAGCAAATTTGTTAACTTGTACAGTTTCTCCAGCTCTTTTTTATCAGACCACTTCACATCCACGTATTCATCAGGAATGAATCCATTGACTGATTGTAAATTATCTGGTATGTGTTGATGAAAATGGATACCTAAATGAGTACGTCCGTGAGTCACCATGAGTGATAGCGTGACATTATGTTGTTCAGGTTTTTCAGCGACAATATTTAATATGTTGGTGGCATTTAATTTTCTAGTTTTCAGTACTTTCTTTACTTCATCTTCCATAGTTCCCCAAAGTTCTTCTTTCTCTGGTCAGAGAGAAGAAAAAGGAGGAGGAAAAAAGAAATCAGGATTCTTCTTTCATTGGTAGCAAATGCTATGAATGGAACAGATAACTGAGTTAATTGGATATAAATCAGTTTATTCAATTAGCATTAGATGTGGCCTACAGTTCACTCTGGTACCCATTTAACCCAAGATTAGTTCCAATTACTCTTAAGAAGATATGTTTCAAATTATACAATGGATGTTAAATAATCAGTGCAGGAGAACACTTTGATGCTTGGATGATTAGGTGATATTATACTCCAAAGGAAGATGCTAAAAAACCGGCTTGTTTGGCCTAACACAAGAGTTTGTGGTGACAATCTGTTTGAAAACTAGAACCATATAGCTACTCACGGTAGAGTTCTAACTGAGAAAGCAGAATTTGCCACAGATAATATGTGGTCATTATATTGATCAGGTTTGATGTATGGACTGTACCAGCCTTTCCCAACATGGTGTTTTCCACATTAGATTGAAAGCACAGATCATAGAAATCCTAGCTAAAGGCTATCTAGAAGGTATTAGATTGGACCACTTAAAATAATCTTTGGATTAAAATTAAAAAAATAAATCCTTTAAATCATAAATGTATCTGTTTTCTGCTAATTCAAGGCAAAATAATATGGGAAGATATCAGAGATAATATCTCATTATCACAAGTCATAAAATGGAGAAGGAAGAACCACCCTGAATTCCAGACCTTTAGCTCCCTCATAGTTAATGACACCCCATCATCTACTTCGCTTAGACTGAGCAATTAAGAATGATGGACTGGGTGACCAATGGTTCCAAGAAGGCAAGACCCAAAAAGACAATGTAAGATCTTTTCAATAGTGATCGGAGGAACCCATGTGGCTATCGGGGGGAGGGGCTCTGTTATCTGGGGCTTTATTATCTTTGGTCTCGGATGGACTTGCACTAACTCAGGCAGATCTGGTGTATAATCCGGGAGTTTTCCTGGACTCATGGCTCCTGCTTGAAGAGCAGGGGACAATTTTGCCTAGGAGGGCCTTTGCTTAACTTTGTGTTGTGGGCAGGTTATATTCTTTCCTGGATTAGATGCCGGAGGCTCTTTGCTTGGTCATTCACATGTTTGGACTATTGAATACTCTATATGGGGACTTTCCTTGAAAAGTATCTGGAAGTACCAGCTGGTCACAAAATATGGCTGTGTGAGTAATCTTGGGTATCCCCAAGAGCTTGCAACACCCCTATTGGGTGAGTTGCATTGGGTGCCAATTTGTTTTCAGGTCCAATTCATAGTTTGGTTATGACCTACACATGACATGGGGTCAGATTACCTGCAAGTGTCTTTGCCCTATTGCATTGGCCCATCCGACTCAGCCAGGCAGGGAGGATATGTTATGGATCTGATCAGTTAAACAATTTTGACTGGTGGGGTCCAGGAAGAGAACTTTCTCTGCTGCTGCCTCTGCCATTTCTCCCCACAGCAATAGCAATAGCAATAGCAATAGTTAGGCTTATATACCGCTTCATAGGGCTTTCAGCCCTCTCTAAGCGGTTTACAGAGTCAGCATATTGCCCCCAACAACAATCTGGGTCCTCATTTTACCCACCTCAGAAGGATGGAAGGCTGAGTCAACCTTGAGCCTGGTGGGATTTGAACAGCCAAACTGCTGAACTGCAGTGCTGCATTTAACCACTGCGCCACCTCGGCTCCACAGGTGGGGTGGGTGTCCATTGTGTTGGTCTTTCAGAAAAATCTGGAGGCCTGGCTCTGCCATATTGCTTGGGGATCAAGCTTGCTTGGAGATATTCATCCCCCCCCCCCCCATCTTTTTCACTTTGACTTTTTTACTATTTTGCCTCCTAATATTCATATGCAAATTTTATGTTTTTATATTTTACTTGCACACTGGCAAAGTTAGTCTCTGGGAGAGATGGATGTTTCCAATTTTGATAAAGTAAAATTTAAAAAAAATTAAAAGTGAAACAAAATGAAATAAAACAATCCTATCAGTTCCACAAGAGTTAATATCTGGAATTGAATACCAGAAATGATAAGAGAATTTAAGGGGGAGGAAAACCCTGTCTGGCTTAATCAATTTTATGCTGCATGCCAATGCTTAGTTATAGATCAATTTAATAGACAATCAGTAATTTGTAAATAAATCATTCACATCTCTCACACTTGTGTATTGTTCTTTCCCTGGGGTTTTTTCTCCCTAAACCTAATTTACTTACAACTGTGAAAGGATTGGAATGGATACAAAATATTTTGGAAAAGAACTTTTGGCCTACCATAGTCAAAGGCATTTGCGACACATTCTTTGGGGCAATCCAACTTGATGGTATTAGACGTTTCAATGGTATCCTGATTTTGGCAAAGGCAGCAGGACAGTTTCCTAGGCAAAATACTGTGAATGAAAAAGGACAAGGGCTTCACAAATGTTTATTATTATTTCTACAAGCTACAGTTCTAGCCCTTTGAATTGGGTGCCAGGTTAGAACCAATGTTCCCTCTAATTTTTTTTCAGTGTGTGCGGAAAAGTATAGTGTTTGAGCGGTACATTTTCATGCCTGAGCACCTGAATTTTTTTCACAGATGTTTCACAAAGCAATTGATTTATAGGAACCGAATTGGAATGGAGAAAAATGGTTTTGTGTGTGTGTGTGTGTGTGTTTTGAGTGAGCGAGGGATCCGGTAAGAGAACTGCGCCTATTTAGAAAAAGTAAATTATTGCATGATCAGTCAAAGATAAGAATGGGGAACAGGTAGGGCAGTAGAGAGAAAGTGATAAAAAAGTGGGAGAGAGGAAGAAAGGAAGAAAAAAGGAAGAGAGACAAAAAGAGACAGAGAAGGAGAAAGGGACTGAAGAGTGGGAAAGAAAGAGAGAATGAGGGACAAAAGAAAGAGGGTGAGAGAGACAGAAAGAGACAAAGAGGAGAGAGAAGGGAGAAGGAGAGTGAAAGTGAAGGAAGAATGGAAAAGGAGAAAGAGAGACAAAGAGAAAGAGAGAGACAGAGAGAGAAGAGAGGAAGAGGAAAGAGTAAGAGAGAACATCTCAGTTCAACCCTGAGGTGCAAATATTCTCTTTGATTGGTAATTTTATTTGTCCATTTACTATCCAATACTCTCATTCCTCCTTAAGTTCATCAAGAATTCCCTTCTTTTTATTGAATTTATCATAATACCTTGAGAACAACTTTTTCAGATATAGCTTTACAGCTATTTAAAATATATAGTAATTTAGGTCAGGTTTTCAGAACATTAGTCTATTATAAGTCACTAAGTGCAAAGAAACGGAATTCAGAAAGTTGGCTTCCCTTTTTGTAATTGCCTATTGTCTGCTTAATTTTCTACCTACATTTTTGATAACTGATATTCACTGAAGCCCATCATAGAAAGAAACCCTCCCTATGAACTTTGTTGGGTTTCCATGGAATGAAGTTTGATCTTTTTCTCAACCATACAGTAGCATATTCTTTCTAAGGAGGATATAATCAAGATAGTCCATAATTGCCTATCAATCTAACAGTATGGCGATTGACAATCTCTTTATATTTCAATTCTAACTCTTTCAGTCTTAAAGGTTTGGTGAGGAGAAATCCAAAAATTCTTTTAAAGAGGAAAACAAATGCTTGCACAATTGCATCCATGGAGACATGTATATATACACAACACAGAGAGAAACAAACTTAACAAAGTGTCATCAACTCTCTCTCTCTCTCTCTTCCCCCCTCCCTCCTTCTCTCCCCCCTCTCAACCCCCCCCCCTTTCTCTCAGCTACTTTCTGCCTTGTGGACCTAGAACTGATTGCTGTCTCCAGGCTGGCTCTCCTCTCCTATTATCGTGGAAGGGATCTCACAAAAATCACTGCGTGGCAGTTGGAAACTGCTGCGCAATGTTTTGTTGCCACGTGCGCAGCCGCACACCCACGCACCTTAGAGGGAACATTGTTTAGAACAATCACAAGGAAAGCTTTCTTTTAAAGATTGGGTGGATGGAAACGCAGGAGCCATGGATAGCCAGAAAGATGATCTTTATTGTTACAGAAGTAAGATGACAGCGATTCAAACCTTTCACAAAATGCGCCCAGTATTTATAGTAATTGTAACAATCACATTAACCAATCAGGGGCCGGGTACTGCACAGCAACTGCTGATGCAGTACCTCGGCCAATCAGGGAAGATTAGCTGTTAAGGAAGGCTAGCAACAGCCTCTGCTGCATCCCAGCCAATCAGGGCGCAGCAGAGCTGTTGCCAGCTCTTTTGTATGTTTCAGAATACATAACACCCCTTCCCCCCAGATCTGTGCATGCTTGGCTAAGGAGCATGCGCAGACGACCTCGGACCAGGCCTCTTCGTTGTGGATGGACTTGGAGAGGTGGTGAGACTGTTTGATGGGGGGGGGACATAGGATCAAAACAAGGAGCTTTGAAAGTTCAAGAACATTGTAAAATTTACATTGCATTCCCCCCAGTTAAGTGCATTTTTCATTATCTCATTTTAAGCAGTTTGTCTCTGTGTTACATTTGCGTGTGTGTGTGTGTAACTAATATTACCCAGAGGCAATTCTGCTCTGTTATTGCAAAGAAATACCCAGAGGCAATTCTGCTCTGTTATTACAAAGAAATAACAAGGATCATGCCCCAGGAGCATTCTGGGATCTGTAGTTCAGAGAAGATTGTATGACAACTCCATTTTTCACTTCTCCTTCCCCCCAGTTAATTCATTCACATTTCATCTACAGTTAAATTCATTCACTTCTCCTTCCCCCCAGTTAATTCATTCACATTTCCTCTCCATACTCCATTTTTCACTTCTAATTTACATTCCCCCCAGCTAAGTACACATTTTTACATTAACTCAATTTTCACTTCTCTCTTTCTCCCCCTCCATGTTCTGCGCATGCCCCAAATAAACTCTATCGAAAATCTCCATATCCTGGGCTGTAGAGCCACACGGAGGAGTCCAAAAAAAAATCTATTGGAGGTCCGTTGAGCGGAGGCAACCTCTGAAGCGAAGACCGGCCCTGGAGGCGGCTCGTAGATGGCTTCGTGAGGCGTTCCTGCGTTTGGGACGGACGGAGAAGGTGGTGAGGCGTGGCGGCCGCGGCATCAGGGCCCTCGTCGAAGGCAGGCGATGCAAAGTGGCTTTGCGCGGAGGTCCGTGAGCGGGGAGCAGAGGCAGGCTAAGCAGGCAGGTGGCCTTGGGAAGCTGGCAGCTTGCGCAGGAAGGCGGCAGTGGAGGCCTGGAGGCGTAGATGGCAAGGCACACGAACTTTTGAAATTTTGGGAGGAGTAGAGACGCGCAGGTGGCAAGGCTTCGGAAAGGACGGCGGCCCTGGCAACAGGCAGAGGCTCTCCCTGGGCGGCTGGGTTTAGGAGCGTTGAGAGCGGCCGGCTCGGGAGGCGGAGGCGGATGAGAGCCGGCAGGGCAGCGAGGAGGTCCGGCGGGAGGAAAGAGCTGGCAGGGCAGGCTGCGCAGGCGGTGAGGGCGCGGAGGCCGCGGCGGCTTGAACACGGCTGGCCCCGGAGCTCCTCGAGCTTCTCGTTGGGAGGCAGGCATCGCAGGGAGGCAGGGAATGATGGCCTGGTGGAGTAACGGTTGGCTCCAGCAGCTGAGCGGGGAGGCCGGCAGTGGAGAGAGGCAGGCAGTGGAGGCAGAAGGCAGGCAGGTGGTGGCCTGGTTTCTCGGGCTGCTCGCGACAGGCAGGCGTCGGGTGGCGTTGGTGCTGAGTCTTCCTGTGGCTCGTCGGCTGCTCGTTCGGGAGGCAGGCCGGTTCCGCAGGAAGGCAGGCGTCTCGGCTGCTCTTTGAATTGAGACAGGCCGATTGAGACGGTGTCGGCTTCGGAGGCCCCTGGCTAGGCAGGCTTCACAGGAAGGCAGTGGCTCCTCGCATTGGAGGCAGGCATTGAGCTCTCGCGGCAGACTTCGCAAGAAGGCAGGCAGCTCTTCGGGAGGCAGCGAGGCTTTGCAGGCAGGCTGGCTGGCCGACTCCGCAGCAGAGAGGCAGGCAGACTTCGCAGGCAGGCTGAGTGGCCAGATCGCTAAGCAGTTTGTGCTATAGGGACAGCTGGCTGGATCCGTGAGGTGCACGGAAAGCCCAACGGCTTCGGGCCCAGACAGTTCCGGCCGAGGTTGGCTTCCGCAGACTGCGGCTCGTCCTCGGAGTAGGCGTAGACCGGGGGTCTGTTGCTCGTCCTCCGAGTTGGCGTAGATTGAAGCTTCTCGGTGGCTGGATACTGCTGCAGCTGGGCGCATGCTGGCCTTGGGTTCCGGCAGGTCCTTCACGAGCTCTTCTAACAGCAGGTAGTTCTGGTAGCCTCTGGGGTTGTGCGAAGTGGACCGGGTAGCCTCCCAGAGTTCAGCCAAAGAAAAACGTTCCCGTGGCTGCGACTGGCTGTTTTTTCTTGTTCCAGGCCCTGCGGAAATCGCGGATCCCACTCTCGTCGCCAGTTTTAAAGATTGGGTGGATGGAAACGCAGGAGCCATGGATAGCCAGAAAGATGATCTTTATTGTTACAGAAGTAAGATGACAGCGATTCAAACCTTTCACAAAACGCGCCCAGTATTTATAGTAATTGTAACAATCACATTAACCAATCAGGGGCCAGGTACTGCACAGCAACTGCTGATGCAGTACCTCGGCCAATCAGGGAAGATTAGCTGTTAAGGAAGGCTAGCAACAGCCTCTGCTGCGTCCCAGCCAATCAGGGCGCAGCAGAGCTGTTGCCAGCTCTTTTGTATGTTTCTACATAACACTCTCTCTCTGTCCATGTGGCTCAGAACTGGGTTGAAGTAATAAGGAGTTAAGATACAGATAACAAACTATGGTGATAATTGCTCTCCAGCATGTATAAGAATATCTATCTGACTACTAGTTGGATATTATATTTCTATGCAGCATTAGACAGTAAAGAGGATGAAGCAGAGAGCCATCAGGAAAAGGGACTCATTATTAGATTTAAGTTGTGCAGGCAGGAAAACAAGAACTGAGGGGAAAGTTTCTTAGGCCTTGTATATCTAGAATTTTCCAGATATTTATGCAGGCTGGTACCACAACTTACAGATTCTTCTTGAATTCAGAATTTAGGTACAATAGTAGAATCTTGCTGGAATTTGGCTTTATCGGATCCTTGTACATTTAAGCAGTACAATTGCTCAGGAGTTAATATGCTGAGATTGTCAACTGGAAAGCTCCCTCGGCTAAGAAACCAAGATGAGCATCTTTCCTACAGTCAGACTCAACTGGACAGGGAAACCTTTATATTCACTCTTGGTACATCTAACACACCAGTGCTATCTAACTTTAGCAGGCAAGTAGGTCTTAGCCCTACTTCCCAAGGTCTTTTTAATTAGAAAGAACCTTTGCCTCTAGCTAAAGTATATGCTCTGTATGCTGAAATTTTCATGCCAGAAAACAGAAATTCCACAGAGAAACAAAACTTTTTCGTAATGTTTAGAATTGGTAAGGAGAAAGGGATGAAATTGCGATGTGTGTAAAAACAAAAGTATACATCAGTTCAATCCCTGATAATTTCAAGTGGGACTGGGAAAACATTAAAACTTTAAAACTACTGTGTTTCCCCCAAAATAAGGCAGGGTCTTATTTTCTTTTGACCCTCAAAATAAACAATTGGCCTTATTTTGGGGGAGGTCTTATTATTTTTAAGGTGTAGGAGGTGGTGAGTGTGGTCACCTCACAGCTGCTGCTGTGTTGCAATATTTTCGGGGAGGGCTTATTTTCATGGGAGGACTTATTTTTGCTCATGCGCTCAAAAGCCTGATTGGGCTTATTATTCGGGGAGGTCTTATATTCAGGAAAACAAGGTATCAATCAGCAGTTATGCTCACATCATATTTTTCATAGTAAACTGAGTCACAATTAATTTAATTAAATCTAATTTCTGGGCTCACATGACACTGTGACTCATAAAGCATTACACAGATGGTGTTTTCACAACATTAATTATCGTCGTTGGCGTCGAATCTTACCAACCACATAGACAACACATAGACAACTAACTACTTGTATTGTGTTCTATGTTCCCCTTTTGAGTTGTTCGCCGCCCTGAGTCCCTCCCGGAGAAGGGCGGCATACAAATAAAATAAATCCTAAATCCTAAGACTTTATCCAGGATGATCTGTTCCCATATGGCTTCTCAGGTCTTCCAGTAATACATCAATCACTGCTGCAATCTAGTTTATTCATATTTCTGCTGAGCATCCCCTTTTCTTTTGTTCCATATTTCCTAGCATTCAAGAGAGCTGGGTCCTCACATAATATGTCCAAAATATGATAATATGGACTTGGCCATGCCTTGAGTAAAAAATTCTGGATTGATTTGTTTCTTTTCTTGGTTATCTGTGATATTCTCAGGGGTGTTCTCCAACATCAAAGTTCAAAAATATCAATATTATTTCTACATTATTTCTATAAAGTCCAGCTTTCACTTGATCTTTGTAGATGTTGACAGATCAAGGATCTGAACATCTTTTCCACGTTCTTCATTACTTCCTTATCAGGTGCTAGGCTATCGTATATTTCTTGATGGCTAATTCCTTTATTGTTGATAATTAATCTTAAAATGCCAAACTATTGATCACTTCAAAATCTTCATAAGTCAGTTCTGAAGTGTAACATACTAGGCTAAAATATGACTGGCTTGTTTATAATTCAATGTGATAGATGCACAACAAAGTAAACCAACTTTCTCCCTCTTGGTGAGCTTCAAAATTGCTTGATAAACTAGTCAGATATGAAATTTAAATACCTGGGAGGCTCCAATTAGGGAAAGCTACCATAGACAATATTATTGTAGGCTATTTGGCTGAGACAGATGTTTATGCTTTCTGTATTTTTATATTTTTATAAATTTATGACATACTGTGGTTTGATCGCAGGGATTACATTCTATATTAACTAGTCTTTTCCAGACTTCCAGTCCAGTAATGGGTTCCTAGACTGGTTGGGCTGAATTGGTAGTGGTTTGGCGGCCTGGGTCACTGGAACTGGCAGTGACCCAGCCCTGCCACGCCCCCGAACTGGTTCTCCGGGCGGCACCATAGGAACCACCAACTTATTTTTTGCTTTGGTGCTTGTGCAAAGCAATTATTATTCCACTGCGCATGCGCGCATGGCGAGACAATGAGCCAATTGGCAATAGCGACTGCTGGAACCCATCCCTGCTCCAGACACCTTTGCCACAAAGTCAACATGTATTAAAAGTATTTTAGGCACTTTTAATCCTAAACTACTTATCAGTGTTCACTGCTGCATATTAATGGAACATTCCTTGGATGTTCCTGCTCTCCCTCTTACCTGCAGTTCATATTGTATATATACAAAAGAGCAAGATTGACAGTAAGGTACAAACTATTTCTAAGGCATTTTTACCTGCCAGTTTTGATGTTTCCATTAATAAATTTTAGTTTGTAGGTTCTGAGGAACTCTGGCTTGTTTTAAGATGTACTGTGGGCTGAAAATGTTCTGGGACAACCACCATATGCTCAGGCAACATCCGCAACAACTGAGCATTATCATCGGGAAATATGTACTAATAGTGGCTTGAGCTACTAGTTTTAATATTAGTAAAATGCTCCCCATGAGGAAATGACAACATCTGTATTGCCATTTTCAAAAGTATGAGAGAAGGAAAAAAAGAAGAGAAGGGCAAAAAAAGGAAAACATGGCCCCCTTCCCATTTTTGTCTTGGAATTTACAGAAAAAGATCAGAGGTACTTACAGAGTTTTCAACTTGAAGGAGATTTTGAGCAAATTCTCTAATATGTCTATGCTTATTTTTGTAGAACCAAGGTCCCTGAAAAAAAAAAAAGGACATGCCGACTTTTCCAGATATAGGGAGAGATAGACAATTTGCAGAACACAGCCAGTGAAAATAAATTCATGGAGCTGAGAGACTTTGTCTCTTTGGTTATCCCTTGACCTAGTTTATGATTGGGCTTACAACATAGTTAACCAAGTTAAGACCTAGCATCTACAGTCACACAATAGGCAAAATTAAATTATTTTAAATCTTATTTCGTGCTCTTTTTTTGGATTAGCGTAGGTTTACGATTTAGTACACTGAGGTAACACAATGCACATTATTAGCTATTTTTCATATTCAATAACCAATTTAAGTATTTATCTGATTGGATTTCTCAAATATAAAATGAATATCTATTACTGTTTCACTGCTCTGAGCTCCTTGAGGAAAAGGATACAAATAACAATGTGGTAATTTAAAAGTAATCAAATGATTTGACCAGATGCTGTAGGGAGGTAGGGAAGGGATTGCTTCTGCTGAACGTTACTGTACACAACTCTTCATCATGCAGAGCCGGAATGGAAAATTGCTATGGCTTAGCCCTCAAGCTGAGTTTGAAATACACATGAAGATGTTCTCTCCTATTAAATGATCACAGCCCATCACTGAAATTGTTGGCACTGATTTCCATAGGAGTTGTTAGAGTGATTAAGTTGACAATGTGGGCATGAAAAGTTCCAATCTCCACTTAATTGTCTGAACTCCCTCAGTGACTTTGGATCAGCCACTCGTTCTCAGCCATCCTAACCCACAAGGCTTTGATTGTAGGGGAATCTATAGATCTTGTGATAAGTTCACACCAAATAAAAAATACTAATTGTTTTTTTTTTGTCCTTTTTTTTTTTTTGCCTTTTCTTTTTGATTTTTTCTTTTCCCACTGGTGTGGGCAGGTATTGTTCAAGATTATTATTTGTACTAATACTTTTAAATAATAATTACAGTCAAATGAAAATGGATATATAATAATGCTTAAGTTAATATGAGTTATGTTTGTTGACCGTGGAGGATCTGTAATCGATTGATACACTTTCTACAGATGTAAAGAAAGATGCTGTACTTGTTTCAATTAAAATTAAAAAACATTTATTTTAAAAAAAAATATTAATTGTTGATTTTGAACAAGGCTTGAGCTTCAATGCTTATTCTAAAAAATAGCTTTATAAATCCATTTCCCTAATGTCTTCCAGTGGGCAGATGGTTCCCTTTGCTGTGTGTTGACAAAAAACAAATGTAGAATTAAAGCAACTTCATGTAGAGCCATGGATTCATTCATAAATTCCAGCTTAGGTATAAGATCAGGACCCAGGATTAAAAATCTATCATTAATGTAATGAAATGGTGACAACTGCAAATACAAAATATACAAAGCTTTCCTACTCCTTTTCTTCTTCCTTACATACACATATAATTCATGCCTATTTTGTTTTCTCCTCACAAAAATAACCCTGTGATTTATTTACAGTTACCAAGTTTTCCTTGAGACCTCAAGGCCAATTACCTCATCGTCTCAATGAAGCCTAGTTCTAGTCTTCTTGTGGGATCTTTTTCCTGATCTGGACAATATTAAAGCGCTGACAGCTAATGACTGGTCCATGGTTATGCTATTCTAAGGCTGTAAGAAAATCCGGACCTAGGTAATTCTGACCCTGACCAAGGACCATATTGATCTTCAGATATAGTAGCCCAAGCCAAATTAGGAAAATAAAAGCTGAATACATCCCAGAGTAAATAAACCCTTAATAAAGCCAAGAGCAACTTCATACATACAGGAATTTCAGGGAGGGCAATGTGTAGAAATGGGAATCCTCAATCTTTCTCAGTGGGTTATGGCTGAGAATCCTGAAGGACAAAAGAGATGGCTATGAGTTTGGCACAATTTTAGGGTAGCAGAATAAAACAGAATTCAGGTAGTGTATAAACAAGTTATTCAAGTATTCTTTTAGTTTCTTTTGACCTTAAATAACTTTATTATTCATTACTAATCCTACTAATAAGAAATAATAAGCAAAAGAAATTAAAGGCAGATCTGAAAAAAAGAAATAAAAATCCAGTTTATATAAGCATTTTTACTTTATCTCTACGCATTTTCCTTACCTACAAGCAAGTATCCTTGTTTCTATGCCCATCCCATATTTTGCCTTTACATTTTTCCTTTCTCTCTTTTGAGATCGTCGTCAATTCCATCCAGTCATATTTTCCTTTTCTCTTAGTCCTCTTTCTTCATGTATTGTTTTGCATTTCAGTTCCCACTCAGTTTAAACCAGTGGTCCCCAACTCCCGGTCCGCGGACCGGTGCCGGGCCGTGGAGTACCTGGCACCGGGCCGCGCAGTGGCCGGGGGCCATGATCACTGCAGCGGCCGGGGGCCATGATCGCTGCAGCGGCCGGGGGCCATGATCGCTGCAGCGCAAAGGCTCCTGGGCCGTGCGCAAAAGCTCCTGGGCCGTGCGCAAAGGCTCCAGGGAAGAGAGCCCCGCGCAGGTACGCACGTGTGGCCCAAAGCTGACGTGTACCTGCGACCCTGCAGACGTCTCCCCAGTCTCCCTGCCGCTCTACAGAAAACGCCTCGCTCAGAAGACGCCCCCCCACCCCTGCGCGTGCTCAGCGGGCCACGGTAAAATTATCAAAGGCTGACTGGTCCGCGGCGATAAAAAGGTTGGGGACCACTGGTTTAAGCCATCTCAACAAATTGCATCTCTTCCATACTGGCTAATTACTTTTGTGTTTAATACACATTTGTTCATCATCAATATTCTTATGAACCTTATGATTTCTTTTTAAGAAATAATATACTTTTTAAGTAACTCATTTCCACTGCATTCAACTTTGTTATATTTATCAGGCATACTTAGTTCTCATTTCCAGTCAAAAAAGTGGCAGGAGCATGCTCTTATACTTAGCAGCATTCCCTAAGTGTTCAAGACTAGTAGCCTTTGATGGATCTTTTCTCCATTTCCCTTTAGAACTACCCCAGGTAATAGTTGCTACTTCTTATGGTAAAGAATCTATCTGGCTTATTTTGCACGAGATAAAATGCTATATTTCTGATGTCCTATTCTTCCCCTGTTTTTTCCCCATTCAATTAAAGAACAAGTCCCTCTTACCACCAAATTCATTCAAAAGTTTCTAATAGGAACTTTGTCTCTTTTTTTAATCAATCCCTCATTTCTGAGCATCTCTGTTGAGGACAGTATGATTGCATGTATGTTAAATGTAGCAAAGCCACGGTTCTCTACTTGTTGTGTAAGATCTTGTGTAAAGTTAAGGGCATCCCTACATTCTTATTCTTTGGGATCATTTATCCCAAAATGATCCCATTAAATGCTTGTTCTCACATTTTACAGACTAAACAATAAAATTTATGCTACCTAAATTCGAGAGATTAAGTTCTCATGGAATGCTTTCCAATTTAGTGATTCTTTACTCACAAGAGTTTTGAGAATGAGGTTCGGATTGTGTAGTTTACCAGCTCTCCTGTTAAATTTGCAAATATTTCTACTATAGCATTTACCTTTTTGGTAAAAGCTACAGTTAAAAATATATGATATTTTTCCTTCTTTCTCTAAGTTGTTCGTGCTTAGTATCTCAAAGGGCTGCCTTAAAGCTCTACCATTGTATTTTAGGTAACTTGCCTTAAATATATTGTAATAACAATGAATTTAAGGAACATTGCTATATTAATAGTGCCTCAAATCTCACTTATCTATTATATATTTATAAATATATAAGGCACAGAGATTCAAGGCACTATTAGTAAGAATTCATCACAAAATGCCTGTTATTGTTACTCAAAGGAAGCAGGGTAAGAAAATATCCCAGATATGTCCTGGTGGAAGATCAAGACATCTGTCCTGGAGACCAACTTAGAGAATGTTGACTGTCCCTACTCAGAGGCTATATCTTTTCCTTCTCCTTCAAAACAGGAATGTTTGGGATTGAAAACCATCATACAAAACCTCTTGATCTCCTGCAAGCATTAGGCGAGAGTTTGTGCCCCAATTGTTAGAAGCAGTGGTGTTGCTAACTGATTTACTACTGGTTCACTTGTGCTTGTGCGTGCAATGCTTCTGCGCATGCACAGAAGCGTCTGGGTGGCTGGGCGGAGTCTCTTGCCGCCACCACTACCAGTTTGGCTGAACCGGGCCAAACCGGGTGCAACTCACCTCTGGTTAGAAGCCATCTATCTCACCCACTATCTGAAAGAGTTTCACTTACAACTTGTATAGAAACTGCATCCCGTGCCAGGCCTGAAAAGCTCCTTGCGTTATCTGCAAAATATGGTTGCCACTGAGATTGCTGGAAAGGAAAGGAAAGCAAGAGAGCTACTTAGAATGTCTTCCATTGTATTAAATAAACAATAGATAAAATAAAGCAGAACCAAAAGAACTGTTTTTTCTTCATTGACTAGGGATGTGAGAATTACATTCAGGGTGAGGATAATTTCTTCCTTTTCCAATGAACTAACTGTATACTACCACTCTGACCCAGGGATTCAATTTTTTTACTACCAGTTCTGTGGGCATGGCTTGGGCTTAGTGAGCATGGTAGGGAAAGGATACTGTAAAATCTCCATTGCCACCACACTCCAGGGGAAGTTTACTGCAAAATCCCTATTCCCTCCCAATCAGCTGGGACTCTGGAGGCAGAGAATAGATGGGGGCAGGGCCAGTCAGAGGTGATATTTACCGGTTCTCAAAATGACTGGTACTGGTACTCCAGAACTGGTCAGAACCTGCTGAATACCACCTCTGCTCTGATCTTCTGAACAATCACTCCAGGCTTTCTCCAATTACCATACTAGTTCTTCAGTTAGAAGCTTCAATGCATGTTTAGAGTTAAGTTGTCATTACTTAATAGGACGGCAGATCTCATGATTCAAAGGGCTAATGAAATCCTCTGCAAGCCATATAATTTTGACTCTAGAGATTCCAAGTTTATAGCAAGCCCTTGTAACTCCATAAAAACACTTTGCAGTGTCCCTACTTATGAAGACTCAAGTCTGGTCCTGACAATCAAACCTAGAGCTGAATCTTGATCCACTCAGAGTTCAGTCTGAACTCATACAGGACTTCTTAGAAAATGCAAAATTCATATTGTCTTTCCTGGGTCAAGCTCTCTAGAGAGATCTGCCTCCTTTATTCTTGAGTCCAAGCTCCCCCTCCCCATTTTAAAAATAGTTTGGGGTGCATCAACCATTCAGTAATAAGTCATTGACACACTTACAGCTGGGAAGATTAATTGCCATTTGATTTCAGTTTGCCTCCTTCCCCTATTTCCACTATGGTTTAAACCGGGGTTTTGGGGGTTTTGGCTTAAAGACTTACATAGACTGCAGAAGTGGAACAGGTTCAAATGCGTTTTTGTCAATGATCTGTATTTGATTATATGAGACATCCCTGTTTAAAAGAGCACACACATCATATGACACCTGGAACAAAATGCCTGTTCTATCTTCACCTCTCAGTTGCTTTATGCATTTTTTATTTATTTGCTAGCCTGCAATATGTAGCTTTAATAAAATATAACAAGCCAATATGTGGTGCGTGGATAAGATCGGCACAGCACTTCACACACCACAAGTCTCCTTGTGCCATTGTTCAGGAGACTGTGAGTTCCAGGTCCACCTTAGGCATGAAAGCTGTCTGGGTGACTTTGAACCACATTCTCTCTGGATCACATTCTCTCTCTTAGCCAAACTCACCTCACAAGGTTGTTGTTTTAGGGAAAATAGGAGGAGGAAGGAGTATATTATGTATTTACTGTCTCGATTTATTAATAAAAAATAATAAAGGTGTAGTATAAACAGCCTATCTGAAAGGAGAAGGCTGTCCTAAAACTTTGCAGATTTGTCTGTCTCCCACACTGCTGCTTTTAGTAAAAGATTGAAGATAAGCACATTTATTTTGAGGACTGATGGCATATATTTGTTTTCATTTTATCTACTTTTTTTTACTGTTTGTTGTATTTTTCTATCTTGCTGGTCACCAAGAATCTTGTAATTGTGGTGGCATAAAACTTTCTTGCCTCAGCAAATAAGCATGATGAAATCCCCCAGAAGTATAAAATTGGGGAATTCCAGTGCCAACCAGCAATCTCACCTAATCTCTGATTTCACAAGGCCTCATACCCAGCTATCTATCCATTCTCAACTCCCACCCAAACATAACAATTCTGCTAACATAGCTTTGGTGCCATACTCTTTCTTCAGGCTCAGTCAGGTCTCAGTGATGCACAGCAAGCTAGCTGCCCAAGGATTAAATCTAAAATTAAGGTTAGGGATTTATTAAAAAAAACAACAATGTAATTCAAAAGCACCAGCTAGAGTCCAAAGCCTAAGGAAATTGGAACCAGCCCAGGGAATCAGGACGCAAAACCAAAACAGTACATTGAGACTGCATATTCTGTGAACAGCCACTCTCCACCTCCAACTCTATCTCTCGCTGCCCATTACCACCACCACATTTCTACTTGCCCCCCAAACCTACCCCCCCTGGCCCTAACCCCTTCTCATTGGTACTAAGAGCTGCAGTGGCGCAGTGGTTAGAATGCAGAATCTTAAGAAGACCATGAGATCTTTGGACTCATGTGTACCCTGTTTCCTTGAAAATAAGACCTCCCTGGATAATAAGCCCAATCGGGCTTTTGAGCCCATGCACTAAAATAAGCCCTCCCAAAAAAATATTGCAGCAGCCATTAGGTGACCACCCTCCCCGCCTCCTGCACCTCAAAAATAATAAGACCTTCCCAAAAATAAGACCAAGCGCATATTTTTGGGGTCAAAAGAAAATAAGATGCTCTTAGTATCCTCAGATCCCTTCATGATGTGAAGTAGATGAAATGCCTGTCTTCCCCTTCCAGGCACTGTGTCACATATAAGGCAAGATGGCTACTATCCTTTTAAACTCCCCAACAGGGTATAGTCCACAAGCCCCCCCTCCCACCATTCCTGAAAAAAGTGTTCTTATGAGAGGAGCAAACTCCAAGAGAGCTAGTGCTAATGGACTGTTATTTCCCACAAATTCATATGTGGTCTTTGCAGCAAGGAGTGAAGCTATTGCAAAGCAGTCTCAATGTTACATTTCCTACAAGAGAGCTTGACTGAATAATCAGTCTTTCAAAGCATATCCGGTACTGGCAGATGCGGACCCAGTTCAAATTAACTTTGCTAGAAGGCTGAGGCTAATTCTAGAACTACCAAATCTTTTAACTTGTCAGCCTTCCGGATTCTGTTAGTTGGAGGCTGATTTTGACTG
This sequence comes from Thamnophis sirtalis, assembly GCF_051295495.1. Classification (NCBI taxonomy): domain Eukaryota; kingdom Metazoa; phylum Chordata; class Lepidosauria; order Squamata; family Natricidae; genus Thamnophis; species Thamnophis sirtalis. The sequence goes on from NW_028261384.1 coordinate 97,092,540, forward strand.
TTTTGACTATTTTCAACATCAGGACATCATAGTTGTAGGTATATAAGATTATACAAATTGTATATTGCTAACCAGTGTTGGCCTGGTTTGATTAGTTGTTGAACTGAACACAGACTTCTCACCCAAACAACTTCAATTCACTGGTCAACTCAGTGTTTTTTCTCATGCTGCCTTCTTTGATCAATGCCTGAAGCCACACTGATTTACCCTCTGCACAATAATAATAATAATTTTAATAAGTCTAGTTTTCTTCCATGTTTCTGTGCGGGGAGAACATTCCAACACTTCTGCCTTTTTGTTTCTTTATCTAGGAATGCCAGCCCACTACCGAGCAATTTCAGTGTCTGGAAACCAGATGAGACAATCATTTCAAAGGAAAGCCAGGAATACAGCTTCAAATGGAAGGCAGCTAATCACTCCTTCAAAGGGGAAGACCCAAGCCCAGAGAAATCATAGAAATAAAGTCTAAGCTTTAAAACTGCATGCTCTGCTTGTTAGAAACTTGATCATTAGGAGTTTCACTCAATTTAAATGTGGGACAGTCCTTTAGAAAATAGCAAGTAAGACATGGCTAGGGATGGAAACTTACAGGTGTGTGAGTGGAAGCAAGCCATCTAGAGACGTGTTATCCAGTCTGCTCAAGTGATTGTTCTTGAGGATCCTAAAGAGATGGAAGAAAATTTAGAACATACAGACAAAATCACAGCCTTTCGCTGTGGTGGAAGATGTACACCAGACTGTCCATTTCTCTAGTCCAGGTGCAGCAGTGAGTCACTTGTGATGCATGACCATGAAGAGCTAACAATGGATATTCTTTCCACGTTAGTTACGTAGTATAAACATGAGAGTATACTCACAAATATTCCGTCCAAGGATAGGCCCACCACACATGTTTGTTAATGGAAGAAATTGTGTTTCCAGTAAAATCCCTGGATGGAAAAAATGAATATGAGAATATATACAATTCAAATGTACAGAATCTCAATAGACATTAAACCAGACAGTTCATATCTAATACATAAGATCTGAAGGTTAGCAGCTACTATGATTAAGTTTACATAACATAACAAGGAAGGGCCATAAAAAATAAACTCCACATTATGCAATGTGGATCCCTAAAAAAATAGGGATGACTAAATGGCTCCGGAACGGGCACATGGTTATGACATCATTTTATCATGATTCTTGACCTCATAGAATTGCCAGAACCATGGCAACAATACAGATTGTGTCTCTTTTATAGAGAATGAACTGATTTCATGAGATCACAGAGATATTTGTGATTATTTTTTGGGGGGGTCAAAGCCATAAGTGGAGAATATTGTATATTTCAACTGGAAATCAGGTTGTAAGGCCTGGCTATCATTCTCCAGCTAGTAAAAGACATCACTGCAAATCACCAAAGCTTGAAAAAAGAGGGAGAAATAGTGGAGGAAGAGGGGTAGTAGAACTTAAGACTTATATATCCCCTCATAATGCTACACAGCATTCTCTGATTTTATAATGTCAACATATTGCCCCCAACTATCTGGGTCCTCATTTTACCAGACTCAGAAGTATGGAAGGCTGAGTCAACCTTGAGCCCATCAGGATTGAACTCCAGACTATGGGCAGAATTAGCCTGCAATACTACAGAATCATCCTCAGAAGAAACAGCATATAAATTAGAAACAGAAACTTCACGTACAATTATGCAATGTTTACAGATTATCTATGACTTGGTGTATCCTGTCAGGTCTGCAGTCATATTCCTTTTAGCATCTTTGGGATGCCACACACACACACACTCTCTTTGCTATGCTGTTTCATTGGTGGGGTAATTGGGAGGGGGAATAGTAAGGAGTAGAATTGTAGAATGTATTGTTGTCAAAATAAAACATTCCTTTCTAGAAGCCCAAGGTCATTCTTTGTCTCTGCACCTCTGCACTTGACCAGAACTAGATGGGTGGAAATGCCAGCGTGGCAGAGGAAGATTGGACCATGTGATAGACTTGTGGGTGTGGGGACAAGATCATGAACTTTCAACTGGGTGGGAACCCCAGGAAGCTTTCAGATTTGGGTTTTCCACAGATGTACCAACATGTCTCTCTTATTAAATTGGAATTTTGATGAAAGCTATGCCTTGAACTCTGATTTAATTCTGAATGATATTTGGAACGCTGACACACACATTGCACAAGTCAAGTTGAAATATGAAAAAAAAATACTTAGCTGATTTCACAACAATCAAATCGTAAAATGTAGTTTACAAACCAGTGGCTAGCTTCACCAAACTGGCTGCCAAAACAAAAGAAGCCACAATATCCAAAGCATTATGAATAAGACCTGTACATTTCAGGATGTACAACTCTTCACCTTTATGCTTATTGTACTTGAGATTATGCCTTATCTTCCCCTTACTTGTAACAAAAATTTTCCTCCCTTAAAGTGGACTTCCCTTCTCAATTATAGGTGTGATAGTTGCCACCAAAACTTAAATACTCACAGCATGACAAAAACATAGGGATGAGCAGATGGCTCTGGAACAGGCACATGGTTGAGAACATGAGAATTGGTAGTCCTGCTGCAGTTGAGGATTTTTAATGTACAATGGCATGAGGCTGGGCACGGCTGTATCGCTGCATCCAACCACCTAAGAGGCTCCAGTAAAATTCCAAGGAAGAAAAGAAGGGTAACAGAGGCCGCAACCTGTCCCATCTTTTTCATATGCCCCAGTAAAGACTGCCTTGGAAAATGGCATCCAGCCGTGGAGGCGACTCTATGTGGTTACCAAGCAACCACATCCTCATGTCATTCCATATGGAGGCTGCCCTAGTGAGGCTAGTAATGGAGAAGGTATTCCAAGGGTTCCATTTGGTTGTGACATCATTTTACCATGATTCCTAACATCCATAGATTTGCCAGAACCATGGCAACAATATAGGTTGTGGTCTCTTTTATAGCTAATGAACTGATTTCATGAGATCACACAGATATTTGTGATTATTTTTTTGGGGGGGGGGGTCAGAACCATAATGCATATTTCAATTGGAAAATCAGATTGTAAGGACTGGCTATCATTCTCCAGCTACTAAAAGGCATCAGTGTAAATTACACAAGGTTCGAAAAAGGAGGGATAAACAGTGGAGGAAGAAGGGCAATAGCACTTAAGACTTATATACCACCCCATAGTGCTATATACCATTCTCTGATTTTATAATGTCAGCATATTGTCCCCAACAATCTGGGACATCATTTTACCGACCTCGAAAGTATGGAAGGCTGAGTCAACCTTGAGCCTATCAGGATTGAACTCCAGACTATGGGCAGAGTTAGCCTGCAATACTACAGAATCATCCTCAGAAGAAACAGCAGATAAATTAGAGACAGAAACTTCACGTAAAACATCCAACTTTCTTCCTTTGGACCTAATTTGTTTATTGCATTTGTATCACATTTCAAGCAGCCCAATTCCTGGAGGCTTACATGAGTGCTATAAGTGGGACAATTTACAATACCTATGGTAAATATAAAAACATAAAATCAACTTTGAGAATATTAAAAATGACAACTATGGAAAAAAATAGCAGTAACAACAAAAAACATTCCAAATAAATTAAAATGCTTTCCAGAACAACTTGATCTTAATCTACTTAATCAACTTTCAAAGAAATGGACAAGGCAGCACAAAAATAATTATTTCATTTAATAATCAATTTAAATTACTTTCCTGTAAAATAGTATATTCCCATTGATAATATTGTGTGGTCTCGCTCTATATCCATTGACTATTTTTATATACAGAAACCTGTCTCTCACACACAAACACAAACATAGTGACTATAGCATCCCCAGACATTCTTTTTTTGGGATGGCATGAGGATAAGTAGGAACTATACTAGTAAGAAAGTTGAATAAAATCTGGAGGAAAGTAAAAAGTAACTGTAAGGTAGAAAATAATGCCTCTTGTTTTTCCTTTCTTTTCAATAGTTTGTTCTATTTTTATTGGCCCACTCCCTCAGTTAGCAATGATTTGTGGGTGGGGGGAGAATAATCATCCTATTGTGATCCATTTTAGTGGATACATTTGCTGCCTATTAAAAAAGATAGTCAAATTGTCTTTTCTATCAGTAAACCATTGATCAGAAAAATATAAAAACCATAAAAGCATTACTGTATCTCCAATCATCACTAATTATAAATAGGCAATTAGTCTTTCCTTGGAAGAGCACTGTCTTCTGATTGGTAGCTTCATCACCGAAAACTCCAAAAACAAAGAGAACCCAGTTCCAGGATGATAGAAAATGTGCTTAGGAGAGAACAGGATACCCTTCCAGATCAGCAAGAAGAAAACAGAATCTGTGTCAATAATCAGCAATTCTCCATCCATGTTAAAAGACCTCCTCTTCTCCTAGAGGGTCTAGCTGTGAAAATGACAATTCAGTAACCTGGGAAGAGAGGGAAGAAACATTTGATAATTTACAGGATAATTTGCAAAGGCTGAATTCTTCAATTGTCACAGATTTTTTAATACATTTTGAAAAATTCCAATTTCTTGGATGCTTTCTACATAGTTTAACAGAAGCCCCAAACAGCAAGAATTGGCTCCTTCTACCATGTTTCCCTGAAAATAAAACAGGGTCTTATTTTCTTTTGACCCCACTTTTTTTTTCTGGGGAGGTCTTATTATTTTTGAGGTGCAGGAGGCGGTCACCTCATGGCTGTTCCTGTGTTACAATATTTTCAGGGAGGGCTTATTTTAGCGCATGTGCTCAAAAGCCCAAGTGGGTTTATTATCCAGGGAGGTCTTATTTTCAGGGAAACAGGGTACATACAATTTCATTCTTTTTCTGTCTTTCCCTTTAAATTTTCATAAGGAACCCTTGGATTGACATAGGATGCTACTTATGTCAATCCAAGTTCTCCATCTTTCAGATAAAGTCTTCTTAAGATATCATACAAAGCTTTCTATAGTTGTTTTAGTACATGAATCAAGCCACCTTGGTTTAAAAACTATAGCAGATGTGATTACTGAACCCAACCAACTCTAGCTAAGTCAATAACTACAACTAAACAAACTACGATTTATTGCACTCTGCAAATGCTATTTAAAAAAACAGGGCTTAACTATGCAAACACATTCTAAAAGACCAACTGCTTGTTTTAATGTTCTACTTTAGCTCTGCAGATTTATCTCCAAAAAGTCACACAGTATTTGGACAATAAGTACATGATGAAACTCTCTTATATTTCTCTCTTTGGGAAGTAGGAGCGCAGCCTAAGCTGATCCATTTTGGGGTACATTTTTGATATACTTTGTCCTGTTTTATATTGGTCATTTTTAGTCATGCTTACATGCTGGCATAGCAACTAAGACACTTGATATATTTTTGTATATGCATGTATGCATTCACTATTTCTTTTGCTGTCTTTCTTCCTATGGCCTATTTCAGAATTCCCCAACCTTTCTGGTTTTGTTGCCGAAGGGGGGAGGGGGAGAAGGGTATGGTTCCGTGCAAGAGGTGGGCAAGCACATGTGTGCAGCTCCATTTGTATGAGTGGCGGCACGCATGTTGACACACGTTTGCCTGCTGCTTACGCAAATGGGGTTGTGCGTGCGCACCTGCCTGCCACTTCTTTGCCCCGGTTCCAAACAGTTCATGGCCTGCTATTAGGCTGCAGCCCTGGCCTATTCCACAGTCAATTGAAAAAAAATGCTAGATGACATTAAGAGGGCAGTTCTATCTTTGAAAAGGAAGACTAGCCTTATATGTCAGATAAAAGATGCAGCTAATTATAGACAGTTTCATGAGAGGCTGGACAGATGCTTCTAAGAAACTCAGAAGATTTGATAATCATCTATGCTTTTGTTGAGCTTCAATTCTTATTTTCCCAGGATTATCAGAATTGTATCTGGCGGATTTCAGGTTGAGGAGTGCTAATGGTGACAGTTGTTCCCATTTATCCACTGGTCTCCAGTATATGTTGCTTAGTGATTTTTTTCTTCTTCTAAATATACACGGTCCATATTTTGATACTATGGCTCTGTGATTTTGCTTAAAGTGGCTTTTGCTGACAGCTTTCAGCAAAGTTGGGTTGCAGTTTCCACAATTTCCAATCTTTAGCTCTGTGTTTTTTCTAAGAGGACTCTCAACATCATTTTAGAGTGGGCACAGCTTGTCAAAAAAGCATAAATTCTAGATCTTTCCCATACCTTCACAATTTGAAATGAATATACAGCCTGTGGGCAAGAGAGGTAGACAATATTTGAAAGACTGCACAGGTTGATACATTTCTTGGCATTCTTGGAAAATGAATTGCAAAACTTTAGTCATTTCACCAAGAAGCACTTATTTCTATTATGTCCAATACATTGTAATAGAGGTTGTAGAGGGAAGCCTATACATGAGACACTTGCACCCTGTGTTTCTAGGGATGCTAATTAAACAGGCTAAACAATCCTTCTCAAGAATTCACCACTCACAATCCTTCAACCTTGGGAAGTCAGCAGTGTTGGAGTGCCAACCTGTAGCATCTCTAGTTTCCAGCCCACTTGTCTCTCATTAGTACCTATTTGGTCCAAATCTGATAAACTGATAAATGCTCTAGCAATAATTGCATTCTAAAATGCTTGTAAGATATAATTGCTTCTAGTTGTTCCTTTCAGCTGCCACACACTTATGATACCAAGAGATGAGGTTGCTAATTGAAAGCAAGTTAACAGATTATGATGCTTGTTGTTTGGAATGATTAAAAGATTGGATAGCTTTGAAAAATCTCAGGTTGTTAGACCTTGAAGGTTATTTGAGATTTGGGTGGCATGCTTATTTGTGATATGACAAAATGAAAGATTACTCTGGTTTTAAGAATCGTATCATTAGGCAATCAATTGGATGTGTATGGTAGAAAGATTGGCTAACAAAGTACTTTGGCTATCACCCCATGGAGTATTACATAGAAAAGAGATGTTATTGGAATGCAAATGGATGACATATTTGGATTTACTGACATTTAAAGAAGAGGAACTTAAGATAAAAACAAGAGAACAATTAGTAAGTGAAGGATTTGTTGTGATTGCTTTAATTATTATAGAATTTTTGAAAAGATTTAAACTTGATAAAACTAGTTTTGAATTTTGTTTTGTTGAATTGGAGATCAACTTATGTTCATGATTAATAAAAATATGTACAATGATTACTTAAAAAGATGAATCTGGAAGATGAATATGTCAAAGATTGTACGGTAAAGTGGATGAAAAAATTGGGGTATAACATAGCGCTGGATAAATGAGGTCCAATTATGGACCAATGGTTTAAAATTTACTTTGACTTAGTTTGAAAGGAAATTGTTATAAAATGATATATGTATCGATGGTATTTGACTCCAGACAGACTAGTGAAAATGTATAGAGGAATCTTTAACAAATGTTAGAAATGTAAACAAAATCCAAGTACATTTTATCATATGTGGTGGTCTTGTAAACATGTTAAACCATACTGCATAAACATAATTACGATAACACCGAAAATATTTAAGATACAAATACTAATGAAATCTGAAGCTTTTCTTGTAATTATTATTCATAAATCAATTAAAAAACAGTGGACTTGCTAAGCATTAGAAAGGAAGAGAGATGCCAATTGTTGAAAAATGGATTTTAAAAGTGACTGAATTAAAATTAAAACTAACAGAGATGGCATTAACTGCCTTGATTAGAGGAAAGGAATTAGACAATTTTATGAGGGATTGGAAGCCATTAGCAGACTTTTTACATATTAATGCAATCACAGAAAATTAACTGAAGGATTTGAAGATGAATGTACTGTTTGAACTAACCTCTTGATTTTTTCTCCTTTGTTTTACATATGTATTATGGTTAGATGTTGGGTCAATGATTATTAGACAGAGACTAACTCACCTGGAATATTTGTTTATTTAATATAGTGCTTTTATTAAATAAGGATGAGAAAGTTTATACTAAATATTTGTAATCCCGTTATATAAGGAGAGAACTTAACAGGTATTTTTTTTAAAAAAATTACTTTTCAGGTGGATTTGTTCAAGGTTACATCTATTTACCATTGGGTTAGTGGTAGTTGTACACAACATTTCTTCCCTCATTAGTCCTGGATGCTCATTTTTCTGCTTTGTATATTATTTTTATTGATAAAATAAATAAATAAAAAAGAAAGAAACGTGAGAGTATGCAAATGTATTAAAAAAGGGACTTCTGTTTACCTGAATCTGACCCCTGAGTTCCTCTTCTGATAAACAGTCAATGAGGTCATTCTCAGGACAGCTGTATTCCACTGCCAACTTCCCATTTTCTGGGGAAAAAAACAATAAAAAATAAGGCCAACTTGAATAAATCAAACACAGAGTTTGAAACATTTCTGAAATTTAGGATTTTATAGATTCTCAATTTAGGATTTTTGAACTAAAATTATTAATACTTTCTTATTATTTCTAAAGTGTTTATAATCAATGACTATAAATGGTTTATCTGTTTGAAAGTAAGATTAATTTAGATGCGATAAGAGATATTCATGGGCAGAATCTCCTGAGCAATGGCTAAAGTTGTTTCTCAATAACAATCAACAGTAATGTGCCCCTGAAATATGACAATCGGTGAAAGGAAAGATCAACTGGAAAATATTGGTGTGAGCATAAATATCAACAATGTAAATATACCAACAAAATGAATCAGGAGTTCCCATGATGCAAGTAACATGAGAGAAATGAAGAGTCAGGGGATGAAGTTATTTCATGATTATTGACATGACTAAAAACAAAGTTTCTTTGAAGGCAAATAGAAACAAGGCACAGAGAATGGATATAGGGAAGCATGAAGCTGAATGCTTTGGGAAGAAAAAGTCAAAGTATAGAGCAGATAAATGTATTCGCAACAATGTGAAGAATATGTTAAGAGGCCATTCAACTTGTACTCTCTAACTCGCCAATAGCTAATTGGAATAATGGAAGCTCTTATCCAACTCATCTGGAGGTTGATGACATGAACAATTTGAGCCAAATTGAAAAAGTTTTAGAGAAAGTATATAGAATAAGTAAAAAATTGATTTACTGCAATTTAGCATGACGAATAAGATTACAATGAACCTTGGCTTTGCACATTCCTGCTTCTCTTTCTTATTACAGCTAGGCTTTCAAGAACACTTCATGGGAAAACACTTAACATTTTTATTTGCAATTTGTTGCTCTTCATACTCACAAAAGAATTACAAATTAAACTAAGCTTTGATCCATATAACCATTGTTTATTGAACAAGCCAAATTCAGTTCCTGTAGTATGTTACGTTGCAAACAAACCACTTACAGGTTTAGAGCAAAGTATACATTCAGGAAATCTGATTAAGATTCGAAAGAAGCCACTCTGAAAAAAGAAATTGAAGGTGTGACTTAAAGCCAACAAATAGTTTGATATCCTTGGAATTATAAAAATATTCAAACATTTCCTTGGATGGGAAATGGAGGGAAGTACAGAAGGATAAGGAAGGTAGATGGTCTTGCCTAAGATGATGAAGAGTATTTTCCGAAATGCATCTGAAAGTGCCTGTTGCACTGCAAACTTCTGAGCATTGCGGGATGCTGTGAGAAACCCTGAAAGACATAAATCCAAATTTTCTTGGTAGCTCAAGCACTGCTGAACATTTTTGAATCAATGTCAGCCCTCCCCTGGCAAAAAATGGCAGTTCTGACACAATAGCCAGTTCAAATTTAATTCAGTTTCAATAAATAAAAAACTTTATTTGACATAAGAAAATAAAGTTAATACAAATTGATATATATATCCTGGCTTGGCTGATAAGGAGTCGAGCTCTGTGGCTCAGTGGTTAACACATCTGCCTAAGATGTAATACAGCACAGGTTCGATTCCCAGTAAGGGTATGGCTAGCTGATGAGAACTAAATAGCTTGAAATAGATCTATACTAGTCTCCCTTTATTTATCAGCACAAATACTATGTGTGTGTGTGTGTGTGTGTGTGTGTGCGTGTGTGTGTATGTAGCAATAGCAATTATATACCGCTTCATAGGGCTTTCAGCCCTCTCTAAGCGGTTTACAGAGTCAGCATATTGCCCCCAACAACAATCCGGGTCCTCATTTTACCCACCTCGGAAGGATGGAAGGCTGAGTCAACCCTGAGCCGGTGGATTTGAACAGCCGAACTGCAGAACTGCAGTCAGCTGAAGTAGCTTGCAGTGCTGCATTTAACCACTGTGCCACCTCATATATATATGTTTTTTTTAATTTGTTATATTATATATATATTATATAACAAAGGCAACAGTAAAAATATTGGGTTTCTGTCATGATGGACTCTTGTGACGAGCCGATTGACAGATGATGGAAGCAGTTAGCTTCCTCCCATAATTGGGGCTTACCAGGGGTTGTGACTCTAAATATATCTATATCTATATAATTTACACTAATCTTTTTTATGTGGCAAACACTGGTTTAATGAAGTTCTACCATTATAGTAGATTTAACCTGGAACATAGTGAATTTGAGTACTATCTGGCTATTAAACTCAGTGAGTCTGCACATCAAACTAAGCCTTATTATCAGTTTGCTGCATAGTGCACTGTTGTGACTTTAATAGAGTCCTTACTCAAGTTATCACTTCTGTTTAACCTACTTTCAAGGATAATGAAGAAGGTAATTATACCCCATCAATGTGGTGTAAAGTTTCCTTATAACAGTTCTGTGACGTGAGTTGAGCTGAGAAAGTGACCAGCCCAAAATCACTGAGCCAACTTTTATGCCAAAGAAAAGACTAGAACTTGCAATCGCCTGTTTTTTTAATTGTGGGACTCCTCAAAGGACATGCAGCATGAATATAATGGAGCATATTTCCATCTTATATTCAAATACATTTCAATCTATCTACAATCAAGCTTTCTTCAATCAGTTTAGCACTAACCATACCTTCCTGTGATTCAGAGGAGGTATTCAGCCAGTTCGGATCGGTTCACCCAAACAGACAGTGAAATCACAGGTGGGCCTGCCCACTTGCCCCAGCTCTATGCCATTCTATTTAGGCACATTTTCAAACTGTACGCATGCGTACAAGCCACATGTGCAATCAAAGCACATGCGCTGAAGGCAAAGAGCATGCGTGTGCACACATTTGCGAATTGGTAGGGAAAGTAAGTGAATGCCACCCCTGCCGTGATTCCAATGTTCTACAAACTCTTACACTTCCCAAACTAGATGGGACATAGCTGGAGGATACCTGGCTGAAGGAGACTACAAAACTAAACCAGTCAAACTATTTAACCATTTTTCAACTTGCTGCACATTCCAAAAATTAGGAGCCATCTTTCCAACCCACAGTCTCTATCTACATTTAACCCTAAACCATAACTTAATATATACCAAAGGAAGCTGTGCTTTTTATTGGAATGGAAATGTCATTGAAATCCTTAATAGCCCTTCATCAATCACCCCCCAAAAGTGATTCTTTCAGTGGGCAAAACCCCATCCAAGAAAGGAAAAACCCGGTTTCTGACTGCACTGTAAGTGATAGTATTACTTTAATTCCATTTTGGGTACTTTAGCCTTCCCTACCCTCTCCATTCCCTTGTTACCTTGACTGGGGTCCACTTGAAGTTCAGCCACACCAATCCCTCTGGTATAGATCCCGTAACTTGGGATATTTAATTCTTGCACACAAAGATACTTTGAATGATGGGGTCTGGGCAATGTTCGTCCTACTTCTTTCTCGTCTTCTTCAAAGCCAGGTACATTCTGCAGCTGTTCCATTATGCGAGTAAAATATAGAAAGCAAGAGCCCATACCTTTATCCATCCTACGTTGGATTCTTTTTCATTCCCCTTCCCGTAATTCTATTGCAAAACATTTGCATTATGTAGATTAGTGTTCTGCACCAAGAGCGCAGTTCTTGTTTTGCTGGCATCCTTGGCAGCTCCCTATATTCATGAAACAATAAGCACCTTGTCTCTCACATAGAGACAGAGTCTAGAACAAACTAGAAGGAGTGAGAACAAATGGAAGAATACTCCCCTGTCCTCTGGAATTCAAGGGAGGGAGGGAGGGAAGGAAGGATTCATTCATCTCTTTCATTGGGCCTTGAAGGTATTTTGGAAAAAAAAACCACCTTGGACTAGCTTTTAAGTAGATTTTATCCCTTTCCTCAGGAGAGAAAAGGACTAAAGGGTCACACCATATAGAAGCAATGACCAAAGTGGAAGGAAATAAATGGATGGCTGGGCCAAGCTCAATCAAATCTTTAAAGGGAGGATAAACCTTTTGGGGCCCATGGCCCTTGTTATAGCAATAGCAATAGCAGTTAGACTTATATACCGCTTCATAGGGCTTTCAGCCCTCTCTAAGCAGTTTACAGAGTCAGCATATTGCCCCCAACAACAATCCGGGTCCTCATTTTACCCACCTCGGAAGGATGGAAGGCTGAGTCAACCCTGAGCCGGTGAGATTTGAACAGTCGAACTGCAGAACTGCAGTCAGCTGAAGTAGCCTGCAGTGCTGCATTTAACCACTGCGCCACCTCGGCTCTTGTTACACCATTGCTCTGTGAACTGCATTGGCTGCCAGTTTGTTTCTGGATGCAATTCAAGATTTCAGCGATCACCTTTGAAGTCCTTCATGGCATAAGGTCCAGGTTACTTGAGGAATTGTCTATCACAATGGGATTGGTCTGCTCTACCCATGCTAGCAGAGAAGGCATGCTGGGGGCCCCATTGGCCTGGCTGCTGGGGCCCAGAAGATCCTTCTCTGCTGTTGCTCCTGTCCTTTGGAACATCTTGCCCCTGACGGTGAATTCAACTCCCACTCTCCTGACCTTTTGTAAGAACCAAAAACCTGGGTCTTGCCAGTTAGCCTGGGGTTTCAATAGGGGAGTGTCACACTGGTGGTGCTTAATGACAAATCCCTCCAACCTCCCTGCTCCTCTTACTCCCTTCACATCTCTTAGTTAGTTTATAGTTTGTACTTTTATAGTATTTTATTCATATTAGAGGTGTGTTTATCCTTCTTAAAATTGTAAGCTGCCCAGAGTTACTGTAGTAAGATAGGCAGCAAACAAATCTAAATAAATAAATATCTAAATGGATATGTAAATAAACAGACCATAATAAGAAGACAAATAAACATCCAGAGATGAAGAAGTACAACTACCAATATAGATTTGCCTGAATTAATATTTTTCTCCAAACACTTCTTAGAACATCACAGTGCTGGAAGTAGAAAATGAACATTTATATTATGTTCAATCAATTAAAATGGCTCCCCATGTTAGCAAAGTATCACCTATAATTTAATTACACCTTCCTTATATGTTTTCTAGGTGCATTGGAGTAGAGTATTTTCCCTCTCTATGCCAGCATGGATAGGGAAAATGGGAATTGTCTGATAATCCAATTACCACTGGACTGTGATAATTTAATTTACACGTGTGTCAACAAGTGGAAAGTTTAGGTCACTTCCATCACATGTGGTCAACTACTAAACAATGTCTTCTCTTGTCCTGGTGGTGCAGTGATTAGAATGCAGAATTGCAGGCAGACTCTGCCCACTGCCAGGAGTTTGACATTAAGAGGCTCAAGGTCCACTCATCCATCCTTCTGAGGTCAATAAAATGAGGAGCCAGATTGTTGGGGAACATATGATGACATTGTAAACTGCTCAGAGAGTGCTGTAAAACACCATGAAGTGGCGTATGAGCTAGTTGCATTGCTATTGCTATATTTAGTCTTAGCATTCTTATGAAAACAGAAAAATAAGAAACAAAATTAAAATCTAAGTAATTCTTACAGTGATGATGCGACTGGACCAACCATTGAAACCAAGGTAGTAATTGGCTAATTCTTGGCTTTTGCAACTGTTCAAAGGTAATGTTTGCTTTGCGAGGGCCCTCTCTCTGGTGCAAATGCAAACCTGAAAAAGAATTCAATATCTCATTAGAGGGGTGTATAGAACTTCACCAACACCATTTTCTCCCAAAGGAAATGAAGCCATCAAAGACTGAATTTCACCCTTGCTAAGAATCTAACAGGAAAAATGCTACCAATAATCCATGCACGTATTTTCCTATCTTTTACAAATAGATAAAAAAAGATGGACATATTTTTATATCATTTTTTTTGCTCTTCATAAATATTTATTAATGTTTTTCAATAAAACATATAGAAATTGGAGAGAAAACTGTTCGTTACCAATGTAAGAACTGATAAAACGAAACTCCATTCCATGACTAATTTGAACTGGTTACCTTCAGATATGCTGAATTTCAACCTGTATAATTTTTAGCCAACACATTTGATTCTGTAGCGTTTCATATTCTAAGATAGCTCACCATTTCAATCCCAAAGTTGTACATGTTCACAGAGTTTACAAATGGACTGTTTGTATACTGTCAACAGTCCACAATTCAGCATCCTGGGATACTTCAGAAACTTTAGGAAGAGGAGACTGGCCCTCCAAGAGAGCAAGGAGGATCAGCATGGATATACTGTATCACCTGTACATTGGGCCTACCAGAGGTCATTAAGAAGTGCAACCAATGCCTGCTTCATGATGGCATTCAATCTGAAACTTGACTGAGATTCAGATAATTTGCTAAAATGTGGGCTCTTTGGAGCTGCAACACAACAGCTTCTCAACAACTTTATCTAAAATGGGGTTAGAGATAGGCTAAAAATTATGCAGTAGTCAATTCTTGAGGAAGGGGTGGGACACTGCCTCCTTAAGTACAAGCAGAAAGCTTACCTTGGCTTGGACTTAAGTCACATGCCATCTTTTGGGAGGCCTTAATCAAACGTGAGAAACATGGATGTAAGATACAGGTGGCATGCTTACAGCTTCAAAGGTCCTGTCCATTTCTTCAGGGCCAACAGGATCAAAGTCTTCACAGATAACCATGTAAGGCTAGAGATGCTACAGTGTTAACAATATTGAAATAAGCCCCAACTATTAATGAGGCTGCTTTGCATATGAAATACCAGAGGGAATTCCCTTTTGCACTTTGGGTCAAAGAACAGATGCTTTAGTGACCTTGACATTTACTTACTTACTCCAAAGAAAGTTAACTGCATCCCTTGGCAGGGTAAAGCAACTTGCCTACCAAGAAAAAGTCAGCACATTCTTGATCTGCTCAAAACTATTCAGGATCTTGATAAAATCAGGCTTCAAATCACCGAGAACTATCCTAGGGCAGTAATTCATTACTTTAAAAGACCTTCAGCTGTAGCATTTGGTTCACATATTGTACTAGTGCAGTTTCTTAGGTTTTAATTTACAGTGTTGTATGAACATAACCACAGAGGTCTGTAAAGTTCAGTTATATTTCATTGCATAAAACACCGTTAAGCAAATCATAGTCTAGTATGCGCTGCGGACTCCATTATCTTAGATTATGCAGTGACATACCTTCAGAGCAGATTTCTGAAACAGTGACCTCCCGTTGCACACCTGTTGTGCCTTGCTGGCATCTCGGGCAGAGTAGAACTTAACAAAGGCATGATAGCCAGGGCCAGCTACTGAAGCATTTCTGTGGACTCTTACAGAATGGAGCAGTCCAAAGGCAGAGAAGGTAAGATGGAGAGCATGCTGGAGAGGGGGTGGGGGGAGGCAAACATACAAAGGAATCTATTAGAAAAGACAGTATAAAGAATTACACTTTTCCTGAAAGTTGATTAGGCTTGGAAGGCAAACTGAAGACTGTTCAGTCTTGCTTTGTTGGGCAAACCTTGAATAGTGGTTCAGTTTCATGCTGGCTGATGACTTCCAGTATGCATACCTCTAATCTTTAGAGTACTGGACATTGACAGATTGTAGAGTCAACTTACAACCACAATTGAGGCAGTGGTGGGTTCCGGATCCTGTCGCAACCAGTATGTTGCGACGGGGCCGGGTGTCCACCATGTGCACATGCGCTGCACACACATGCGCACCCACTGTCCTGCGATGCTCCAGCTGCTCGGCGGAGTGTCGTGCAGGTGCCATAAGTTGCACGTGTGTGCGCAAATGGCCCACTAGCTTAAAAAGAGGTAAGAAACGAGGGCGGGCAGGTGGGCCCAACAGAAACACCTTCCCGGTACGGTGGCAGCTGGAAGCTGCACCCGTACCGGAGCGTACCACCCAGAACCCATCACTGAATTGAAGCCAAAATTTTTGTTACTAAGTGAGACAGATGTTAAGTGAGTTTTGCCCCATTTTACCTTTCTTACCACAGTTGTTCAGTGATTCACTGTAATTACTAAATTAGTAACATGGTTAAGTGAATCTGGCTTCTCCATTTACTCTACTTGTCAAAAGGTCCTTGGGATACCACAACTGTCACAAATAGAAGCCAGTTGCCAAGCACTGAATTTTGATCACATCGCCATAGGGATGCGGCAACATTCATAAGAGTGAAAAAAGGTCCCAAATCACCTTTTTCAGTTGTTGTAAGTTTGAATGGTCACTAAACAAACCATTGTAAGTCAAGGATTACCTGTATCTTTAGAAGTTTATAGGTCAGTAAAGTTCAGTGTTTTTAATTTGTGAACCTATCTACTTTTTCAAAAAGAAAGGGTGTTGGGTGGAAAGCAAAGTAATAAAGACTCTACCAATAGCACTGATAAAAAATAAGCCTAAATCCAAAAAAAATGGATGGAAGTTGTTTATCTATGAACTCAAGACAAACTTCTCAATGGTGAATTCTCAGTTTCCTAGCTTAGGGATTCCTCCCCCAAAGTGCCTATACAATTAAAAAAAGACCTTCCACTTTTTAATATTTCAATGACTCGGTTATGCTAGTGGGATGTCTTAATTAGTTTTGCTTTTGCTTTTTTTAAATATGTGTGTCTATAAGCTGCCATGGGAAAATATCTTTTTTTTCCAACCATATCATTTATAAAAACAGATAAAACTGTCAAGCTTTATATTGCACCACTAAATGCTCAAAGAAGGTGAAACTAAGGGTGCTTAATGTACTATATATGTAGTCCTTGACTTACAAGTTCATTGAGTGACTATTTAAAGTTATGACAGAACTAAAAAATATGACCGTTTTTCAGTTGTGACCTTTGCAGCATCCCCCGTGATCATGTGATCAAAATTCAGATGTTTCGCCAACTGGCTCATATTTGACCTTTGATGTATTCCAGGGTCATGAAAGCACCTTTGGCGACCTTCTTACAACCAAAGGCAATGGGGAAGCCAGATTCACTTAACATCTTGATTATTAATTTTTCAATTGCAGTCTCACTTAACAACTATGGCAGAAAGGTCATAAAATGGGGCAAAACTCATTTAACAAATATCTCACTTAACAGAAATATTGGGCTCAATCGTGGACATAAGTTGAGGACTACGAGTATGTGCAAATCCCTGCCATAAATCAGACATTGAGCATTTTTTCCAAGCCCTGTACTTCCTTAAGAACATTTTCACAAGAGTTTTCACTACTTTTTTTTATAACAAGAACATGCTTCATTACAAACTTTGTTTAAAAATAAGGTTAAATTAGTTATTTAGCCTGAGGCAACAAAAATCAAGCCTTGCAAAAGAATAAAAGTTCATGTTTTTAGACAACAGCTAACTTCTGTTGAATTTTACTTTATGAATTTATTTTTCTTCTTTCAAAAGAATAAGATTTGGAAACTTAAACCATAAAATATGAGTCAGCCAACAGCCCAGCCAATATAGAACCGTTTTTAGAAAGGAAGAGATGGAAGCTCCAGAATTATTACTCGACCGATTCACAATTTGAAAACTGGCTTCGGCAAATTTTAGGTACCTAAATATGCTATAAGAGTATCGTAAGTTCAATGAATGGAAGCCTTAAAAAAAAAGGACGAACTGCTTGCGCAAAGCGTACTGTGTAGTTTTACTGCGACCGCATACACACACACTCGCCTTCACCCCCGCCGCCCGCAAAGGAACAACACACCAAAATGCCACTTAACCCAGCGATTCCCACCTTGGGTTTGATCTAACAGCCCCAACGCTTAAGGCGGGAAGAAGGCGTTTTTCAAACACGGTTCCCACAAGCTCAAAGAACTTCCTTGCCAATAAAGTATTATAACAAAGAAGCAGCGGATGCAGAGGTAGCAACAGCAGCTTTTGCTGGCTTACACAAGTGCACTGAAAAAGTGGCCGGAAACTTTGAAAAGATGTCGACAGACGGGGAGGGAAATGGTTGGAGGAAAACCCAGCCTTGCTTTTTCGTTACTTGCCTCCGACGCCTCCAGCTCCAGCCCCAAGACTAAAAGAGTCCGGCCATTCCCCTGGGGGACGCGGAACTCCACAATCTCAGCCATGCCAGGCACGACCGTCAGGGACAAAACGGGTAAATGTACAGAGGGGAAAGACACCCCTGTACTTCCCGCCTAAAGGGGGCGAACGGAGATAACGAACTTCAGTACTCCTGCAGCACGTCTGGATTCAGCTCGCAGATTGGTGGGAGAAACTGAATCCACGTGATGCAGGAGGAGGAATCCCATTGAAAGAAGCCTTTAGTGTCAGAGCGAGTAGGCTCGGTCTTAATAGCAAGCGCTGGGGTGCGTTTTCTTGACTAATTTGGAAGCGAAGGAAAGCAAAACAAGGATGAGGAAAAGGTCTCCCGCTTCCTAATATCGTGAAGGACGATATTTCCTAAAGTCCTCGTTTTTCTTCCCTAGAATTGAAATAGGGAACGCATGTACAAACGCCTGGGCTTGCTTAGTAAGAAAGGCGATCCGTTTTTCTTCTTGGACGCTGCTGCTCTTCTCTTATTTGTCTTCACTTTCTTTCTATAAGATAATCCTCGACTTACGATCACAATTGAGCCCAAAATTTCTGTTGCTGAGGGGAGACAGTTACTGAGTTGTATTTTTGGTTCTTTCTTGCCACAGTCAAGTGAATCACTGCTGTTAATAAATTAATAACATGCTTAAGTGAACCTAGCTTGCCTTTTCATTTTGCTTATCAGAACTTTGCAAAAGATGATTTACATGACCCCAGGATACTACAACAGTGTATGAACCAGTTGCCAAGCATCTGAATGTTGATCATGTGACCATGGGGCTACTTCAATGGTCATAAATGTTCACAAGTCATTTTTTTCAGTGTCCTAGGAACTACGAACAATAAACAAATGGTAGCAAGAAAGGACTATCTATGCACTAATCACTGAAGCAGTAGGCTTGAGCTGAGATGGACTCCAGAGGATGGTAGAGGATAGGAAGACCTGGACGAATGATGCCTAGGTAGTCACGATGGGTCGGACACGACTTTGCAACTAACAACGACATATACACTATGTATCAGCCCTGAAATGATTATAAAATGCTCAGCTATTGATAGCTAAACCGACTGTTGGTTGAATCAAGTCATTGCTGTTATTGTCGATCTTTTATTCAAACCAAAACTGTATTAATAAATTAGTTCTGTAACACAGTTTAGGACAACCCATGAGCTTAACCAAAAGACCAGAGGAGTTTACACAGTACGCTGAACTGTGGCTAGATTTTTGTGGAATAATCCTTGATTGAATGGGTTCATCAGTCCTGTGGATTACAAATGACCAGTCTGAGTTAACACAACATGCAGTCTATAGCTACCTAGTTGTGATTTATTCAAAAAATGAAATTTACATTTGACAGAGTAGGTACTATACCTGAAGTGACTTTTCTGGCTAAATATAATTTTGCTTCATTGACATACTACATCTTACTGATTTTTGTTTTAAATGTTTTAATTTAATTCAAATATTTTAATTTAATTTTGCTTTAAATATTTTAATTTTGTTTTGCTTCAAATAGAGCCAGTTTGGCCTAGTGGTTAAGACACTCAGCTAGAAACCAGAAGACAGTGAGTCCAAATCCTCCCTTACTAGGAAAGCAAAGAGGGTGACTTTGGGCCAGTCACTTTTTCTCAGCCCAACCCACTCTCAGGGTTTTTGTTGTGGGGAAAATAGGAAGAGGGGGATATGTCTGATACTGCCTTGAATCATTTCTAAAAATAATAAAGATGGGGTATATATATATATGAATATGTATCTGAGCTTAGAATTACAGATATAAATTAGACCTGATCACTTTTTACCATGCAAAAATGTGTTCTGGGGAATATTTTGCAGTATGAGGGGCAGTATGAAATAAAATTTGACATCGGAAATATTTAGACCTTGTCCATAAAATGTTTGAATGCCACCTATGCTGTTGGTATTTTAAAGGGCCTGGGAGACATGAGTCTTTGCAAAGAGGCCTTTGTTGGGGATGTGACACTCCTTTTTCTTTGTTCTCATCCAGAAGTTTTTTTCCTTCCCATCTTTTTATCCTGTTTCTTTTGTATTTTTAGAATGCTACTCATTTTTAGATGTTTTTGTAAACCACCCAGAGTTTCTGGGAGTCAAGTGGTGTAATACTTTAATAAATTGTTTACACCATTCTGGCTGGAAGGAAGGAGAGAAGATACTCAGCAGAAGATTTAGGGTATCCAAAATCACCAGGGAAAGAAATGTCATAATATGTATTCTCTACAAAAGCCAGCAATTAAAGCAGTTTATTGATGAAAGCGTGACCAGATTTAGCACCTTTTTTACAAGTAATGCTCATGCCCAATTCATTATTAATAAAGATGTGCAGTCATATCTCTTTTATCTGTCATATCTCCCTTAGGCTAGAAATTAGGGTTTTTTTGGAGGGAGGGGAGGGAATGTTAAAATCTAATATTCTCTAGCCTGATCTAACTGCAAGCAAATATCTTACGTATTATCACAAGCTTGTTACTTGTCCCCTTATATTATTTCTGCATTTAGAAGTGTCACTTGATCACAAAGGCATTTAAGTGAACAAAAAGTCTTTACAGAATAAGCCTTAAGGTAGTAGGAGTAAGCAGACTTTGATGTGAAAAAATGTTAAGATTTCACTGAGTCTCATTAAAATAATTTTGTTGTCTTAAATTAAATCAGCATAAGGGGAAAGAAAATTGCTTTCATTACAAACTGGGATTGAGCCAACGCTTTTCTCCTGTTAAAATATATTTACAAGGTTGACAAAAGTCAGCTATAAGCCAAGATGGAGCCTAAATTCTTAAAGTTTTGGGGAAATAATTCCTGAGTAATTGTAAGATGAAAATTGTATTCTAGAGTATGAGAAAGGCTTTGTACTAAAAGGCAAAATTGTATGGATGCTTTTGGACAATTTTTCCAATGAAAAAAAAAAGAAAACCACGTCATATTATGGAGAACATACTAGTATGAAAAAAAATTAAACTACAAGTTAATGAGCTTATTTGAGTGTGCATTCTGGGCATTTGAGTAGGGGCTTCTTCATGTAGTCTTTTATTTGGAATTATCTTAATTTTATAGGACTTAAAGTGAAGGAAAATTACATTTATAAAAAGGTTTAGAGATACCTTGTTTTGAGCAGAATGGCTATTCCGACAGCAACTTTGTGATCCTGTGTAAAATAAGGTCAATGGCTTTAAGGTTGTGTCCTTTAGCATTTAAGAGACAGACAGACAGGTTGCACTACTAATTCTTCAACAGCAAAATTGCACTTATTTTTTTGCACAAATGTAAAGGAGCATTGAGGGACATCACAAGTAGCAGGACTTTGAAATGGTAGTAGGTTTGCTTTTTACTTGATTCAGGCATGTAGGCAATTGGAGCTGCAATTGCACATTCATTTTTCCAGATTCTAGAAAACTCAGTAGGAAACGTGGAATGGAAAGGCATTTTTTTTCTGCCTTTGGGGACACAGCTTATTCCTTTAAAATGAAGATGACAATGGCATTTTATCACTCGCAGGAAGGTGTCCACTTTGTGCAGGTTTTCCTGAAGCAGTAAAGTAAAAACCGAAAAGCTGCCTTGGTGGCACATTAATAGGAAAGTTAAATGTGTGTAGAAGGTACTGAGTTGAATAACGCTACAATAACTATGAATAGCTAATTTCATTGATACACTGCACATTGCATGATTGCTAAACACAGGTGCTTACGAATTCATTTTGGGGTTTATTTTTCTTTTAATCTTACAGTATACCTTGAGTCTGTATACTCAACCATTAGAACCTCAAAATTAGCTAATTTTCTTTATCCTTTATCACCCCACTCATATTACAATCGTATACAGGTAATCTCCAATGTATGACTGTAATTGAGTTTAGTATGATTCTAAGACGCTGATTATTAAATGGGTCATCATGTGATCAACCTGATTTTACTTTTTTTAATGACATTTAAGCAAACCCAAAAAGCAATTCCATTGTGCACAATTGGGGAGGGGGTAGTGTTGTTTTTTGCTGGAAACTGGAAGTAAATGCCAATTTCTAGCAAGAAATATCGTAAATTGCAGTGACCTAGCAATAGTGCTGCAAGACTGTAAATGAGGGCCGTTTGCCAAGAGCCCAAAACACATTCATGTGATCATGGAGGGAGTAATCTTTGGAACTTTGAATCTGGGTCACAAATATCTTTCTGGATGGCTTTTAGCTACTTATAGCTACCATAGAATATGTATCTCGTTCCATGAGCGCATAAAACTAATTCATAATAGGATCCAATTTCTTTTTGGCTTAATGTAGAAGCTTCTCTGTACAGGTAGTAATTGTTTATAAGCCGCAGTGGCATTTAATTAAGGCAAAAACAAAACAGCATTATTGCTTAGCTTAATATGAAACTGGTTAAATGAAAGAAGCAATAAGGAGAAAATTTGCAGAAGTACCATTTGGAGAGTAGCATGCTCTGTTGTGGATTAGCATAATATGACTGAGTTCATTACACAAAACCATAATCTTTGTTTGGTTTTAACAGTGTGCTGTATGAATACAGACTTGTGATTTTAAAGCATGATTTCAATGTAGTGTGGTATGTGACCTTAGCTTTTGGTCTTTCTTAGTGAATTAAAATGCTATTCGTGGATCCCTGCATTGACAGAAAAGTATGTCTGCAGAAAATTTTGTTGTCTTCAGTGCTAAACCTCATTCTGATTCATTGTCTAATAGTGTTATTCTGATTATGAATTTAGCTCGTGAAAGCAAAAGGATGGTAGTTTAGTCTTCTGGCTTTGGTGCCTTCCCTCTTCATATTACTAGCTGATTGGAAAAACACCTACTAACTGTGCAGCAGATTCATACTATTGCCTCACAAGATCCTCCTCTGGGACGTGTGTGTGACATCACAAGAAACATAGAAAAGGTATGGGGCTATGTTGTCAACCTGACACGCTCCCTTCTCTGAAGCAATGAGGTACTCATATCACAGCAGCAAGAAGAGGATAGATATAATTTCAGAGTTATTGCATCACTAGGCTCCTTTTTTGTGCTGCTTATCCAAGCTGAATAAGGGAAGTAAATGAGAAATAAAACTTTTGTTTAGCATTCTTCTCCCTTGCCATACCTTTTTTATATTAGAAACTTCCAGATAGCTCTGCCTGGAAATGGTGGATGTATGGGAAGAGTTGGTCCCATCACTGCTACAATATAATACTGTTAGGTAAGGAGTTTGGCATAGTCACGATAGACCCTTGCCAAGTGCTGCTGTGTCAAATTAGTTAAGAAGGAACAATGGCAGAATACCAGCAGAGGAGCTGGATAGGGCTAGAGAGAGGGGCATTCCTGAATCATCCTGGACCAGTCAAAAAGCACCATTCTAATCCCATCCACTGTTGTTCACACTGACTACCTCTGATGAATGGGTGGTGAAGCATCACAGATTTACACCGCTTATGACTATTGGATGCTATTAAAGAGGAAACACAAACACCAGTGTGAGAGCAAACATACTATATCTGAGGTGCAAAAAAATAAAATAATGGCAAAAATGGTGCAAATGTTGTTTAAAATGTAGCTTCAGAAATCCTCTCCCACACTTTTTTTTGAACATTTTTTTATTATTTTTACATTTAAAACAATGTAGTGCCGCAAGTCGAAGTGACCATACATTCACATTATATACAGCTAGCCTCAGCCATTAACTATTAGCCTACTTAATACCTTGTCTATCCTTCTGTCCAATCACAATATATACAGTTTGTTCCAGTCTTGTCTTATACCAATCATAAAATCTGTTCCAGACTTCAAAATATTCTGATTCCCCTTTATTTTTAAGTTCAAGAGTGAGCCTATCTGCTTCCGCACAGGCCAACAGTTTTCTGATTATATCTAGCTCTGATGGTATATTTTCTTTTTTCCAATATTGTGCATACGTTATGCATGCCACAGTTAGTACATGTATAATTAGATAAGGTGTATCTTTCTTAAATCCCTCAGGTATTATATCTAGGAGAAAAATTTCTGGTTTAACAAGATTTGGCCTCCCACCATTTTTTCTAATATAATTGAATCATTTTCCAATATTTTTTTTGCCTCATTGCACATCCACCACATATGAAAAAAAGTGCATGGTATTTTTTTTTTACACTTCCAACAATTTGGGACCAGATTTTTAAACTTTTTGGAGAGCCGTGCTCGGGGGGAAATGCCATCTGTAGAACATAGCAATAGCAATAGCAGTTAGACTTATATACCGCTTTATAGGGCTTTCAGCCCTCTCTAAGTGGTTTACAGAGTCAGCATATTGCCCCCAACAACAATCCGGGTCCTCATTTTACCCACCTCGGAAGGATGGAAGGCTGAGTCAACCCTGAGCCGGTGAGATTTGAACAGCCGAACTGCAGAACTGCAGTCAGCTGAAGTAGCCTGCAGTGCTGCATTTAATCACTGCGCCACCTTGGCTCTTTTCTTTATATGCCTTAGCCATTGCTAGTGTTTGATTAAGTATCCAAAGTTTTTCCTACTTAGGCAATTCCACATTATAACCGAAATTTTTCGCCCAGGCGACCATAGTTTCTTTGACATGTTCCTCCTCTAGCTTATATTCCAACAAAAAATTATATAACACTTTGATCAGCCTGTTTTCTGTCTGTATCAAAAATTTATCTAATATTGTGTAATCCTTGGCAATACCTTCATTCTTCCTATCCTGTGCAAACCTTGATTGTACTGCTTTATTCTAAACCAGACCATTATACTTTTAAGGATTATAATACGATTTACAAGGTGAGAGCATTTGTGTTTGTAGCAAGAGAGGAAGTACAAATGTTTGTGTGCTTCTATTCACAATTTATATGCGTTTAGACAAATGGAAAGAAAATGCAGGAATTAAGGGGATGTAGAAAGGAGGATGTTTGACTAACAAAAAATGAAACGCAGAATTAAAATTCGAAGCTTTTTCAGGACTCAGATTATTTTTCATAAAATCTGAAGTGTTGATTGTATTCAGGGGCAGAACAGGATGCACGAAGAGACCTTGGTTTGAAGAGGTAAATGTGAGAAGAATAAGGATCTTGTAGGTGGGATACATAATGGAGCAAGTGGATGTTGCTTTCTCACTGCAACCCTGTTCCCAGTTGGGTGGATCATTTTCCTCACTGAGTAGGCCTCCCTGATCCCTCATAAGCCCAAAGTTCATCAGTGGCTATCAGAATTCAGACTTAATGAGATAGCCAAAATAATCGAGATGCTGAACTTAGAAACAGAGGTCTGTAAAATTTCTACGCACCTGAAGTGAAATCTCATCATAGAGAACTAATTTAGGAGGAATGCCTCTTTTATCAAACATGCCTCTTTTGGGCTTAATTCCCTTCCCACGCCCCCTGCTTCACATAATCATTGTCACCACCATCCTTTGCCTGGCAAAACAAGCTCAATTGAAAACCAGTTTTTTTAATTACAGTGAGATGGAGAAGAGGGTCCTCCGCTGAAGGTCTGCCTTTGATCAGCGTTTCTTTCCTTTGCCTCGGGATTTGCTTCTCCGCCGGTTCCCCCAAGAACAGAAACTGATAAGGGAGAGGAGTTTGCTGGATTTCCGGGATGAGTCTGCAGAGAAACAAAAGAAAATGCTTTTTCATCTTCTCAGGAGGTGTTTAGGGCAAAGGAAGACCCCCCCTCCCGTTCTGTGGCTGGCAGTTGGATTATTTAAATAAAAATTAGCTTTCCCGGGGTCACATGGTAGGGGAATAACATAGAAAAGAACAACCCCTCGGAATGCCAACTTTTAGGGGGATGAATGATGCACACATAATGATGGCTAACATCTGGAGCACATCTCAATAAGTATTGTGGTGGGTCCTGGAGTCTGGGGAAGGCTCTGATGAGAGCGCTGTGTCGGAGGCAGAGAGGGAGCCAGAGCTGTATGCCAATTATCAGCTGCCTTCAGAGTCAGACATCAGTGAGGCAGACAAATAGCTAGAGCCTGTTCCCAGTGTGTGCATGCAGAAAGTTGCCAGATGAAGGGAACAGCTAAACAACGGGTAAACTTGGGAGTAAGGCCAGAGGTGGACGATGAATGGCCTCTCCCAAAAGAAATAAAAGAGGAGCGAACTGGGAGTGCAGGAGACAATTAGTTCGCTTAATTGGTTCGTGACTCTCCGAGACTCCTTGCTAAGTTCTGCAGATATTGGCCTGGCAGCTCTATACGCCAGATAAGGTCTGTGACTGTAAATCCTCCCTTGAAAGACATTGCTGTATGTGAATGAGCAGAATTCACAATAAATTAATAAAAGGGGTTTTTGTCGGGACAAGGGAGTTTGCTTCATGCTCTTGGGAAACCTAGGTCAGAACAATAAGCTGGCATAGGGGCAGGGGCGTTCGGATGACAGCCTATCTTACCTTTCCGGGATGATTTCTTCCTGTTCGCTCTGCCGCTCTTACTGGTTTTCCTGAAAGAAAAATCCCCAGCAAACTCTATCAATCTCCTCAAACTCTCCATGGGGAAACCCCCTTTGCTCCTTTAATCACATTAAAATGCTTGTCAGGAAAGAAGAACAGAGGCAAGAAAGAGAGAGAGCAGAAAAGGAAGGCACGAGAGGGAAAAGTCAGATACAAACCAGAAGCAACAAAAAACACTCCATCTAAAGATGGACTAGGAAATAACAATTATTTCGATAAACTTGAATGGACTGAACGCACCAAAAAAAAAAAAAAAAGAGCGCAGATGTTTAATAAACTTAAGAAAGGTAGATATAATGGGTATACAGGAAGTGCATATTAAAAGGGAACATAGGAATTTACTGGAAAACAAAAAACTAGGGAAATTATATACAGCACTGGCAGATAAAAAAAAGAAGGATAGCAACCTATATAAAGGAAAAAATAAACTCCAAAGCAGTTTACTCAGATAAAGAAGGCAGGATGCTAATGACTGAATTAAACAGAAAAAACAATATTATTAATAGTCATATATGCACCAAATCAGAAACAAGAGGAATTCTATAGGAAATTACACAACAAAATAAACAAATTAGAATATAATCCCCAAATATTTGCTTAATTGGGGATTATAATGCAATAGTGGATAAAAATGGACTATGAAAGCAAAAAGAAAAAGAAAACAAAAAAATACACTACCCAAATCCTTTTTTGAGATGGCAACGGAACATAAACTACATGACATTTGGAGAGAAAGGCACAAAATAAGAAAGCAATATACCTTTTATTCGAACCCCCACCAGTCCCTATCAAGAATTGACATGGCTTGGATTTCATCTGGTCTATGTAATCAATTAGATAAAATTGAAAAAGAAGCAAATGAGTGGGCAGATCATAATCCAGTAAAATTAAGATGGAAAGGTCAAAGAAGAAGAAAAAGATAGATGATGAATTCAAATATTATAAATGAAATAGAATACACTGAAATGCTGGAGAAAGAATTAAAACTATTTTTTAGAATAAATAAAAAAGAAGACACCTCAATTCAAAATCTCTGGGACACTATGAAAGCATACACAAGAGGCCTTACGATTGCCTACATGGCGAGAAAAACTAGAAAACAAAAAGAGCAACAAAAATTTACGCAAAAATAATTTATGGAAGCCGAAGATGAACTATAGAAAGACCCAAAGAATAAAATTATAAAGAAAAAAGAGAGATGATAAAACATAAGATCAACTTAATAACTCAAAAGAAATTAGCACAGAAAATTAAAGCAGCCAGATAAAATTATTTTGAACAAGCCAACAAACCTGGACGATAGCTGGCATACAGATTGAAGAATGAAAGAGAAAAAAAGGATGATATATCAATTAAAAGATGATGAGGGAAGAATTCAATACAAAGTTGAAGAAAAGAAGCATATTATTCATAAATACTTCACAAAACTATACGTGAAAGATAGTATGGAAGAAATCAAAATAAAACATTATTTAAACACAGAAAAGATAACACCAATCTCAAAAGAATAAGAGGGGGGGAATAAACAGGCCAATAATGTTAGCTGAAGTGGAATTAGTCCTGAAAAACCAGAAAAATAATAAAACCCCAGGACCAGACGGAATACCGGTGGAGCCAAACAAATATAATAAAATAATATTGGAAGAGCTAGGAGTGGAAATGTTTAACAAAGTTTTAGGAAAAGCCAAGACACCTGAATCATGGACAAAAGCAATAGTATCGCTAATCCCAAAAGAAGAAACCAACCTCCAAGAAATTCAAAATTACAGGCCAATTTCATTACTAAACTCGATTATAAAATATTTGCATCAATTATGGCAGGAAGAATTAAGCAGGTTTTAAATGAACGAATACATTCGGACCAAAACGGATTTTTACCTCACAGAAACATTAAAAATAATGCGTGAGTCATCCTAGACATAATAGAGTATTACAAGGTGCATCCAGAAAAACAAATGGTACTGGTTTTCCTTGATGCACAAAAAGCATTTGACAACGTAATCTGGAAATTTATAATAACACTATTGGACGAGATGAAATTCGGAGAAAAATTTATAAAAATGATAGAAGGATTTTATAACAGTCAGACAGCCAAAGTTCTGATGAATGGAGATCTGAGAAGAATGAAATAAGAAAATGAGTCAGACAGGTATGCCCCCTCTCTCCTTTGCTGTTTGTATTAACTTTGGAAATTTTATTAAATGAAATTCGAAAGGACCAGGGAATAAAAGGTTTAAGACTAAAAAATGAAGAATATAAGGCCCAAGTCTATGCCGGTGACTTAATATTTGTTCTAGAGGATCCATTAGAATCCAGCCTGAAATTAATTCAAAAATTAGAAGAATATGGTGAAGTGGCAAGGCTAAAGATTAATAAAGACAAACAAAAATGATAGCCAAGAACATGACAAAAAAGCAAGAAGAGGAACTGGAAGTAGCAACCAGAATGCAAATAACTAAGAAAGTGAAATACTTGGGGATCTGTGTGTCGGCAAAATGTTCCATAATTAAAGACGATTATAATAAATTAGTGATACAAATAAAGATTTAGAAAATTGGAAAAATATTCAGCTATCAGTCATGGGACATATAGTGACAATTAAAATGAATATTTTACCAAGAATCTTATTCCTGTTGCAAGCTGCACCTATTAATCAGGATAAAAAATTCTTTCAAGAATTAAACAAACTAACCGCTAGGTTTATTTGGCAGGGACGAAAAGCGAGGATTAAACTAAAGTTAATGCAAGACAGCAAGGAGAGGGGAGGTTTAGCATTACCAAATTGGGATTTATACGCATCAGCAGTAACAATAACATGGGTGAAGGATTGGATAGAGCTAAAGAATAAAAGAATTTTGACTTTAGAAGGCCATGATTTGCAAGCAGGCTGGCATACATTCCTATGGGATGATAAAAATAAAACGCACAAATACTTTCAAAATCATTTAATTAGAAGAGCGTTATTGCAAAAATGGCTCAAAATCAAAAAAATCCACTGTGAAAATCCCGAATTGGCTATCACTGACAGAAAGGACAACTTGTCCAATTTTTATAGATTTGAACAAAATGCTAAGATACAGAGACTTAATTGACAGGGAAATTTAAAAACAATTGAAGAATTGGCAGAACAGAACATGAAAGTTGACTGGCCAACTTACCTCCAAATCAAAAATAAATACAATAATGATACTAAATTATATGACATCGAAACAGAACCACACGAATTGGATAAAATTATTCAAAGCTCAGATAGAAACATGATAAGGACAATATATAAATTTCTCCTGAAGTATAAAATGGAAGAGGAAATTGTGAAAAAACAAATGATAAAATGGGCGCAGAACTTTGGCTATAATATTAAATTAGACAAATGGGAAAAATTTTGGGGAACAAACTTAAAAATCACACTATCAGTTGCATACAAGGAAAACTAGTACAAAATGTTTTACAGATGGCACCTGGCACCAACAAGATTAGCTAAAATCTTAACAAATACCTCCCCAAAATGTTGGAAATGCAAATCAATACGCAGAACATATTACCATTTATGGTGGACCTATGAGGAGGCTAAAATTTTTTGGAAAAGGATCAAAAATTGCTGGATAGTTATGAGTAAAATAATAGTTATGAGTAAAATAAGAGGGTTAAGAATGGTGAAATCCAAATGAAATACAATAGAAGGGGAAATAATATAAGGTGAGCGGAATCAATTGATAATTGCTATTAGAAAGAACAGGAAGCTCCTGTTCGTATTGAATTGTGTAAATGTGGCGTATGTCTAAGTTTTGTGTGTGTGTATTTTACATGTTTGTTAATAAAAAAGAGGGGAAAAAACAAAATGCTTGTTTTGGGCTGAAGAACCTAGGGCTCTCTTTTCTGCCCAATCTGCCTTCCAGTTGTGTGCTGGGCTGTGATAATTTGGATCCCCAAATAGCTGCTCATAGAAAGCAGAACAGCAAAATTATTGTGCTAGAAGTAATCTTCAAGCCTGTATTGCATCATCTGTGCCAGAGATGTTCAATTTTGTCAGGCTGATGGCTATTCTTGGCCTTTGTAATGGAAACAGAATAAAATTTACTCTTTAAAATATCTGATCAGAGTCTATATTTGGATCAAACTGCAGATTTATGACTCACATATAGTGTATTTTCTTTTCTTTTTTTTATTGTAAGCTTTCCCACCAGATGCCCTCCAGTGTGTTAGATTACACCTCTGATTACTTTTTAGAAATGATGGAAGCTGTGGATGAACATGTTTGGAGGATACCATATCACCTGAGGACTTCATAGCTGAATAGCAATGTGAAGTGAAATCTTTCCAGTTCTAGTTATCAAGAGGGAGAAACCTTCCAGATGCTGCTGAATGTCAACATGAAACATCTCCCAGTCTTGGCTATGCTAGTTGAATACTGGGAGCTGTCGCTGAGCAGCATCTGAAAGACCTAGATTTCACTTCTAATCAGGATATCTCACTTGCTTTAGCAGCTGTCCCCATGCACCTATTACTTCAGCTATAGATTGTTCAGTGGTTTAGAGCTAAAACCCTACCAAAAGCAGCATGTTCTCTTGAACTCCCCACCTGAAATCCAAATCCTTTTTTGATTATGGTGGCAAAAAATATGGTCATAAATAAACTGGATACCTTTTTGAAGAAGCAGAGCTTCCAGCCCTCTCTTTCCTACTGCCTCGACTCTTGCGACTGGGAGGTCTTTCAAAAGGCTGTGGTGGTGACCTCCTTCCCTCTGCCGATGGGTAGCTCTCTAAGTCAAATAACTTTTCTTCACTGGCAATGGGAGACCAGCTGGGCCCTTGGGAACTTGGCAGGCTTTCCATGGACATTATCAGACTTTGTCTACTTGCAACCTCTTCATGGATAAGGCTGGGAGTTTCAGATGCTAAGTATACACTCTGTTCACTCAGTTTTTCTTCTACATTTAAGGATCCTTCTGGACTCTAAAACAAACAAGAACCAGAAAGGTGTGAGCAATAAATCTTACTTGTGCATCATGTATGGAATGCTTTCCAAGCTGTAACCATAACCCTAAGTTGGTGTGGGAAAGACTCCTCTCTGAAGCCTCCAGGAAAGTCTGGCAGTCAATGTCAATAGATAAAGGTGAAGGTTCCCCTCACACATAAGTGCTAGTCATTCCCAACTCTAGTGGTGCTCATCTCCATTTCAAAGCCAAAGAGCCAGCGCTGTCCCCATGGGCATGTGGCCGGAATGAGTAAATGGTGAAGGCGCAAGGAACACTATTACCTTCCCACCTATTTTTCTACTTGCATATTTTAAATGCTTTCGAACTGTTAGGTTTGCAGAAGCTGGGACAAGTAATGGGAGCTCACTCCATTATGCGGCGCTGGGGATTTGAATCGCTGAACTGCCAACCTTCTGATCAACAAGCTCAGCGTCTTAGTTACTGAGCCACCATATCCTCAATGTCTATAGTACTGGCCTAATTGGACAAATGGTCTGGCTTAGAATAAAGCAGCTACCTATGTTCCTGCCCTTCCCTCTTGACTGCAAATGTCTTGGAACCAAAACATTTGCAAGGAGAGGGAAGTACAGCCGGTACATATTCCGGGTACATTGTTAATAATCCTCTCCATGGCCCTGCTTGGAATGGTCCCCTTTGCATACATTATTCCATAACATGCCATTCCACTAATGATATAAAAACAAACTGAAGTTAGTAATAGAAAGGTAGTTCACCTTTGACCTTGAGGTTTCATGTTTGGTCTTGCGGTAAGGTTTTTTGCTCAAGTCTAAAGGTGATCGCAGCATATTGACAACCTTGACCCACAGGCCAAAGATATCTTCCTGGGTGCTAGGCTGGGGACAGAGCTGCAGGTAAAAGGTACGGCCACTTGCCAGCTTGAATCGTAGCTGCTTCTTCTCTGGATTGTGGATTGAGATCCTAACTAGACACAGAGGAAAAAGCCTGCAAGACAGAGAGGAAGACAAGGGGATGGAATATCGTTGACGCCTTTTTCTTATTTGCAGCTATTAGAACACTAGTGAATAATTTTACTATTTGAAAGCTGTTGTTTCATTCGGTACATTTAATCTGAAATTAAAGCAATTTAACAATCTTTCATACAATATTCTGCAATCTCTGTCTGAGTTAATGCAATGAAATTATTAAATCATCTCCTAGTGAATGAGAAAAAAAATGTTCAAAAAGTACAATTGGCATTAAGTTTATTAAGACCATATAAAATGAATCAGCATGTTATGGGAGAAAGAGTGACAGGTCGAAAGTCATTTATTCATAAACCTGGACTTGGACCAGGGTATCATCATTTGTTGTGCAACATTTCAATGACTATCACACTGTCAATTTCAGGTGTGCTTAAATCTGGCCCATGGGGCTGGCCTGGCAATAGCCAGTGGTGCCTCTGGCAGCCAAAACATTTTGGCCATCAGGTGCTGCAGGATGTCGTTCAGGCTGAAAATGGCTGCAGGGGGCCTGTTTTGATTGGCAGGGTGCTGGAGGAGGTGTCCATCCTGCCTCCCCCCCTCCAGCTGACCCACGGAGGAGAATTATAATGCTGATCTGGCCCTCAAAGAAATCCAGTTTGACACTCCTAGACTTGGACCAGGATATCATCATTTGCTGTGCAACATTTAAATAACTAATCACAACGTCTTGGTCTATTTCATTCTTACCCCTACAGAAAATAGGTAATCCCAGTCCATAAAAAGAGGTGCCAATCTATCATAGAAGATATGAAAAATATGAGACTACATCTCAGCCTCTATCTTAGAGTCTAACCAAACCCACCTGGTGAGCTCATATCTCTTAGCTGGGCGGCGTGGATGAAAGAAGGATTTAAACTTTGTTAGAGGCTCCTCAGGGGGAAAGATGGAACGAGCCAGAAGTAACACATTGGGGACCAGCAGACTGGGGCTTGTGCAGGCTACTGCAACAGTCACAGTCTGAATTTGATTGTGCACGTCAATCACTTCTCCTCTCTTACTAACCTGCAGGGAACAAGACGGGATTAATGCAGAGGCAGCCGGTTGGTGAAGGCAAGTAAGCAGGTGACTCTTCCCTCCAGAATTTCAGGTGCCCTTACAAAATAACACTCAATAGGATTTCACATTGCTGAGGTTTTTAATTTTGTAAATATTTCTTGGTTCTAGGTGAATCAAATAGGAACAATGGATCTTCCTATTCAGAAGTTTAAGCTCTGTGCATTCATCCAGGCTTCCTTTACAGATGGGGTGAAAGGACAAAAGTCTCTAATGATCCCCTTCCAGAGGGAACCAAACTTGAATCCCTTTCAGCTTCTAGTAGCTATGCTGACGTGGAGGGTCGTTCCAATGTATTTGAAGAGCAAGCATCTGGGCAACCTTTGTGACAGTGGTACAGTTTACCCGCTTCTAGTCCGTCACTCTGTTCCCCCCTTTTTTCTATTAAACAAACCAAATCCAATTTTGAATATTTGAATCCCCGTTACCTAGCACTTTATCTAACTCAGTATTATCTCTTCAAATTGATCTTAGAACAAGCAGGAAGACTCTTCGACTCTTCATGATTAGGATTACAGTTTTTAAGCAGGCCCTCTTACTTCTCCTTTATTAGCTACTTGCTCTCTGGGTTATTATCAGATAGTAACACTTATTATAGCCAAATCATTATAGCTTCACTTGCTAATTTATTAAAATCAAGGCTGCTGTTAGAGGTGGAAAAGCTGCCTTCACTGTTTTTACTGCCATTTGGCAGACTACATTATTTTCTCATGCTCCCATGACGGCAGAAATTCCACAAATGCAGCTTTTTCCGGAATGTGAGGCAGTGTGGGGAAAGAGAGGCATACACATGATTTGTTGAACATTCACCTCTTCAGGGACTGCTCTTGGCTGATAAAGACCATTGGATCCATTTAAGGCACCATGAAGGCTCAAAATTTCTCATTCTCATTTCTGTGGGGAAAAGGGTGATCCTACAGTCACCATCTATTTTCTTCTTCCTTGCTCTTGAACTGCAGCCTGACAAGGAGGAAATAAATTAGTTCCAGCTCTTATCACCATATTCTGGTGCCAACAACGACAACCTTTCATCTGCTAAATTTCCTCATGTCACGATCGAACTAATAAAACACAGAAACATCTGTTGTATGAGATGCTTTGGATTATTTCCTATGTATTTTGGATAGTTCCTTTATCAAGAAGAATTCTATAATGTGAAATGCCAACCTGATCTTCTTCTTTCCTCAGAAAAAAAATAGTCAGTGTTTTATCTAGAACCTGAAAGTATGAAAAAAGTAGAAAATCTGTTTTTAGGGGGTTTCCCCCTTTGCTTGTACTCCCCTTCCAATAAAACACAAATATATATGCATGGCTTGTTGTCTACTCTGATAAGTCCCAGGGATACAATCAATTTAGTCTCTATATTTCGTACATGGCAAAATTGTCATTCCTTATTTCCTTTATATTTTTACAAATATTTATTAATGTAAGTTGAATATATATAACAAAAAGATCAATAACAGAAAAAAATGTTTTCCTCCGTGGTTCGTTTTTATGAGTATCCTAGAGCAAACACCCTCATTTTTAAAATTAAATGATATAGGAAATTTAGTCCCGGATTTTTCCATTGCAAAAAACAGTGGAAAGGCATCTGAGCAAATGGTGGGACAGGGAAATGAATGGATAGTTTGGAAGGTCTCCTCTGGGGAATGATCCTCATTCACTCAGAAGCTCTTTCTGCTTCCATTCTTGGAACATATCAAATTTGCTAAAGGTTGCTTTGTTCTGTTATCATAAACTTAATTTTCAAAAACATTTTTTCTATAGGCAAGATTGGCGGCAAGTGACAAAACTAACAAACATCTGGCAATTAGAAATCATCCTTAGACATACCTGTACAAAGTCACTTTCCAACATGGGAGCAAACTTGAGTAAGTCGTATTCTCCATGGCAAAGCTGGTCTTGTAAAGGTCCCATTTCCCTGCCGAAAAGTCCTTTCCCGTACTCTCCTCCAACTGAGACACTGGGCAGCCGGGACCGTAGCATCTTTCATCATCCTAAACCAGCATTGTGCATAGAAAATGTGAGACCAGAATTTTCTATGACTTAATAGCCCTCCAGAGTCAAATGGTTGGATGGCTATATAACTGCAAATTCCATAGCTAATCAGAAAATCTACCTAAATGTTTGGTAACAGCTGTTCAGAAAGCCGCAGCTTGACTTGTAGGAAACTTAAAAGCTTCATAAAACTTCCTTATTAAAATAGCTCCTATTGTCTAACTGCCTGCTTTTAAGCAAAATTCAAAATCTTGGCTAAGAATTATACAGTGCTCTGTTATTATAGATGACATTTTTGAAGGGCAATATTCTTTCTTTTGAGCCTGCTCCAGTATAATTTTTTCCAAAAAAAGATTCTTCTGTTAAACTTACTACTCTCAAGGTGTTTAGAAAGAATGAAAAAAAAAACCCAGCCTTCCTAAGAGTTTGCTCTCCAGGTTTTTGAGCTCATTGCCAAAGGAAATAAGGTTAGCTTTTTCTGAAATAGACAAAATATTTTTATCTGGGCCAAACTCTTCAATTGTGTTTTTAAACATGTTTAATGAAGCTTTAAATCTGGGTAGTGAGGCGAGTGTCATATAAATTTAATAAGTAAAATGCATTTTATCTCTGTCAATGTGATAAAACATATACATAATTTATATATGTGTGCATGTCTTGTATTTTACATACAATGGCATTTCTTAGTTGAAGATTGGTGCTGGGCACCAATTCAATAAATAAATGGTACATGAAGGTGGAACTTATTGACCATGATGTTATTCTTTGACCTTGTCAAACTTGGAACTTTGAGAAGGTCTCCGAGTGTAACATCCATCATTCCTAAAGAGAATACTAATTTGAGGTGATAGAAGTTGTAGGTATCAATATTTCTGTAGAAGACTAGGATGGAGAAAGCTGGCACACAGGCTTATTTGGTAGTACTTTAAACTTAATTAATTTATCCAGCTAAACAACTATTGGTTTATTTTAGACATTCCAAATCTGTGCTTTCTTAAAATGTCTAGCAGATCATCAAGAGAGCAAAAGATAGGATTCAACAGATTTTGGCTCCTAAAACTCTAATATTCTTAATTTAAAATTACAATTTTTAAAACAGCAGCATAGTCAATATTTAAAAAATTCAACACAGCATCTTAATTAAAAGCAGCTTGTAATAAATGTGATTCAATGCCCAATTAATGGTGAAATTATATTTCTTGGCAAGAAGTTCCAGAGATAAGAGATATTGATTGCAAAGTTTCCCTCATTAAACATAAAAGTAACTGCAATAATCCAGGCATTTCCCATTTAGAAGGCTGAAAGGGGTGATATCATATCTATGAATTATTCCCCTGTGCACAATTACCATTTATTGACAGGAAAGGCAGCCACAGAAGTGAATGATTTAATATTATTTTTTAACTATCTTGCATCACAGCAGATTCAAATTTATTAAACTGAATTAGTTCTCATAATCAGATTTTAATCATATATGATGCTTAATAATTAATTGCTGTTTATGCATATGTATGAAGGACTACTTGACAAGGAAGGGCTTCTTCAAAATAGATTTTGGGTGCCAAGATCAAAAGAGCAGAATAGAAAATTTTGAAGGTCTGTTGATAGACTTGGGGCATGGGAGAAAAGCTGCTTAACTTTTGTTGATCTTTTTTCTTTAAGGCTTCTTTGCCGTTACTGGATCTTATACACAGTTTTTAGATGATCATTTTTGTAGCCATTTAAGATGACTTCAGCTAGCCAGAACCTCTATACCCCACCCCCAAATCTAGGACTCACTGATTGTCTTTATGGAGCTTGTAATGTATGTTCTTCAGTGCTTACTGCCCAGAGCTGCTATATTTATGCTTCCTCTGTTTTGCCTTGGGGGCAATTTTGTGATGTCATCATTGTCTTTATGACCTTTTTAGCCAAAGGATGTGTGGGAAAGTAAATAGGAAAGAGTTGGTGGGAGCAAGTCTATACTCACCTATCAGCTAAATTCAAGATATAATGAAGTTCCTTTGTCCCACATCAAGAAGCTTCCTTGTTTTCCCTGAAGAGATTCTTGTTGAAGCAAGAGTCAACGTCGCAATGATACGGACGTGTGGTCTCAATGCCCCAAGACCGCTGCTGATACTTTTGCCACTGGATGGTCCAATCAGACCTAAACTGTCCCATAGAGATGGTGAACGGGAAGAATACGTCTTGCTGATTTCAGGGGCACCACAAAGTCCCTGATTGATTCAAAAGAAGTTCTTCAAGCTGGTGACAAAAAGTCCAGCCCCAGGCTGATGAAGTTGGGATGGCTCCGGAATGGAAGGGAAGCAGAAAGAGAAAGTGTGTCCATCTGGTGAGGAAACTTTACTGTTTTTAAAAAATTTACATTAAATCTGAAAGCAGAAGAAAACAAGCAGTGAAATTAACCTATATTGGATTGCTTTGGATAGTGTTTCTTTTTCTTTGTAATTCTCTTTGTGGATTGAAGTGCTTGCAACTTTTTTTTTCTTTTTAAAGAGAATGGATCAGTTTTTCTTCTTTTTTATTTTTATTTTTTAATCTATGGATTAAAGTCTTCTTCTTTATTTCAAAAAATACTTTTATTTCCCACTATTAATTCCATTTAAGAACTCTGTTTCTTTTAAGTTTGAAAAAACATTAGAGAGTGGGAAGCAATAATGCCACTTGGAGGTTGGAAGCTTAAGTTTTTAAAACAATGCACTTTTCCTTTTGATCTTACTGACTTTGTATCTCAAGGCTCGGCAACTTGTTTATAGAAAGTGATAAGCAGAAAGGGCATGAATTGTTTATACAGGTGCACTTTGAGAGTCTTACTGGTAGTGGGAGAGAAAAAGAAACAGAACTTTCTTTTTTGAAGATCATAAATGAATTTCTGTTTAAGCTAATTTAATATAAGAAGCCTTGAAAGCCAGAGTGGCAGTATCTACCAGCTTGCCAAAATGGCACAATATTCAAAAGAAACATTAACTTTGCAAAACATCCTGGTCGGAATTTAAAATTTATTAGAAATATTAGAGAGAATCGAGAAGAAGATGGAAAAATTAGAGTTTATAACAGCAAAAATTGAAGGGGAAAATGATTACAAAGACAAGATAACTGATTACTTTATCAGTGGAGTGAACGTGG
Organism: Thamnophis sirtalis; assembly: GCF_051295495.1. Classification (NCBI taxonomy): domain Eukaryota; kingdom Metazoa; phylum Chordata; class Lepidosauria; order Squamata; family Natricidae; genus Thamnophis; species Thamnophis sirtalis. The sequence goes on from NW_028261384.1 coordinate 97,131,370, forward strand.
TTGAAAATGGGAAAGGGGGAGTATGGAAAAGAGAATTAGATCGACAGGAACTCTACCCCAGATTTCAAGGCATGGAAGAAGAAAAAGAGGGAAAAAAATGATGGATTTAAGGAGACAAAACTTCTCAGAAGCATGATTGACAACCAAAGATAAGCTGATTAAAATAGCAGATGGAGGGCATCGAGATTACTTAAGTGATGCTGCAAGCAACAAGGTGCAGAGAGAAGTCCACAAAAATTTTATTAAGGAAATAAATAGAAGATCAATTCCACAAATGATAAAAGAAATAAGTGTATTATTACTGGAAGGATACAGGCTGATATATGAAAGTTAATAATAAAAATTAGTTAATTTAAGTAATTAGTGGTTAGTAATTTAGTGCTATGTTAAATAAATAATTGATAAGGATAATAAGGTACATACGCGTGTTGGTTTGATGAGAGGAAATTTGATATAACTAGTGAATGAATTTCTGTTAAGAAATAATAACTATAACAATGAAATGACAAGGGATATAGTTAACAATATATATATATATACTGGTTTAATAAAAGGAATTGGGATATAAATTGTAAACAGCAATTTGGAAAGGAGGATTAGAAACCTTGTTATCAAACATAAATAATTTTTACTTAGAACATGCTATAAAGGGGTAATGTTATTGGATGATATTAGAAATAACTAATGAAATGTCATTATGTGGTTGTGTTTTTAATTTTGGACGATTTCATGCAAAAGGATGTTAAATGAGAAGCGTGGTATGTTGATAGTAAGATATATAAAGATTTTTGATTTAAATTATATATTATGTGATTTGAATTATAAGTAATGACTGTGGAAGAGATGCATGAAAGTTATTTGTAACCAATCAACACGCTTCTACAATATGATTAGTGATTAGTAATTTAGTAATCTTTAGAGTGATATGTTAAATAAATAATTGATAATGATAACAAGGTACACATGTGTTGGTTTGATAAGAGGAAACCTGATATAATTAGCGAATGAATTTCTATTAATAAATAACAATTATAATAATAACAATGAAATGACAAGGGATATAGTTAACAATATGTACATGTACTGGCTCAATAAAAGGAATTGGGATACAAATAGTAAACAGTGACTGGGAAAAGAGGGTTAGAAATTTTGTTATCAAACATAATTAATTCTTACTTAGAACATGTTATAAAGGTGTAATGTTATTGGATGATATTAGAAATAACTAATGAAATGTCATGTGGTTGTGTTTTTAATTTTGGATTATTTCATGCAAAAGGTCGTTAAAACAATTATAGTCAAATGAGAATTGTGGGATGTTGATAGTAAGATACATAAAGATTTTTGATTTAAAATATACAATGTGATATGAACTATAAGTAATGACTGTGGAAGAGATGCACGAAAGTTATTTGTAACCAATCGACACACTTCTACAATATGTAACGAAAGATGATTTTTGTGTGTGTTGTGTTTGTCTGTTAAAAAATTCTTTTTTTAAAAAAAAAAAGCTTCCTTGTTTTTCCTGGAGAAGATGCTTGCTTTTTAATTTTGGGAATTGACGTCCATCCATCTTAAAGTTGCTGAGGTCTAGAAACACTGATCTACTTTTGCAGACAGTCATTACCAGCAGCTTCAGCAAATCTTAGCCACAGTGAGGGATGCTGGAAGTAAAATCTTTGGAGCCACAAATTCCCCAGCTGGAGAATATGAATCATTGCCGACAAATTGGATGAAATGTAATGCCTATTGTTCATAGCAGCTTTCCCCTCCACTTCAGGGCACATGGATGGGAGTCCTGAAGTAAGACATGCTTGTTTGCGGCTTCCTTCCTCTCCATCTAGCAGAAGAATTTTCCTTCTTGATTCATCTCCTCCCATTGGATAATGGCTGTGGGAAGGAGCAAGGCCTTGCAGGAAAGACAGAATGGAAGTTTATAGAACTGGGAGGTGTTATATAGCTTCGTAAGTCCTCGCACTTACGATTGACAGCTTGGCAGCAGCCAGGCACATCTTGACCAATCAGACGCGCCTGTGGGTTGCCGGGCTGTCATATGAGAGGCGATTGGCTAAACGGTTTGACAGCCGAGTATAAAAGGCTGCACAACTCCGGAGACTATCCGATCTACTGTACACAACTACATAGACTGTCTGGTCTACTGTTTGTTACTGTTGCTAACGTTCTTGTTACATTAAAACGGTTACTGTTACTCAGACGCCTCTGATTCTTGTAGCGATCTAACACTGGCGACGAGGACTTGGGAACTGGCTCTGAGAACAACCTGTAACCAAAAACAAACAAACAAACAAGCAACGTTTTAAAAGGCGTTTTGTTCAAATTCAACGCGTTTTTTTTTCTCTCGTCTTCTCAGCTGCATCCAGAATCGCCTCAGACAATCCTGATGGCCGGCATGTCAGCTTTTGCTCCTTTCGGAGTCAGTGGAGAAACATGGGAAGCTTTTCTCGAAAGATTCAAGTGTTTTTTAATTGCGAATAATAGACAAAGCTACTCCCAACCACGGAAGTGCGGGTTTTTTTTAACAGCATGTGGCCCTGAAATGTTCACCACTGCCAGGTCATTTGCTGCCCCAAGGGCCGTTTACGATCTAACTTGGCAGGAATTAACGGACGGGTTGCGAGCCTACTACGCTCCGACCCCTTCCCAGATTGCTCGCCAGTTCGCATACCTCAGGCGAGTGCAGAAGCCCGCAGAAACGGTCAACCAGTTCCTGCAGGCTCTGCGAGTCGCCGCGGCTCAATGTGAGTTTCCGGACCTTGAAGCTAACTTGGCAGAGCAATTTGTTTGTGGATTAAAGGACATTTTTTTAAGGCGTAGATTATTGGGTAAACCTAAAGTCACCCTTGCCTACGCGATTGATGAAGCTCGAGCCGCTGAGCTGGCTGATTCATTATCATCAGAAATTGAGCGCTACCTTGCCCAGATGTCCGTTAGTGGCAGTTTACCCGCCACTCAGAACGCTCATGCCTTGCCTTACCTACCAGCGCTTGAGCCACCGCCACTTCAACAACCGTCATATATCACCAACTTAATTGACGAGTTAGCTCCACTGCCTCAAACAAGCTCAGGTGGACAGGCTGGGTGCTTCTCCTCGTCGTCTACAGCCTCAGCAACCCCAAGCGATCATCCGTCCTCCTACAGCTTCATCCGTTTGCCTAGGTTGTGGCAGCGCGCATCCCCGGTCTACCTGCCCATTCAAGGCAGCGGTTTGCTGCCGTTGCGGGAAGAAAGGACACCTCACCCAGGTCTGCCGAGCCTCCCTGCCTGCTCCTGCCACCTCCTACGGACCGCCTCCACCTCCGAAGAATCCTCAAGCCCGCAAGCCATTTCAGCGCCAAGACGACTGCTACAACCTTACTGAGGCTACCACTCCTCTCCCTGAGATAACTGTCAACCTGGCCTCAGAGGGTACGGAAATAATCAACATAACCTTATATATTGAAGGAAGACCGTGCCAAATGGAGGCTCATCCAAATCTCTCCTGTCTTGGGACAAATTTTCTAAACTCTGCCCTAATGTCCAACGGTCCCAACTGTCACCCCCCGACGCCATTTTAAAGGACTACCAAGGTTCTCATATCCCCATTCTGGGTTCTTACGCACTTCGGGTTGCTTATGGCACTCACGCTGCTGTCCTGCCAGCCCTAATAGTGCTAAAGCCCTTACCCTCCATTTTAGGGTTAGATTGGTTCTCTCCCTTAGGTCTATCCCTTAACGGAATCCATTCCACAGTGGACACACCCCCTCCTGATGTGGCAGCAGTCCTAACGGACTACACTGACATCTTTGATGGACAGCTGGGTCACTATAAGGGCAGCCCCATTTCCCTTAACTTGGATCCCCAGGTTGCTCCAATCAGACTGAAGGCCCGCAGGGTGCCTTTTGCCTTGAGGCCAAAGGTGGACGCCGAGCTTGATAAGCTTGTGGGGCAGGGCATACTGGAGCCCGTCGACCATTCACCTTGGGAAACCCCCATAGTGATTCCAGTGAAGGCCGACGGCTCCATTCGGATCTGCGCCGACTACAAGTCGACGATCAACCTTGGCCTCCAGGCAAACCCTTATCCAGTCCCTGTAGTACAGCACCTGCTCCATTCATTGGGGCAGGGCTGTATTTTCGCCAAACTGGATATGGCGCAGGCCTACCAGCAGCTTCCTGTGGATGACGATGTGGCGGCTGCCCAAACCATCGTCACCCACCGGGGGGCTTTCCGTTGTCGCCGCCTTCAATTCGGTGTATCCGTCGCCCCGGGGATCTTCCAGAGCCTCATGGAGCGATTGCTCCATGGGCTCCCTGGTGTTGTTCCATACTTTGATGATGTCCTGATCGCTGCAAACAGCCGCTCAGACCTCATCAAAGTTCTGCGGAAGGTCCTCGACCGTTTCAGGGGCGCGGGATTAAAATTGAAACGCAGCAAATGTTTCTTTACTGTACCACAGGTGGACTTCCTGGGCTTCTCAATAGATGCCCAGGGAATCCACCCCACACCCCCAAAACTAGCAGCCATCAGGAACGCTCCCACTTCAACCTCAAAGGCGCAGCTGCAAGCGTTCCTGGGCCTTTTGAATTTTTACGCGCCGTTTATTCCCCACAAGGCATCACTAGCAGAGCCGCTACATCGGCTGCTCGACCGATCCGCAGCCTGGCAATGGGGCAGCCGCAAAGCGCATGCGTTTGTGGCTGTCAAATCTCTGCTAACGTCAGAGGCAGTCTTAGTCCAGTATAGTGACAAGATGCCTCTGACTTTGGCTTGTGATGCCTCCCCTGTGGGTTTGGGGGCTGTTCTGAGCCATGTCCTTCCCAACGGCTCAGAAGCTCCCATAGCTTTTTACTCCCGGACACTGTCCTCCGCCGAGAGGAACTACACCCAGATAGACAAGGAGGCTCTGGTTGCAGTGTCCGGGGTTAAAAAGTTCCATGATTACCTTTATGGGCGGCATTTCACTCTATACACCGATCACAAGCCACTCCTTGGGCTTCTGGCCGGTGATAGGCCGACCCCTCCTATCCTGTCCCCAAGGATGACCCGCTGGATGGAGTTCTTGGCGGCGTACTCCTACGCCCTTTGCTACCGTCCAGGCAAGCAACTAGGGCATGCAGATGCCCTTAGTCGCTGCCTTCTTCCTGACAAGGACATCCAATCGGTCCCTTGCCGTTCGGTCCTTGCCATCGCACAATTGGAATTACCCCTGTCTTCAACCGATGTGGCCACTCACTCTCGGTCTGACCCAGTCATATCGCAGATAATGAATTGGGTCCTGAGAGGATGGCCTACTGCCCCTACATCTCCAGAGTGCAGGCCCTTCAAAGCCAGACAACTAGAGCTTTCACTTCATTCTGGTTGCCTACTTTGGGGCGACCGTGTGGTCATCCCATCGGTCCTCCGGCAACAAATATTACAACGGCTTCACGAAAATCATCCCGGAGTAGTTCGCATGAAGGCTCTAGCAAGGAGTTACGTTTGGTGGCCAGGCTTAGATTCAGAAATCGAGGCCTGGGTCACCAAATGCGTGACATGTCAGCAGTCCCGGCCATCTCCCCCCTCCTCTCCCTCCCGGGAGTGGGAGATGCCCCGTGGACCATGGTCTCGAATTCACATAGATTTTGCGGGCCCCTTCCACGGGCAGGTTTTCTTGGTGGTTGTAGATGCGTACTCTCGATGGGTGGAAGTATTGCTTATGCACTCCACCACAGCCGAGAGTACTGTGCGAGCCTTGCGACGTTTGTTCGCAACCCATGGGTTGCCGGACACAGTAGTGTCCGACAACGGCCCGCAATTCTCTTCTACAATCTTCCAAACATTCCTCGCCAAGCAAGGGGTCCGCCATGCGCCGGTTGCCCCTTACCATCCGGCCAGCAATGGCCGGGCGGAAAGGGCGGTTCGATCGGCCAAGGAGGCTTTTGGACGATTGAACCGTGGTGACTGGCAGGCAAGGGTGGATGCGTACTTAATGGCACAGCACTCCACACCTTGCCCCCTTACGCGGAAAAGCCCCGCGGAGCTGTTGACGGGCAGGCGCCTGCGGACCACCCTGGATAGATTGCATCCCCTCTATTCAGGGGTTCAGTCTGGCAACCTGGGGCATCCAACACCTTCCCGCTCTTTCCTCCCTGGGGATTTGGTCTGGGCTCGGAACTATGGAGGGGAAAATAGATGGGTGCCTGCCACCATACTAGAAGTAACAGGACCCGTTTCCTACAGGGCAAGAATTTCTGATGGGTCCATCTGGAGGAGGCACTTGGATCAACTAAGACTCCGACATAACTCTGAAGCAGCATTGTCTCAAGCCGACACGCAAGGGTCTGACATAGGCGCATCTCAGCCAGCCCTGGTTCCGCAATTATGCTCCAACGTAGTCATTCCTCCAGCCTTCCCAAATTCAGGCTAGCCTAACCTTTCATCAAGGGTTTCAAACCCTGATGATTCATCTGCAGTTCCTCAAGCCGAGCCCGCAATCCTCCTCCCTTATAGTGTAGGCCACTCTGGGCCTAACCCTCCCAACTCACAGGCCGCCTACCGGCCTATATCCAATCCACCGCCATCCTCAGCCGCGCCCCCATCGCCCAGCTTACCTTGTATTAGAAGTTATCCAGTTACACAGAGAGGGCCTTCTGACGTCACCTGGAGCTCTACTCCCCGAAGGGAGGAGCTCAGATAGGGACATCCTTCAGCAGATCCGCCTGCAGTACAACTGCGACAGTCGGGGCGTGTCCGCCGTTCACCAGCGTATCTACATGATTACGCGTGCGCAAGTCTAACGCATGCGCACAGCTGGGGGGGGGGGAAGAAGTGTTATATAGCTTCGTAAGTCCTTGCACTTACGATTGACAGCTCGGCAGCAGCCAGGCGCGTCTTGACCAATCAGACGCGCCTGCGGGTTGCCGGGCTGTCATACGAGAGGCGATTGGCTAAACGGTTTGACAGCCGAGTATAAAAGGCTGCACAACTCCGGAGACTATCCGATCTACTGCACACAACTACATAGACTGTCCGGTCTACTGTTTGTTACTGTTGCTAACATTCTTGTTACATTAAAATGGTTACTGTTACTCAGACGCCTCTGATTCTTCTTGTAGCGATCTAACAGGAGGAAGAAATTATAACTCCTTAGTGCTGGGGTTGATTTAAAATTATTTCTGGTGATCAAGCCTGTCCAGAAAATTGGCATGATAAACAACAGAAGCCATCTGCTGGGAAGCCCATAAAAAGTCATTGTGGGATAATAAAACACAGACACTTGCCTTAGGTCAACATTAATGTTGGGTGCAGTTGCTCAAATACTTCTCTCCCTTTATCGTCCCATTCAGTTGCCAATTTAAAGGAGTCAAAGGAGTCCTTAGTTCAGAGGCATTGAATGAACAGCCTTCCCCTGTTCTGGAGACCTTCTTTGTCTTTGCTTGGTTAATGTTAATGTTTTGCTGAACAATAACGGATTAATGAGGATTTGGGTGATAAGCAAAGCATATGACCTCCTTTCTCCTAAACAGCTCAGAAAGGAAGGAAGGAAGGAAGGAAGGAAGGAAGGAAGGAAGGAAGGAAGGAAGGAAGGAAGGAAGATTATTTAAGTCACTTTTTCTCAGTCATTCACCAGAAAAATATTGGACTACACTACAGCTCTTACAATCCTGGGTTACATGGAGATTTATGAATTTATCCACAACATTGTGACTAATTGTATATGACAAGCTTAAATTTTTAATCCAGGTCAACAAAATCCAACTGCTGTGCCCAGATCACCATATTATAATTTAATTAATAAACAATAGCAGTGCTTCTCCGGTTTGCTGAGCCATATGCTACTCAAATTCACTATAGCCTAACCTAACCTAGAAACCATCTCTAGAGGTTGATATGGGCAGCTAGATTCAACCTCTCTGGGAAAATAAGATTTTAACCCACTATTTTTTGCAGACTTTGCTGCCAACATCTCTTTATTTTCTGCAAACTAACTGAAATGAAATTTGTGATGCTGGCTTTCAATGCTGAGGCCTCAGCTGATCCTGTCCTCAGAAAGATAAAAATGGATAGCTAACAAAACTAATGCTGTTGAGATCTTATCCTAAATAAAAATGGGCAATCATTAATATTTGGAGAAGGATGGAAAAACTGTGGAAAATGATGTCAATGGTGGTATCATATCTGAGCCTGGAACATCTTCACTAAGTTTCAAGCAGAAGTGGGTTCCTACCAGTCCGGTTGGGTCCAGTTTGGTCGAATAGATAGTAACTCTGGCAGACATGTGACTGAACTGGTTCTATCCTCAGCTGCGCCATCTTGATTTTCTCTTCTGCACAGGCGCAGAACAATCTTCATTGAAAAAATGTTAATATTTTTCCTTTTTAAATGTGCGCATGTGTAGACCATTTTAAGCGCAAATGCGCATGGGTGCCGAACCGGTAGTAATGGTGGCAGGAACCTACTCCTGGTTTCAAGTATTTCTTTACACAAAGCATATTTCAGAACTTTCCATCCTTCTGAGGTCAGTAAAATGAGGACCCAGATTGTTGGGGGCAATATGCTGACACTTTAAACCGCTTAGAGGGGGCTGTAAAGCATTATGAAGCGGTATAGAAGTTAATTGCTATTGCTATGCAAAAGGAAAAGAAAAAATCCAAACAATTGGAACCTACAGATTATTGATTTATTTACTTGCATCCTGCCTTTATTGTTTTGACAAATAAGTCAAGGGAGCGAGCATATCCAACCCACCTTCCTCCTCCTTTACTCCCCATAACAATAATCCTTTGAAGTGGGTTGGGTAAAAGAGAATGACTGGCCCAAGGTAACACAGCTGTTTTTCACGGCTAAGATATACAGGGTGAACCAGAAGTCAGACCTCATAGGACAATCACAATATGTTTTATTATTTATTTACTGAACTTTTATGACATCCATCTGTCCTATAAGGTGGTTTATAGGCTATAAAACACAAGAAAAGTAATTAAAATACTGTTTTTTTCAGACTATAAGATGCTCCTGACTAAAAGACATACCTATCTTTTTTGGGGAGGAAAACAAGAAAAAAAACTGCCTTTGCCTCCCAGCATCCATCCTGTATTCATCTGGCTTGTTCACCATGGCACATTCAGCGCTGTCACTGCCAATTCACTGCTGGCCATTCGCTGTGACCCTTTCGCCACCCCCCATTCACTGTCGCTGTGGTCTGTTTGCCGCCATAGTGGCCCTTTTGGAACGGCCGGTTTGCCATGGCCTGTTGACCACTGCTGCGGTTTATTCACCAAAGCTCATTCACTGCTGCTGCAGCCTGTTCACTGCAGCACATTTTCAGTGGCCTGCTGCCAATCCCCGCTGCTTGGAATTGGCCGTAAATGCGACACTCCAGGCCAAAAATGGCTGGCGGGTGGGGGCCAGTGGGTGGGCGGGGCTTCGGCAACATTCCATGTATAACACACACCACAATTTTTACCCACTTTTTTTGGGGGGGGGCAGTATATTAAAATATTAAAACCACACAGATTAAAAATTTAAAAACTCAAAATTAAGAGATGGATGGCTTGGGGATAAGGTCTTCTTACCCTATCACATACCCATTGATATTTTTAAAGGGAAAATGTTCCAGTCTTAGGAATGTTCAAACATCCTGGGTCACAGAATTAAAGAAGTTCTTAGAAGAAAATGTACATTATATTTAATGTAATTTATACAGTTGTCAATGGGCCTAATTTTTAGCATGCCTTAGGAATATATGTGTGAATATGTTTGTAAAAACATTCACAGAAGAAATGGAAAGAAAGGGGCTGAATAGCCAGTCATTGCCTACCTGTGGCCTCAGTGAAAAAAAACCCCTGCAATTGGTAGTAATGTTAGGAGCTATTATAGGATTAATATATGAGCCAGAGCTTTTCTGTCTTTTTCTATAGAAAGGTACCAAGATAGAAATATCTTCCTCCTGGACAGCAGGACCAGGTTCCTGATTTTAGAAAGCAGGTGCTGATGCATTGATGTCATGGCTGAGGAATTTTGGGAAATGTAGTCCCCGCACGCTTGAAGGGGGCCAGGTTAGACTGCTAAAAAGACTGTATCACGGCGGACATAGTACTGTTGATTTCTGTTACGTCCTCCCGTGCCAGCCGACGGGAGGGGCTGGAGCAGCCTGCAGCCGATTGGCTGCGATGCACCCGCCAGCTGGAGGAAGACGCGCCGGGCGTCTATTGGCTGGCCAACTGACAGCTCAGGTATATAAAGAGCTGTCAGTTGGCTGGGTGCTGTCCACATTCTGAATCCTCCTAGTTAACAGACCTGTGTTAAATAAAGCCGGAAAAACCGTTACTTTTACTGAACGCCTCTAGCCTGGTTATTTAAAACTGGCGACGAGGATGTCAGAAACGGATCCTGTTGTAGTGCCAGCACTGGCACCCTCTTCAGTATTCACCGCCTTTCGTCCCGAAACTGAATCCTGGGATGCATTCCTGGAAAGGTTCGAGGTCTTCCTTATGGCCCATGATCTGTCGAAGCTTCCCGAGGGGAGAAGACGAGGCACATTTTTACATTACTGCGGGGCAAAATGTTTGCCACAGCCCGTGTGTTAGCCACCCCGGCACCTGTGCATTCATTACCCCTCGACATCCTGATGGAGTGCCTTAAGCTCCACTACGAGCCGGCACCATCCAGGTACACTCGCAGACAAACATTCCGGTGATGCATCCAGAGACAGGGCCAGTCAATCGCCCAATACGTCGCTGAACTGCGGGCAACCGCTATAAATTGCGAGTTCCCCGACTTAGAGGACGCCTTGCTGGAGCAGTTTATCTACGGACTCGAAATGGCTAGCCGGGGTTGTGACCAAGATAACAGGGCCCTGCTCTTACAGGGTCCTGCTGGCAGACGGATGAGTATGGAGGCGCTATGTGAACCAGCTGCAGCGCCGGGCATCGGCAACCCAGGCCGCGGCCACTGACAGGCTCAACCAACGGGCTCAACCAACAACAGTCACCGGGGTCTGCTTACTCCAGGGCCGGCCAGCCTACCCAGGCACCTCCATCCGGCGCCTCTTCAGCTCCAACCGGGCAGAGAGATCCACACACAACTCAGCCGGGGCCTGCATGCCCAGGGGCTGATCAGCCTGCCCAGCCACGACCATCTGCGGCTCCACCAACTATACCCGACAACGCAGACCGAAGCCTCCGCCCCTTAAGCTACGCAGTCTTACCTTGGCCCATCCCGCTCGGCTCCGGGCCAGGACCAGCCCCTCAGATACGTCACCGCAGCCAGGCATAACCTTCTTTGGGAGCGCCCCAACACTGAGGAGATCCCAGCGCGTGCGCAGACAGCCCGCGTATCTGAGGGACTACGCATGCGCCATCTGGGGGGAAGGAGTGTTACGTCCTCCCGTGCCAGCCGACGGGAGGGGCTGGAGCAGCCGGCAGCCGATTGGCTGAGACATACCCCCCAGCTGGAGGAAGACGCGTCGGGCGTCTAATAGACGCTGGCCAACTGACAGTTTGGGTATATAAAGAGCTGTCAGTTGGCCGGGAGCTGTCCACGTTCTGAATCCTCCTAGTTAACAGACCTGTGTTAAATAAAGCCGGAAAAACTGTTACTTTTACTGAACGCCTCTAGCCTGGTTATTTAAAAATTTCTTTTGTTTTGCAGAAGGCCCAATTCAAAATAAAATTGTGGTGGGTTGAGCCTTAAAGGGTCTGAATCTGTAGTTCTCAGCCAGCCTCAAGAACAACCGGAGGCAGTCATTGCCCATAGGAATTGCCAGGAGCCTGTCTCAATTACCTGAAATGGAACCAAAAAGTATCTTTTTTAAAATGCTGCTGTTATAATTCAGAAAGAGGTACTCAGTCAAGCCCCAAAATATTAGGGCATCTCACTTTTCCTATTTAGAAGCAGGAGCATGTTTCCTACAGAAAAAATGGGCACTCATTAATATCACATATACAGGGTGAACCAGAAGTCAGGCCTCTCAGACCAATCACAATATGTTTTATTATTTATTTATTAATTTTTATGGCAACCATCTCTCCTATAAGGTGCCTCTAGGTAGCTTATAGGCTATACAATATAATAGAAAATATTATAGAAAATAGCAAAATAATTATAGAAAAATAATTAAAATATGTTAAAATATTAAAACCACACAGATTAAAATTAAAAAAAACAACTATAGAAAACTCAAAATTAAGAAACAAATGGCATAGGGATGAGGTCTTCTTACCCTAACACGTATCCTCAATCACTGCCTCAATTTCCTGAAAGGGAACAAAAAAGTATCTTTTTGCTGCTGTTATAATTCAGAAAGAGGGTACTAAGTCAAGCCCCAAAATATTAGGGCAACTCTCTTTTCCTATTCACAAATTGCAGGAGCCATTTGTGGAAATGGAGCACAAGTCCACATCCTGCAAAGCTTTCCTTCGTTTTCACTTTGCAGACTGAACGGAAGAGGGCGGAGTAAGGTGTTTTCTCCATTCAGTTTGTTCCATTATGTGCTCCTTTCTTATTTTATATAGAAAATTAGTATTTTCAGGGCTCAGGTAATCACGGGCATCTGCACCTAGTGGAGAAAATACCTTGTAATTTAGACATTGTTTTAAAGGGTTTCCGTGAAAGAAACTTCCCAGTTGCCAGAATTCCCAGCTCGCACAGATTGAGAGGCTATTGCAGAACAAATCAAGGTGGGTTGGGATGTATGTTTGCAATTAAGCACTTAACCCAAACATATTAAAGCCTTTAGACTAAATGCTTGGGTTTTTTTTCTTCTTCTTCCTCCTCCTCCTTAGTTTTTATAATACAGTTGTGCCGTCTTGTGGGCCCTGCTGAGCCTGTCTTCCCCTCCTCAGTCCCACCTTAAGGAACAACACAGGGTGGAGAAGAAAGAGAAGGAGCTTGGACTGGTGACTCTACTGGCAAAGCAAAGTATTTCTGCACAGAGCCAAGGACTGGCGCTTGTGTCCCTGTCTTGGGTTAGTAGGGATCCAATCTCCCCCTCTTGCTTTTCTTCTTCCTTGGTTTCACTACCAAGGAAGAAGAAGTGGCACTACTGCTCAGATAGCTTTTCTGATTGGACTTCAGGACTGCATCTGCTGCAGCACGAGAAACATGAGAAGAGTCCGAATAGCATCTTCAGCTAGAACCCGGTGGAGAAACTGCAGCAATTGGGCCTCGGTAAGGTGTTGGCTATAGGAGAAGCATCATATTAGCCTTAGGTCAGCAGGAACGTCACTATCTGTCTCTATCCTCTTTATAGTTCTCAGTTTCTATAGGGATGGCAGGCTAAATAGAAATTTCGGTGGGAAGTTTTATTTTATTGTGAGGAGTTGATTGAGACATTTCTTCATCCTCTTTTACTACCAATGCTGTATCCATGATCTTTGTTAACCGTGACATGGTGTCTAGGTCTTCATATTGATGAAGCTGGCGGAGATTTCCTTCTTAATCATAGTTTATTATAAAAAATATTGATGAAAGTTCATCAGGCTTTGGTTGTGATTTTATTATACTTCCAAAACCAAGTGATGTCTCTTTGGTGTCTGAGAATTGTGAGTTCATCTTTTACAGTAATACGGTAATTGAATGAAATACCTACTTTGAAATACCTACTTTCTCTTTGGTGTCTGAGAATTTCGTTTGAGAATGTAGTATTTCCTGTTTCTTAAAAAAAAACCAGCACTTTTTAAAACAACAACAACAACAGCCTTTATTGACATTGTACATCATGTATTCAACGAAATTGGTTTAGCCTCTACTGGTGCAATCCATAACAGAAAGTACAAGGCAAGACAATTCCAAATTTATACAAATAATTGGAGGAATTTCCCCCCTTCCAATCTACTATACAAACTGGATCCATATTTATGTTTTATCCAAGCTAAAACAGGAATAGGTCTTGTTCCTCCCAATTCCTCTTGAATGACTATTCTCATTATTTTCAGAGTTAAGCCAAGTTTGTAATGCCTTCCACATGTGTCCTGTTTTTCTTCCTTCTCTTGAAAAGAATGCTGCATTTTTCCATTTATGAATGTTAGATTAAAGAGCCAACCTCATCCCTCCTGGACCTGCCTAGTACTGTACTCCTTGCATGCTTGTGTGTGCTTCACAAAATGCCATTTGCACTCCTTCTCCGAAGGCCAGTTTGCACTCTTCCACATTTACAGTTCTTCTCCTGTGAGTTGGCAAAATTAAATCATGGTGCTGCTTTCCTGGCCAGTCTCCTGTGCTTTTGTCTACCTACACATATTCAAACATGCACACACCTTATCTGTTGAGAAAGCTGAGCTAGATCATGTACCTCACCCCTTAATATAGCTTAATTTATTTAATTTAACTTAGTGTTAAAACCACCCATTGTTACTTATAAATAATAGTTTATTATAGATCAGTATTGTTCTGAATCATGCTTAAATGAATGTTCATAAATAATTGTTAAATGAATTATGGCATAAGATGAGTAGTAAACTGTGGTGTCCTATTTTGGTATAAGTAGCTTTGAAATTTTCAGGTAGGAGGAGTGATTGTAGAGAGATAAGATAAACCAATATGTTGGTCACAGACTCATATCTTGGACACTTCAAGCTTTGGACATTCAGATGAATGTCAGAAACCCCTTCTGTAGTGGGAAAGGGAATAATATGGAGATAAAATATATAACTTCTTCCATAGATGTCTTAAAGGTGCCCTTTTCTTCAAAAGCAACTGGACATTGTTTTCTTTGAGGAAGAAAAACATTTCCCTTCTCATCCAGCAAGCTTCATCAATTTTGATGATAAGGGAGGAATGGGAGGAAAGGAATGACAGTTGAGACTAGATAGTGTGGGGACGGGATGGAAGGATAGGTTCTGTTTGGATGGTGGTATTGGGGGATGGAAGGATGGTATTTCTTTGCAGCCATCTGGTCTTTAGCACTCTCTGATCCACCTATGTTAGAACTGAACACTCCTCCCTCAGCAGAGGGAGAGGAATAAGGCACTGCCTATCTCCATTTTACAATGCAGCCCTCACAGCAGTCCCATGAAGTTTCCACAACTGGTAGCACTCTGTTTCAGCTGACTCTGAGGGCACACAGCCCCCCACTCCAAATGGCCTCAACAGTTCTCTGAGAATGCTAATGACTAGATGCTAAGGCCACCCCTGGAATACTTCATCCAGTTTTGGTCGCTACGGTGTAAAAAGGATGTGGAGACTCTAGAAAGAGTGCAAAGAAAACCACAAAGATGATTAGGGGACTGGAGGCTAAAGCCTATGAAGAACGGTTGCAGGAACTGGGTATGTCTAGTTTTAGGAAAAGAAGGACTAGGGGAGACATGATAGCAGTGTTCCAATAACTCAGGGGTTGCCACAAAGAAGAGGGAGTCAAACTATTCTCCAAAGCACCTGAGGGCAGAACAAGAAGCAATGGGTGGAAACTGATCAAGGAGAGAAGCAACTTAGAACTGAGGAGAAATTTCCTGACAGAACAATGAATCAATGGAACAACTTGCCTCCAGAAGTTGTAAATGCTCCAACACTGGAAGTTTTAAGAAGATATTAGATAACCATTTGTCTGAAGTGGTGTAGGGTTTCCTGCCTAAGCAGGGGGTTGGACTAGAAGACCTCCAAGGGTCCCTTCCAACTCTGTTATTCTAGGTGGCTGCAAAAAAAATACAATCTTTTCATCTATCCTTCCCCACCATCCTATCAGAACTATCCTTCCATCACCATCAACCTCAGCTGTCCGTACCTATCCATCCCCAAGCCATCAGAACTGATAAAGCTTCTTGGATGAGAAGCAAAATGTTATCTTCTTCCTCAAGGAAAAAGCAGTCCAGTTGCTGTTTGAAGAAAAAAGCACCTTTGAGGCAACTATGACCTGGATGACTGAGAGTCTCCACAGACTTCTTCCATATACATTTTTGATTCTGATCAAAGTGATTCTGATATTTTAATCCAACCTGTCTAGAAAATGCCACATCAGAGGCGTTTGGTTAGACAAGAAGGGTTACATAATTGCATTATCTCTCCACCTGCAGAATAGATGAGAGGAAGGAGACTGAGTAGATGCAATTGCTTGATCTAGCCAACAGAGGGCTGTAAAGATTCATTGCTGCAGAGCAAGATCCTTTGTTCCAACCTGTCTGGATTTAACTGATTTGGAATTGTGTACTCTATAATATGACTAACAGCCTTCCCTTTGATTACTCTCTATGTGAGGGATCCCAGTTAGCCATAGGGGACTGTGTGTAGCATATTTGTTCACACAGTGAATAACTTTTGTCCACTGGAATCTGTCCCTAAAGTGTATTTTCATTGCAAACTTAATCAAATCACTACATTAAAGGTAGCTACATGGGTTTTGAATTGTGGGTCTCACATGGAATCTGCCCACCCCCATGTGTGGCAAAGCATTCTTTAAATCATGAGAGCCCGTCTAAGATTAATCATCATTCTGTGAAGACTGTTGAATTGGAGCTAGAAGGTGAGTTGTGCTCTGGGGCAATTGGGTTGAGATATTTACTTTCATAATAATTTACACTTCCTCCATCCTTTCCAAGGATGCTGAAATTAGGGTTGATCTCTCTGAAGCTTTTCACAGCTTGAGGCATTTACATCTGACTTCAGAGAAGGAATGAGTAAGTTATTAAGGGAAGATTATACCCTCCTGAGACAGAGGAAGATGGCACAAGGAAAGAAAACCTTAAAATTACTTTCAAAAACCCAATGTGGTCTAATGGTTTAGTGGTTAAGACACCTATTTATATGCCAGGGGACTTGAGTTCTAGTCATACCTGAAAGCCAGCTCGGTGACGTTAGGCCAGATTCTAACTCTCAGCCCAATCCACCTCACAGGGCTGTGGAGAAAATAGGAAGGGGAAGAAGTATTAGCTATGTTCTCTGCATTGTTGTTTTTTTATAAACAATAATAAAAAATGGGATAAAAATC
This sequence comes from Thamnophis sirtalis, assembly GCF_051295495.1. NCBI lineage: Eukaryota > Metazoa > Chordata > Lepidosauria > Squamata > Natricidae > Thamnophis > Thamnophis sirtalis. Next base: position 97,148,270 of record NW_028261384.1, read on the forward strand.
AAGTAAAATAACCCTACTTCGATTTTGATTGATACAAGAGCACACCAAGAGAATCTTGGAATGTTTCTTCCTAACGACAATAAAGAATATTTCTAGAATCTCTGCTGTACCTGCTTCTTTTTCAAAATATGTTTATTTCCATTTCCATTTCATTTCATACAATCACATGATTGTATGATTGTATGGTGTACCTGCTTCTTAACCTCACCTACTTTGCACATGCATAACATTTTTCTCTAAGCTTTTTTTTTAAGTACATAGTCCTCAACTTAAAATAATTTGTTTAGTGACTGTTCAATGTTAAAATGGCACTGAAAAAACTGACGTACGATCATTTTTCATAGTTACGACCTTTCCAACTTCCCCATGATCATATGATCACAATTCATATGCTTGACAACTAGTTCTTATTTATTACCATTACTATATCCCGAGATCATATGATTCCCCTTTTGCAACCTTCTGATAAGCAAAGTCAACGGAGAAGCCAAATTCACTGGATTACTAATTAATCAATTGCAGTGATTCATTTAACAATTGAGGCAGGAAAAGTCTTAAAATGGGGCAAAATTTACTTTACAAATGTTTCACTTAACAATAGGAATTTGGGGCTCCATTGTGGTCATAGGTCGAGGACTATCTCAAACCACCATTAGTAACAGTGTCAATGCTCCAGTCTTAATTCCAGCCGGGTTTGCTGATTCCTTTCAGACAGATATTGCTTACCTGCCTCACAGTATCTAAAAAATGAGCTTCTGTTCCCTGTCACACCTGCCTGGCCCTTTTCCCAACGTTTCAGAGGAGCAATCTCCTCAGAGAGAGGATGTCTCAGCTGGCCAGCATTCAGAAGCCCCAGTCTCCATCCTGTCTCAGGTACAGTAATTAGCAGGTCTACTGCTTAGTGGAAAACTCCATCAGGTCGGTCGAATGTTCCCGTTCCTTGCACCCTCCTGAGGATGTTAATAATGAGGATCTTGAAGTGAAGAAAACACGGGGCTCAAAGTTTTGGTTGTTTCAGGCATAGGGCGGTCCTACAACAGGCCTGATTGATTGTTTGCAAAGAAATTTCAAGTGGGGGTTTGAATAAAAGAATGGCATGTCAGCAAGCCAGTCTCTTGTTTCTTCTTTCTGCCTTGCCTCAACATGCTCAGCTACTTAACTTCTCTGTGTTCTGGCTTTCTGTAATGCACTAACTCAGGAAGACGTCTCCAACCCCCATTCCACAGTGGACATGCATATGAAACCATCCCCTCTCCCGCCACTGCCACTACCACTGCTACTCCACGGAGCTAGAAAGGTTGAGGACCTCTGCATTAAGGTATGAAGAAATGTTTTTCAAACTTGGCAAATTTAAGATGTGTGGGCTTCAGCTCCCACAATGTTGGCTGGAGGAATACTAGGAGCTGAAGTTCATGAATCTTAAAAGTTGTCAGGTTTGAAAAAAACATTGCTACAAGCTAAACAAACAAGCTGTGTTTGTATCAGCTGACTCACCTTTAACAAATTGAACACTAAGATTGGTATGCTGTACAAATATTGCCACTAAGGGTGCTATGTGCTTGTACCCATAATGTGAAAGTTCTGGGAAAGACCCATCTCAAGGCACAAGCTGGCAGATGAGGACCATCAACCAATGGAACAGGTTGCCTTCGGAAGTTGTGGGAGCTTCATCACTTGAGTCTTTCAAGAAGAGATTGGACTGCCATTTCTCAGAAATGGTGCTGGGTTTTCTGCTTGAGTGGGGGGTTGGACTAGATGACCTACAAGGTACCTTCCAACTCTGTTAATCTGTTAGAGATGGATGACTCAGCAGCTCCTGAAGGATTGAGGTCGCTCATAAGAATACTGTTGAAAGCCTATTGTATAACCCAAAGCTGTGATAAGTGGAGGGACTATTTATTTGCAAAATGATTACTGGCTAATATCTCTGTGAACATGGATATCTGATACTAGAAATCCTAGGGCTAGCTTTTCAAGAGGTTTAATTACAATTATTTTAAAAATAGCAATGCTTAGGTTTAAGTTAAGTGTTTGACACTCTCTTGATTGATAAGCTGTGTTTTTTTTATTAGTGGGACAGTTATTTTTGTAGGAAAAAGCTGTGCCTCACATTTTTCCACTTTTCCTTGTCATGCAATTAGTAGTGAACAGAAATACAGTCTTTAAAAATTGTAACAAGATTTTTAACACAACCAGGCGACTTTTTAAAACATCTTTTCCAAGGCACATTTAGCTTACCGTAAGCCTATTATTGGGTAATATTTACCCAAGGTATAACAGTCATTCCTTCGCTTTTGACAGAGAGAGAGAGAAATATGATGGGTGGGTGGGTAAGTGGGTGGACGAACGGATGGACAGACAGACAGAAAGATAAATCTCAGCATCCTCATTGTAATTGCTTGGTTATTTGGCATAATTCAAATGGTTACAGTTGATAAACATCTGATACCATGTTTGCTGGGCAGATTGCCCTCTTCTTGTCTGGATCTTTAATTGCCTGCAACTGTCACCACTTTATTTAGTTTTTCTTTTCTCTTTCCATTTTGTATAATAATACAATACTATAGTTGCAAAATGAAATCTTCTGGACCAGAAATTAACGGGACATATGAGCATTCTGAGTTTTCTTTTCTCTGCCTGAATCAAAAGACAGGGCTATGAAAAGTTGGATTGATGCATTTCTGATATCTATTAGAAAAGAGGGGATGCCGCTCTGGTAGGTGTATAATTCATTGTATAATTCATTGTATAGATGTGCTCAAGCTGAAATGTTCTGGTTTTTATACTGGCCTTATGAGTTGAAATAATTACCCTACCTAGCAAAAAAAATAATTTTGCATCCATCTAAGGCTAATCACAGCATTTCTAATCTGCTTTTCATTTAAAAGGAATCAACATTTCCTTTCATACATTTGCATGTAAATTATGATCAACACTATAGAAATGTTCAGATACAAAGGTCATTGTAACCCAATGTTCCATTTTGTTCATTTTTCTCGTATCAATTGTGCTGAAGCAAAGATTTAGAGAAATGTGTAAGGTGGGGGGTAAGGAAATGGGGAGGAGAAACAGGCTGGGAATGAAGAAAGGGAAACAGTCAGGAAAGGTGACCTAACAACAAGAAAAACAAGTTTCTAACAGTACAATTTTCATAGTGGTAAACAAGGAACAATGGTGCAAATGTTAAGATCAGAACTCCTCTCCCACACAACTTTTAAAGATTATACTGTGTTTCCCCGAAAATACGCCATGTACTGCTAATAAGCCCAGGCCTGGTTTTTGAGGTGAGTGTAAATATATGCCCTCCCCTGAAAATAAGCCCTAGTGAAAAGGTGCCGTGGCAAATACAGGAGGAAGCCCTTCCCTTCCCCGGCCACCTCAGCGCTTCTCGGCTCTTTAATCGGATCAGTTGAGCCGATCCGGCTGTCATTAAAAAAACAGCTGATTTGCGGGTGCTGCTCAGGCTGTGGCCTCCATCAATTACGGCCACAAAAGCAGCAGGACACCAAGTGATGCGCGCCACACGCCTTGCGACGGCCTTCCAAATGTACTGTAGCAGCAGTTATCCACAATTTTTAAAATCATTATCTCATCCCGATCCAGTGAGCCACGTGGATTGGAAAAAAATAAAGGTAATAACATTGTGGATAGCTGCTGCTACAGTACCCTTCAGAAGGACAGCTTGAGTCTCCTGCTGCAAAAGTGGCTGCGCCCGGGACTGCTTTTGGAAGAGGAGGCAAAGGAGGCAATCAGCTTCATCTCGCCCTTGCCCTCAGCCCCCCCCTTCCGCTGAGCTCAAGCAGAGAAGTGGCCCGCAGGGTTTCAGGAACAAAGTTGAGGCTGACAGGAGTCAGGGCAGAGGGGAATGTCCAGTGCGGCCCCAGCGCTCTTCTTTCCTTGTAAACAGAATCTTGGGAGTGGGAAACGGCATTCCCAGGACGGGTGGGTATGTCAATATGTGTATAAAAACACAAAGCGAGGGAGTCAGCAGCCGTGGATTAAGGAGCTTTGTGAAAAATTACACCTACACGCAAAGTTTGGCAAGGGAGGGAGAAGAGATACTTCCCTCTCTTGGCAGTTTTTTGCTTAAAAATATTTGAGAATCAGCCAGAGAGAAGGAAGAATGAGCCCTGTGAGGAGATGTTGCCGACACTGCTGCCTGCAGAGACACAGACAGAGCAAAGTTCATTGAAGACCTCTCCGGCCAGCCCACAAGACTATCTGAAGGTGGAGGGGGAGAGATTTCCTGCACATCGGCAGTGGCGTCTTCTCACAAGGCTTCTTCCGACATTCCTAGTTGTATAGATTTCCATGCCCTCCTTTACGGGATATTGCTTTGCACCTGGGAGAAGCCCTGTGAGGAGACGCCGCTGCCAATGTGCCGGAAATCCCCCCCTGCAGATCATCCTTTCAAAACGTAGTTTCACCAGGATGAAGAGGTGGCTGGAGGCAGTGTTTGTGTCGGGTTGGGGTTTCTTTGCAAGGCAGACGATCTGGGGAGCAAGAGAGTTAGGAAGCCTGGGCTGGCTTGCGTCCGTTTCTCCAGTGAAGCATCTGATTCATTCCCAGGGATGAACGTTTCACCCTTTGTCATCTCTCTGCCCTGGCTTGGAAGCTGCAGAGGAAGCCGGGCCATGCCCGGTGAGGGGGGGGAAGTGAAAGCAAGAGGAGCCACACCTCACTCCACACCTCTCACTTCTCCCCCACTCCACCTGCCACCCATCTCGCTAAAGAGACAGTGGGGAAGGGAAGCAGCCTGGATTCTGTTAGCATTGGGGTGGGGGTGGGAGGAATTGGGCGGCAATACATGAGACTTGCAGACTACCTGAGACTTGCAGCTCCATTGTGTTCCTCACTGTTTTGTCCAGGGAAGTTGAACTCACAAGATTTATTTTTTTAACAGAATGCTTCCCTGGACAAAACAGCGAGAAACACGACGGAGCTGCAAGTCTTGGGTAGAACGCCTGTCTCGCAGCCCAAGTCTTCCCACCCCACCCCAATGCTAACAGAATCCAGGCTGCTTCCCTTCCCCACCGTCTCTTTAGCAAGAGGGGTGGCAGGTGGGGTGGGGGAGAAGTGAGAAGCATGGAGTGAGACATGGCTTCTCTTGTTGTCTCTTCTCCCTCCCCCTCACTGGGCATGGCAGGTTTCCTCTGCAGCTTCCAAGCCGGGGCAGAGAGGAGGCAAAACGCTCATCCCTGGGGATGAATCAGTCGCTTCACTGGAGAAACTGCCCCACATAAACCCAGGCTTTCTAAATCTCTCACTCCCCAGATTGTCCCCCTCACAAAGATAGCCCAACCCAATGCAAGGCAGTGACAGGACATGCAGTCCCATGCTTGCTGCCTCCTGCATCCCCAAAATAATAAGACACCCCCAGATAATAAGACCAAGGCCATATTTCGTGGGTCAAAATAAAATAAGACCCTGTCTTATTTTCAGGGAAACTCGGTAATATGACTTCCATGTGGGTTGTGGTGGGGGAAAAAATACTGTGTTCACTTGTGTTTGTGTGCGAGAAAGAAAGAACAAGTGTTTGTGTGCGTCTATTCCCAATTGATATGCGTTTAGACAAATAGAAAGAAAATTCAGAAATTAAGAGGAAGCCGAAAGGGGGATGCTTGACTAACAAAAAGTGAAACAGTATTAAAACATAAAGCTTTTTCAGAAGTCAAATTATTTTTCATAAACCTCTTAGTGACTAATGTTTAAAACCACTCTTTAAAAAGCCATCAGGATGAGGACCACATATTATGGCATGAAATCTCAAATGTTGATTGTATTCAGGGGCAGACTAGGATGCGTGAAGAGACATTGGTTTGAAGGGTTAATTTTGAAAAGAAAAAGGATCTTGTAGATGGGATACATAATGGAGCAAATGGGTGTTGCTTTCTCATTGCAACCCTGTCCACAGTTGGGTGGATCACTTTCCACACTGAGTAGGCCTCCATACTTCACAAGTCCAAAGTTCATCAGTGACTATGAGAATTGAGATCGAGATGCTGAACTTAGAAACAGAGATCTGTAAAATTTCTACCCACATGAAGTGAAGTCGTAGAGAACTTCATTCAGGAGAAACGCCTCTTAGATCAAATGTGTCATATGCCTACTCTGATGTAACTCTTCTACTCGGGTGCAATTGCCTACTCTGGTGTAACTCTTCTACTCGGGTGCAACTGCCTACTCTGGTGTAACTCTTTTACTCGGGTGCAACTGCCTACTCTGGTGTAACTCTTCTACTCGGGTGCAAATGCCTACTCTGATGTAACTCTTCTACTCGGGTGCAAGTGCCTACTCTGATGTAACTCTTCTACTCGGGTGCAACTGCCTACTCTGGTGTAACTCTTCTACTCGGGTGCAACTGCCTACTCTGGTGTAAATCTTCTACTCGGGTGCAACTGCCTACTCTGGTGTAACTCTTCTACTCGGGTGCAACTGCCTACTCTGGTGTAACTGTTCTACTCGGGTGCAACTGCCTACCCTGGTGTAACTCTTCTACTCGGGTGCAACTGCCTACTCTGGTGTAACTCTTCTACTTGGGTGCAATTGCCTACTCTGGTGTAACTCTTCTACGCGGGTGCAACTGCCTACTCTGGTGTAACTCTTCTACTCGGGTGCAAGTGCCTACTCTGGTGTAACTCTTCTACTCGGGTGCAAGTGCCTACACTGATGTAACTCTTCTACTCGGCTGCAACTGCCTACTCTGATGTAACTCTTCTACTCGGGTGCAAGTGCCTACTCTGATGTAACTCTTCTACTCGGGTGCAAGTGCCGACTGATGTAACTCTTCTACTCGGGTGCAACTGCCTACTCTGGTGTAACTCTTCTGCTCGGGTGCAACTGCCTACTCTGGTGTAACTCTTCTACTCGGCTGCAACTGCCTACTCTGGTGTAACTCTTCTACTCTGGTGTAACTCTTCTACGCGGGTGCAACTGCCTACTCTGGTGTAACTCTTCTACTCTGGTGTAACTCTTCTACGCGGGTGCAACTGCCTACTCTGGTGTAACTCTTCTACTCTGGTGTAACTCTTCTACTCTGGTGTAACTGTTCTACTCGGGTGCAACTGCCTACTCTGGTGTAACTGTCCTACTCGGGTGCAACTGCCTACTCTGGTGTAACTCTTCTACTCGGGTGCAACTGCCTACTCTGGTGTAACTCTTCTACTCGGGTGCAACTGCCTACTCTGGTGTAACTCTTCTACTCTGGTGTAACTCTTCTACTCTGGTATAACTCTTCTACTCGGGTGCAACTGCCTACTCTGGTGTAACTCTTCTACTCTGGTGTAACTCTTCTACTCGGGTGCAACTGCCTACTCTGGTGTAACTCTTCTACTCTGGTGTAAATGTTCTACTCGGGTGCAACTGCCTACTCTGGTGTAACTGTTCTACTCGGGTGCAACTGCCTACTCTGGTGTAACTCTTCTACTCTGGTGTAACTCTTCTACTCGGGTGTAACTCTTCTACTCAGGTGTAAATCTTGTACTCTTATGTAACATCTACTCTAGTGTAACTCTTCTACTCTGGTGTAACTCTTCTACTCGGCTGCAACTGCCTACTCTGGTGTAACACTTCTACTCTGGTGCAACTGCCTACTCTGGTGTAACTCTTCTACTCGGGTGCAACTGCCTACTCTGGTGTAATTCTTCTACTCGAGTGCAACTGCCTACTCTGGGGTAACTCTTCTACTCGGGTGCAACTGCCTACTCTGGTGTAACTCTTCTACTCGAGTGCAACTGCCTTCTCTGGGGTAACTCTTCTACTCGGGTGCAACTGCCTACTCTGGTGTAACTCTTCTACTCGAGTGCAACTGCCTTCTCTGGGGTAACTCTTCTACTCGGGTGCAACTGCCTACTCTGGTGTAACTCTTCTACTCGGGTGCAACTGCCTACTCTGGTGTAACTCTTCTACTTGGGTGCAACTGCCTACTCTGGTGTAACTCTTCTACTCGGGTGCAACTGCCTACTCTGGTGTAACTCTTCTACTCTGGTGTAACTCTTCTACTCGGCTGCAACTGCCTACTCTGGTGTAACTCTTGTACTCTTATGTAACTCTTCTACTCGGCTGCAACTGCCTACTCTGGTGTAACTCTTCTACTCGGCTGCAACTGCCTGCTCTGGTGTAACTCTTCTACTCGGCTTCAACTGCCTGCTCTGGTGTAACTCTTCTACTCGGCTGCAACTGCCTGCTCTGGTGTAACTCTTCTACTCTGGTGTAACTCTTCTACTCGGCTGCAACTGCCTACTCTGGTGTAATTCTTGTACTCTTATGTAACTCTTCTACTCGGGTGCAACTGCCTACTCTGGTGTAACTCTTCGACTCGGCTGCAACTGCCTACTCTGGTGTAACTCTTCTACTCTGGTGTAACTCTTCTACTCTGGTGCAACTGCCTACTCTGGTGTAACTGTTCTACTCGGGTGCAACTGCCTACCCTGGTGTAACTCTTCTACTCGGGTGCAACTGCCTACTCTGGTGTAACTCTTCTACTTGGGTGCAATTGCCTACTCTGGTGTAACTCTTCTACGCGGGTGCAACTGCCTACTCTGGTGTAACTCTTCTACTCGGGTGCAAGTGCCTACTCTGGTGTAACTCTTCTACTCGGCTGCAACTGCCTACTCTGGTGTAACTCTTGTACTCTTATGTAACTCTTCTACTCGGGTGCAACTGCCTACTCTGGTGTAACTCTTCTACACGGCTGCAATTGCCTACTCTGGTGTAACTCTTCTACTCGGGTACAACTGCCTACTCTGGTGTAACTCTTCTACTGTTGTGTAAGTCTTCTACTTGGGTTCAACTGCCTACTCTGGTGTAACTTCTACTCGGGTGCAACTGCCTACTCTGATGTAACTTTTCTACTCGGGTGCAACTGCCTACTCTGGTGTAACTCTTCTACTCGGGTGCAACTGTCTACTCTGGTGTAACTCTTCTACTCGGCTGCAACTGCCTACTCTGGTGTAACTCTTCTACTCTGGTGTAACTCTTCTACTCGGGTGCAACTGCCTACTCTGGTGTAACTCTTCTACTCGGGTGCAACTGCCTACTCTGGTGTAACTCTTCTACTCTTATGTAACTCTTCTACTCAGCTGCAACTGCCTACTCTGGTGTAACTGTTCTACTCGGGTGCAACTGCCTACTCTGGTGTAACTCTTCTACTCGGGTGCAACTGCCTACTCTGGTGTAACTCTTCTACTCTGGTGTAACTCTTCTACTCTGGTGTAACTCTTCTACTCGGGTGCAACTGCCTACTCTGGTGTAACTCTTCTATTCTCGTGTAACTCTTCTACTCGGGTGCAACTGCCTACTCTGGTGTAACTCTTCTACTCGGCTGCAACTGCCTACTCTGGTGTAACTCTTCTACTCGGGTGCAACTGCCTACCCTGGTGTAACTCTTCTACTCGGGTGCAACTGCCTACCCTGGTGTAACTCTTCTACTCGGGTGCAACTGCCTACTCTGGTGTAACTCTTCTACTCTGGTGTAACTCTTCTACTCGGCTGCAACTGCCTACTCTGGTGTAACTCTTCTACTCTGGTGTAACTCTTCTACTCAGGTGCAACTGCCTACTCTGATGTAACTCTTCTACTCGGGTGCAACTGCCTACTCTGGTGTAACTCTTCTACTCAGGTGTAACTCTTCTACTCTGGTGTAACTCTTCTACTCAGGTGCAACTGCCTACTCTGGTGTAACTCTTCTACTCGGCTGCAACTGCCTACTCTGGTGTAACTCTTCTACTCTGGTGTAACTCTTCTACTCGGCTGCAACTGCGTCATCTGGTGTAACTCTTCTACTCGGCTGCAACTGCCTACTCTGGTGTAACTCTTGTACTCTTATGTAACTCTTCTACTCGGCTGCAACTGCCTACTCTGGTGTAACTCTTCTACTCGGGTGCAACTGCCTACTCAGGTGTAACTCTTCTACTGTTGTGTAAGTCTTCTACTTTGGTTCAACTGCCTACTCTGGTGTAACTTCTACTTGGGTGCAACTGTCTACTCTGGTGTAACTCTTCTACTCGGGTGCAACTGCCTACTCTGGTGTAACTCTTCTACTCTGGTGTAACTCTTCTACTCGGGTGCAATTGCCTACTCTGGTGTAACTCTTCTATTATCGTGTAACTCTTCTACTCGGGTGCAACTGCCTACTCTGGTGTCACTCTTCTACTCGGGTGCAACTGCCTACTCTGGTGTAACTCTTCTACTCTGGTGTAACTCTTCTACTCTGGTGTAACTCTTCTACTCGGGTGCAACTGCCTACTCTGGTGTAACTCTTCTACTCGGGTGCAGCTGCCTACTCTGGTGTAACTCTTCTACTCGGCTGCAACTGCCTACTCTGGTGTAACTCTTCTACTCTGGTGTAACTCTTCTACTCGGGTGCAATTGCCTACTCTGGTGTAACTCTTCTACTCCTTTGTAACTCTTCTACTCGGGTGCAATTGCCTACTCTGGTGTAACTCTTCTACTCTGGTGCAACTGCCCACTCTGGTGTCACTCTTCTACTCGGGTGCAACTGCCTACTCTGGTGTAACTCTTCTACTCGGGTGCAACTGCCTACTCTGGTGTAACTCTTCTACTCGGGTGCAACTGCCTATGGTGTCACTCTTCTACTTGGGTGCAACTGCCTACTCTGGTGTAACTCTTCTACTCTGGTGTAACTCTTCTACTCTGGTGTAACTCTTCTACTCAGGTGCAACTGCCTACTCTGGTGTAACTCTTCTACTCCTTTGTAACTCTTCTACTCGGGTGCAATTGCCTACTCTGGTGTAACTCTTCTACTCTGGTGCAACTGCCTACTCTGGTGTCACTCTTCTACTCGGGTGCAACTGCCTACTCTGGTGTAACTCTTCTACTCTGGTGTAACTCTTCTACTCTGGTGTAACTCTTCTACTCAGGTGCAACTGCCTACTCTGGTGTAACTCTTCTACTCGGGTGCAACTGCCTACTCTGGTGTAACTCTTCTACTCGGGTGCAACTGCCTACTCTGGTGTAACTCTTCTACTCAGGTGCAATTGCCTACTCTGGTGTAACTCTTCTACTCGGGTGCAACTGCCTACTCTGGTGTAACTCTTCTACTCGGGTGCAACTGCCTACTCTGGTGTAACTCTTGTACTCTTATGTAACTCTTCTACTCGGGTGCAACTGCCTACTCTGGTGTAACTCTTCTACTCAGCTGCAATTGCCTACTCTGGTGTAACTCTTCTACTCGGGTGCAACTTCCTACCCTGTTGTAACTCTTCTACTCGGGTACAACTGCCTACTCTGGTGTAACTCTTCTACTCGGGTGCAACTTCCTACTCTGGTGTAACTCTTCTACTCGGGTGCAACTGCCTACTCTGGTGTCACTCTTCTACTCGGGTGCAACTGCCTACTCTGGTGTAACTCTTCTACTCGGGTGCAAGTGCCTACTCTGGTGTAACTCTTCTACTCGGCTGCAACTGCCTACTCTGGTGTAACTCTTGTACTCTTATGTAACTCTTCTACTCGGGTGCAACTGCCTACTCTGGTGTAACTCTTCTACTCGGGTGCAACTGCCTACTCTGGTGTCACTCTTCTACTCGGGTGCAACTGCCTACTCTGGTGTAACTCTTCTACTCTGGTGTAACTCTTCTACTCTGGTGTAACTCTTCTACTCTGGTGTAACTCTTCTACTCGGGTGCAACTGCCTACTCGGGTGTAACTCTTCTACTCAGGTGCAACTGCCTACTCTGGTGTAACTCTTCTACTGTGGTGTAACTCTTCTACTCTGGTGTAACTGTTCTACTCAGGTGCAACTGCCTACTCTGGTGTAACTCTTCTACTCGGGTGCAACTGCCTACTCTGGTGTAACTCTTCTATTATCGTGTAACTCTTCTACTCGGGTACAACTGCCTACTCTGGTGTAACTCTTCTACTCGGGTGCAACTTCCTACCCTGTTGTAACTCTTCTACTCGGGTGCAACTGCCTACTCTGGTGTAACTCTTCTACTCGGGTGCAACTTACTACTCTGGTGTAACTCTTCTACTCGGGTGCAACTGCCTACTCTGGTGTCACTCTTCTACTCGGGTGCAACTGCCTACTCTGGTGTAACTCTTCTACTCGGGTGCAACTGCCTACCCTGGTGTAACTCTTCTACTCGGGTGCAACTGCCTACTCTGGTGTAACTCTTCTACTCTGGTGTAACTCTTCTACTCAGGTGCAACTGCCTACTCTGATGTAACTCTTCTACTTGGGTGCAACTGCCTACTCTGGTGTAACTCTTCTACTCAGGTGTAACTCTTCTACTCTGGTGTAACTCTTCTACTCAGGTGCAACTGCCTACTCTGGTGTAACTCTTCTACTCGGCTGCAACTGCCTACTCTGGTGTAACTCTTCTACTCTGGTGCAACTGCCTACTCTGGTGTAACTCTTCTACTCGGCTGCAACTGCCTACCCTGGTGTAACTCTTCTACTCGGGTGCAACTGCCTACTCTGGTGTAACTCTTCTACTCTGGTGTAACTCTTCTACTCGGCTGCAACTGCCTACTCTGGTGTAACTCTTCTACTCTGGTGTAACTCTTCTACTCAGGTGCAACTGCCTACTCTGATGTAACTCTTCTACTCGGGTGCAACTGCCTACTCTGGTGTAACTCTTCTACTCTGGTGTAACTCTTCTACTCGGGTGCAACTGCCTACTCTGGTGTAACTCTTCTACTCTGGTGTAACTCTTCTACTCAGGTGCAACTGCCTACTCTGATGTAACTCTTCTACTCGGGTGCAACTGCCTACTCTGGTGTAACTCTTCTACTCAGGTGTAACTCTTCTACTCTGGTGTAACTCTTCTACTCGGCTGCAACTGCCTACTCTGGTGTAACTCTTCTACTCGGGTGCAACTGCCTACTCAGGTGTAACTCTTCTACTGTTGTGTAAGTCTTCTACTTGGGTTCAACTGCCTACTCTGGTGTAACTTCTACTTGGGTGCAACTGTCTACTCTGGTGTAACTCTTCTACTCGGGTGCAACTGCCTACTCTGGTGTAACTCTTCTACTCTGGTGTAACTCTTCTACTCGGGTGCAATTGCCTACTCTGGTATAACTCTTCTATTATCGTGTAACTCTTCTACTCGGGTGCAACTGCCTACTCTGGTGTCACTCTTCTACTCGGGTGCAACTGCCTACTCTGGTGTAACTCTTCTACTCTGGTGTAACTCTTCTACTCTGGTGTAACTCTTCTACTCGGGTGCAACTGCCTACTCTGGTGTAACTCTTCTACTCGGGTGCAGCTGCCTACTCTGGTGTAACTCTTCTACTCGGCTGCAACTGCCTACTCTGGTGTAACTCTTCTACTCTGGTGTAACTCTTCTACTCGGGTGCAATTGCCTACTCTGGTGTAACTCTTCTACTCTGGTGCAACTGCCTACTCTGGTGTCACTCTTCTACTCGGGTGCAACTGCCTACTCTGGTGTAACTCTTCTACTCGGGTGCAACTGCCTACTCTGGTGTAACTCTTCTACTCGGGTGCAACTGCCTATGGTGTCACTCTTCTACTTGGGTGCAACTGCCTACTCTGGTGTAACTCTTCTACTCTGGTGTAACTCTTCTACTCTGGTGTAACTCTTCTACTCAGGTGCAACTGCCTACTCTGGTGTAACTCTTCTACTCCTTTGTAACTCTTCTACTCGGGTGCAATTGCCTACTCTGGTGTAACTCTTCTACTCTGGTGCAACTGCCTACTCTGGTGTCACTCTTCTACTCGGGTGCAACTGCCTACTCTGGTGTAATTCTTCTACTCTGGTGTAACTCTTCTACTCTGGTGTAACTCTTCTACTCAGGTGCAACTGCCTACTCTGGTGTAACTCTTCTACTCGGGTGCAACTGCCTACTCTGGTGTAACTCTTCTACTCGGGTGCAACTGCCTACTCTGGTGTAACTCTTCTACTCAGGTGCAATTGCCTACTCTGGTGTAACTCTTCTACTCGGGTGCAACTGCCTACTCTGGTGTAACTCTTCTACTCGGGTGCAACTGCCTACTCTGGTGTAACTCTTGTACTCTTATGTAACTCTTCTACTCGGGTGCAACTGCCTACTCTGGTGTAACTCTTCTACTCAGCTGCAATTGCCTACTCTGGTGTAACTCTTCTACTCGGGTGCAACTTCCTACCCTGTTGTAACTTTTCTACTCGGGTGCAACTGCCTACTCTGGTGTAACTCTTCTACTCGGGTGCAACTTCCTACTCTGGTGTAACTCTTCTACTCGGGTGCAACTGCCTACTCTGGTGTCACTCTTCTACTCGGGTGCAACTGCCTACCCTGGTGTAACTCTTCTACTCGGGTGCAACTGCCTACTCTGGTGTAACTCTTCTACTCTGGTGTAACTCTTCTACTCGGCTGCAACTGCCTACTCTGGTGTAACTCTTCTACTCTGGTGTAACTCTTCTACTCAGGTGCAACTGCCTACTCTGATGTAACTCTTCTACTCGGGTGCAACTGCCTACTCTGGTGTAACTCTTCTACTCAGGTGTAACTCTTCTACTCTGGTGTAACTCTTCTACTCTGGTGTAACTCTTCTACTCAGGTGCAACTGCCTACTCTGGTGTAACTCTTCTACTCGGGTGCAACTGCCTACTCTGGTGTAACTCTTCTACTCGGGTGCAACTGCCTACTCTGGTGTAACTCTTCTACTCAGGTGCAATTGCCTACTCTGGTGTAACTCTTCTACTCGGGTGCAACTGCCTACTCTGGTGTAACTCTTCTACTCGGGTGCAACTGCCTACTCTGGTGTAACTCTTGTACTCTTATGTAACTTCTACTCGGGTGCAACTGCCTACTCTGGTGTAACTCTTCTACTCAGCTGCAATTGCCTACTCTGGTGTAACTCTTCTACTCGGGTGCAACTTCCTACCCTGTTGTAACTCTTCTACTCGGGTGCAACTGCCTACTCTGGTGTAACTCTTCTACTCGGGTGCAACTTCCTACTCTGGTGTAACTCTTCTACTCGGGTGCAACTGCCTACTCTGGTGTCACTCTTCTACTCGGGTGCAACTTCCTACCCTGTTGTAACTCTTCTACTCGGGTGCAACTGCCTACTCTGGTGTAACTCTTCTACTCGGGTGCAACTGCCTACTCTGGTGTCACTCTTCTACTCGGGTGCAACTGCCTACCCTGGTGTAACTCTTCTACTCGGGTGCAACTGCCTACTCTGGTGTAACTCTTCTACTCTGGTGTAACTCTTCTACTCGGCTGCAACTGCCTACTCTGGTGTAACTCTTCTACTCTGGTGTAACTCTTCTACTCAGGTGCAACTGCCTACTCTGATGTAACTCTTCTACTCGGGTGCAACTGCCTACTCTGGTGTAACTCTTCTACTCAGGTGTAACTCTTCTACTCTGGTGTAACTCTTCTACTCAGGTGCAACTGCCTACTCTGGTGTAACTCTTCTACTCGGCTGCAACTGCCTACTCTGGTGTAACTCTTCTACTCTGGTGTAACTCTTCTACTCGGCTGCAACTGCGTCATCTGGTGTAACTCTTCTACTCGGCTGCAACTGCCTACTCTGGTGTAACTCTTGTACTCTTATGTAACTCTTCTACTCGGCTGCAACTGCCTACTCTGGTGTAACTCTTCTACTCGGGTGCAACTGCCTACTCAGGTGTAACTCTTCTACTGTTGTGTAAGTCTTCTACTTGGGTTCAACTGCCTACTCTGGTGTAACTTCTACTTGGGTGCAACTGTCTACTCTGGTGTAACTCTTCTACTCGGGTGCAACTGCCTACTCTGGTGTAACTCTTCTACTCTGGTGTAACTCTTCTACTCGGGTGCAATTGCCTACTCTGGTGTAACTCTTCTATTATCGTGTAACTCTTCTACTCGGGTGCAACTGCCTACTCTGGTGTAACTCTTCTACTCGGGTGCAACTTCCTACTCTGGTGTAACTCTTCTACTCGGCTGCAATTGCCTACTCTGGTGTAACTCTTCTACTCGGGTGCAACTCCCTACCCTGGTGTAACTCTTCTACTCGGGTGCAACTGCCTACTCTGGTGTAACTCTTCTACTCTGGTGTAACTCATCTACTCGGGTGCAACTGCCTACTCTGGTGTAACTCTCCTACTCTGGTGTAACTCTTCTACTCGGGTGCAACTGCCTACTCTGGTGTAACTCTTCTACTCGGGTGCAACTGCCTACTCTGGTGTAACTCTTCTACTCGGGTGCAACTGCCTACTCTGGTGTAACTCTTCTACTCGGGTGCAATTGCCTACTCTGGTGTAACTCTTCTACTCGGGTGCAACTGCCTACTCTGGTGTCACTCTTCTACTCGGGTGCAACTGCCTACTCTGGTGTCACTCTTCTACTCGGGTGCAACTGCCTACTCTGGTGTAACTCTTCTACTCGGGTGCAAGTGCCTACTCTGGTGTAACTCTTCTACTCGGCTGCAACTGCCTACTCTGGTGTAACTCTTGTACTCTTATGTAACTCTTCTACTCGGGTGCAACTGCCTACTCTGGTGTAACTTTTCTACTCGGCTGCAATTGCCTACTCTGGTGTAACTCTTCTACTCGGGTGCAACTGCCTACTCTGGTGTCACTCTTCTACTCGGGTGCAACTGCCTACTCTGGTGTAACTCTTCTACTCTGGTGTAACTCTTCTACTCGGGTGTAACTCTTCTACTCGGGTGCAACTGCCTACTCTGGTGTAACTCTTCTACTCGGGTGCAACTGCCTACTCTGGTGTAACTCTTCTACTCGGGTGCAACTGCCTACTCTGGTGTAACTCTTCTACTCTGGTGTAACTCTTCTACTCGGGTGCAACTGCCTACTCTGGTGTAACTCTTCTACTCGGGTGCAACTGCCTACTCTGGTGTAACTCTTCTACTCGGGTGCAACTGCCTACTCTGGTGTAACTCTTCTACTCTGGTGTAACTCTTCTACTCGGCTGCAACTGCCTACTCTGGTGTAACTCTTCTACTCTGGTGTAACTCTTCTACTCGGGTGCAACTGCCTACTCTGGTGTAACTCTTCTACTCTGGTGCAACTGCCTACTCTGGTGTAACTCTTCTACTTGGGTGCAACTGCCTACTCTGGTGTAACTCTTCTACTCGGCTGCAATTGCTTACTCTGGTGTAACTCTTCTACTCGGGTGCAACTGCCTACTCTGGTGTAACTCTTCTACTGTCGTGTAAGTCTTCTACTCGGGTGCAATTGCCTACTCTGGTGTAACTCTTCTACTCTGGTGCAACTGCCTACTCTGGTGTAACTCTTCTACTCGGGTGCAAGTGCCTACTCTGGTGTAACTCTTCTACTCGGCTGCAACTGCCTACTCTGGTGTAACTCTTCTACTCGGGTGCAACTGCCTACTCTGGTGTAACTCTTCTACTCTGGTGTAACTCTTCTACTCTGGTGTAACTCTTCTACTCGGGTGCAACTGCCTACTCTGGTATAACTCTTCTACTCGGGTGCAACTGCCTACTCTGGTGTAACTCTTCTACTCTCGTGTAACTCTTCTACTCGGCTGCAACTGCCTACTCTGGTGTAACTCTTCTACTCGGGTGCAACTGCCTACTCTGGTGTAACTCTTCTACTCGGGTGCAACTGCCTACTCTGGTGTAACTCTTCTACTCGGGTGAAACTTCCTACTCTGGTGTCACTCTTCTACTCGGGTGCAACTGCCTACTCTGGTGTAACTCTTCTACTCGGGTGCAACTGCCTACTCTGGTGTAACTCTTCTACTCGGGTGCAATTGCCTACTCTGGTGTAACTCTTCTACTCGGGTGCAACTGCCTACTCTGGTGTAACTCTTCTACTCGGCTGCAACTGCCTACTCTGGTGTAACACTTGTACTCTTATGTAACTCTTCTATTCGGGTGCAATTGCCTACTCTGGTGTAACTCTTCTACTCGGCTGCAATTGCCTACTCTGGTGTAACTCTTCTACTCGGGTGCAACTGCCTACCCTGGTGTAACTCTTCTACTCGGGTGCAACTGCCTACTCTGGTGTAACTCTTCTACTCGGGTGTAACTCTTCTACTTGGCTGCAACTGCCTACTCTGGTGTAACACTTGTACTCTTATGTAACTTCTACTCGGGTGCAACTGCCTACTCTGGTGTAACTCTTCTACTCGGGTGCAACTGCCTACTCTGGTGTAACTCTTCTACTCGGGTGCAATTGCCTACTCTGGTGTCACTCTTCTACTCGGCTGCAACTGCCTACTCTGGTGTAACTCTTGTACTCTTATGTAACTCTTCTACTCGGGTGCAACTGCCTACTCTGGTGTAACTCTTCTACTCTGGTGCAACTGCCTACTCTGGTGTAACTCTTCTACTTGGGTGCAACTGCCTACTCTGGTGTAACTCTTCTACTCGGCTGCAATTGCTTACTCTGGTGTAACTCTTCTACTCGGGTGCAACTGCCTACTCTGATGTAACTCTTCTACTCAGGTGCAACTGCCTACTCTGGTGTAACTCTTCTACTCGGGTGCAACTGCCTACTCTGGTGTAACTCTTCTACTCGGGTGCAATTGCCTACTCTGGTGTAACTCTTCTACTCGGCTGCAACTGCCTACTCTGGTGTAACTCTTGTACTCTTATGTAACTCTTCTACTCGGGTGCAACTGCCTACTCTGGTGTAACTCTTCTACTCTGGTGCAACTGCCTACTCTGGTGTAACTCTTCTACTTGGGTGCAACTGCCTACTCTGGTGTAACTCTTCTACTCGGCTGCAATTGCTTACTCTGGTGTAACTCTTCTACTCGGGTGCAACTGCCTACTCTGGTGTAACTCTTCTACTGTCGTGTAAGTCTTCTACTCGGGTGCAATTGCCTACTCTGGTGTAACTCTTCTACTCTGGTGCAACTGCCTACTCTGGTGTAACTCTTCTACTCGGGTGCAAGTGCCTACTCTGGTGTAACTCTTCTACTCGGCTGCAACTGCCTACTCTGGTGTAACTCTTGTACTCTTATGTAACTCTTCTACTCGGCTGCAACTGCCTACTCTGGTGTAACCCTTCTACTCGGGTGCAACTGCCTACTCTGGTGTAACTCTTCTACTGTCGTGTAAGTCTTCTACTCGGGTGCAATTGCCTACTCTGGTGTAACTCTTCTACTCTGGTGCAACTGCCTACTCTGGTGTAACTCTTCTACTCGGGTGCAAGTGCCTACTCTGGTGTAACTCTTCTACTCGGCTGCAACTGCCTACTCTGGTGTAACTCTTGTACTCTTATGTAACTCTTCTACTCGGCTGCAACTGCCTACTCTGGTGTAACTCTTCTACTCGGCTGCAAGTGCCTACTCTGGTGTAACTCTTCTACTCGGGTGCAACTGCCTACTCTGGTGTAACTCTTCTACTTTCGTGTAAGTCTTCTATTTGGGTGCAACTGCCTACTCTGGTGTAACTCTTCTACTCTAGTGTAACTCTTCTACTCGGCTGCAACTGACTACTCTGATGTAACTTTTCTACTCGGCTGCAAATGCCTACTCTGGTGTAACTCTTCTACTCGGCTGCAATTGCCTATTCTTGTCTAACTCTTCTACTCGGGTGCAACTGCCTACTCTGGTGTAACTCTTCTACTCTCGTGTAACTCTTCTACTCGGGTGCAACTGCCTACTCTGGTGTAACTCTTCTACTCGGGTGCAACTGCCTACTCTGATGTAACTCTTCTACTCGGGTGCAATTGCCTACTCTTGTGTAACTCTTCTACTCGGGTGCAATTGCCTACTGTGGTGTAACTCTTCTACTCGGATGCAGCTAACCAGGAAAGAGGCTATGATGACACAGTGGGGGTGTGGCTGAGGGTGTGGGTCATGGTGATTGGTGATGGTGGGTGTCATCTTGGTGTAGTTGTGGTTGGAGCTGGGTGGGGTAATGTTATATTTATATGGGTGATGGATTTAACTTGGTTAGAATTGACTTGGATTTGATTACCTTTGTATCATTGTCATTTAGTGCTGGTTATCATGTAGTTTCTTAGATAGAAATAAATGTTTTTCACCAAACAAACTGAATCTCTGTTTGTATGCAACATGAACGCCGGAACATGACAGAAAAGTCAGTTCTCACCCCCTATCAATACTTCACTTCACACAGTTCCTGTTTGGTTTGAATGATATCTGTAGGACCAGAAGCAGTAGCAGTGGTCCTATCTGAGGTCACTTCTTTGGTTGTTCCAACACAGGAGGAGGAAACAGAGGTAGCTGTAAGATGTAAGGAGAGTCCCTTAGTAGACCAGACCTCTGCCACTGGGGCTATTCCTACATATCAACCAGTGGTGCCAGAGTGGTGGAAGCGTACAGGGTTAACAACCAGCTCAGAACTACCTGTGCCTTCTCCCCAGGGGAGTCACCTCACTCGGTGGAAAGAAAGGAGGGTGACTGAAGAGGAAGAGGGTGATTGGAGATACTCCACTGCCTTGGATAGCCGGAGGATGGATTGTCTAAGGGAGTGGTTTGGGGAGGCTAGCTTCCATGATAGCAGTTCTGGTTATCAAGCGAACAGAGGAGTGGCTGGTCAGATAGCAGGAATACATCACAGCCCCCTTCCCAGCTTATCCCTCGCTTCCATCTAGCCAGTCCAAAGTTGAGGTTAGGTGCATCCCAGGGATAGATCCAGGCCAGTGGCAGGGAGCTGGACCCACATTTGTCTTCGAGGCTTCCACCCAAACAGCAAAGGGAACCGCTAAGTGATGACAGAAGTCAATGTTGGCCGCCACAAGCAGTATCTAGTGGCCATCCAGTCTATACATGGCCAGCTGCAAGTGGACAAGGTCAGGCTATAGTGTGGTTTTCTTTTTGGTGTGGAAAACCCGGACACAGAGCAGTGGACTGCAACACAATGACCCCAGCCGCAAAGCCTAAGCCAGTCCAGGCAAGTCCAGTTCCACCTAGTCTGGCCCGGAAAACCATGAGGAAAATGCCGGAGAAATCTCAGGGCATTCAGCAAGCTTCCACTGAAAACTCCACAGTGGGGGTTGATGACTCTCGAGATCTAGCATATGCAAGTCCTCCAGCGGAAGGGTGCAAAACTGATGAAGAAGGTGAAAATGACCCTATGGTGAGCGGGCCAATAAAACCCTTCTGGGTCCCAGGTTTATACCCAGACATGAATAAATAACTTTGGACCTGTCACTCCTTCTCCCATAAGATGCTGGTGCCATTTTATATGGTCTTAATAAACTTGGTGCCAGTTGTACTTTTTGAACATTTTTTTCTCATAGACTAGGAGATGATTTAATTATTTCATTGCATTAGCAGACAGAGATTGCAGAATATTGTATGAAAGATTGTTAAATTGCTTTAATTTAACGAATTGTACTGAACAAACAACAGCTTTTAAATAGTAAAATTATTCACTGGTATTCTAATAACTGTAAATATGAAAAAGTTGCCAACTATATTCCATGCCTCTTGTCTTACTCCCCATCTTGCAGGCCTTTTCCTCTGTGTCTGGTTAGGATCTCAATCCACAATCCAGAGAAGAAGCAGCTACGATTCAAGGTGGCAAGTGGCCGAATCTTTTACCTGCAGCTGTGTCCCCAGCCTAGCACCCAGAAAGATATCTTCGGCCTATGGGTCAAGGTTGTCAATACGCTGTGACCACTTCAGACCTGAGCAAAAAATCCCACCGCAAAACCAAACATGAAACCTCCAGGTCAAAGGTGAACTATCTTTCTATTGCTAACTTCTGTTTGTTTTTATATCACTAGCGGAATGGCATGTTATGGAATAATATATGCAAAGGGGACCATTCCAAGACTTTTGCAGTGCAAGTATTGACAGAGGAAAGGGAAGGAATATAGAAAGCTGCTTTAAGAGGCGTCTTTCCCACACTAACTTAAGGTTGTATGGCTTTGAAAGCATTCCAAAAATGATGTGCAAGTAAGATTTATTTGTTCAGACCTATTAGAGTCCAGCAGGATCCTTAAATGTGGTTAACTGGCTTAGAAACAGTGAAAGCACAGTATATAAAATAAAAAAAAATGCCATCCCCTGACAACACAAAATCAAATGAGCCATTTGATAGTTTCCATGCTACTCTGGGTTTGCCAGACCTGCTGGCAAAACCAAGTCTTCAGGGCTTTACGAAAGAATATCAAAGCACGGACCAGTCTAATTTCTAAAGGATGATATTCCAAAGGGAGAGTGTCACTACAGAGAAGAACCTCCTTCTGAGTACTGCCAGATGTACCTCCCTAGGAGACAGGATCTGCAACATTCCTTGCCTGCTGTAGTGGGTTATCTATGTTTGATACTGGTAACGTAGGGAGGAGATGAATATGCTTTGTATGAGATGCTGTTTTGTGCTGATCGGTATTGCCTTATATTGTATGAGTGGAGTAAGCTGTCCCAATATTTGTTTTGCCTTAGGGTTAATCTCTTTGTCAATTTTACCATCTTCAGATAATGTTGTTCTTCGATATCTGAACTTCGATACTTGCTTTATGTTTATTCCTCCATTGCTATATTTAGGATATGCTTTTTTATTCCAATTGCCATTACATTGGCTTTCTCTTTGCTGATTTTCATATTGTTTTGCATTCTTCATTCATTTGTCTTGCATTCTTGAGTCATAAGATGTTGCAGTTTCTTAGCTATACTTGCTATCAATACCTGATCACTTGCAACAATTAGTTTACAAGTTTGGCTTGTTTGCTAATGCGATCAAAGTAGATGAAACAATAGCAGTGATAGTACCAGTGGTGGTTTTCAATTTTTTTTAGAACCTATTCTGTAGATATGGCCTGTTTTGTGGAGTGATTCAGCGGTCATGTGACCAGGTGGAAAATGTGGTGAAACTCACTTAACGATGCTCTTGCTTAGCAACCAAAATTTTGGGCTCAATTATGGTCATTTCTCTTTCTTTCTCTTTCTTTCTTTCTTTCTTTCTTTCTTTCTTTCTTTCTTTCTTTCTTTCTTTCATCTCTCTCCCACTTTCTTTTCTTTTTTCTTTTTTCTTTCTTCCTTTCTCTTTCTCTCTCTTTCTCTTTCTGTCTCTCTCTCTGTCTCTCTCCCTCTTGGTGTCTGTCTGTCTGTCTCTCTGTGTGTGGCTCTTTGTCTCCCTCTCCCTTCCACTCTCTGTCTCTCTCTGTCATTCTCTCTCTGTGCCTGTCTGTCTGTCTGTCTCCCTCTCTCTCTGTGTCTCTCTCGCCTCCCTCTCCCATCTCTCTCTCTCTGCCTCTCTCTGTTTTTCTCCCTCCCTCCCTCTCTCTCTATCTCTCTGTCTCTCTCCCCTCCCTTCCTCTCTCTCTGTCACTCTGTGGGTATATGTGTGTGTATCTGTCTGTCTCTCACTCACTCATTCACTTAATCACTCTGTGTGTGTGTGTATGTGTGCCTCTCTCTGTGTGTATCTCTGTCTATCTGTCTGTCTGTCTCTCCCTCCCTCCCAACCTGCGGATGGGCTCTGGACCAGAGGAGCCTCATCCTTCTTTTCAACCAGCCTGTTATCTTCTTTTCAGCCAGGAGATCTTTTTAACCAGGCACTCTTTAACCAGGTGATCTTTGGCTGCTGCAAAGCCCACAGGCACATGCTGCCGTCTTCTCTCTGATAGCCACCTGGTTAAAAAGAAGGAGGTGGCTCTGCTGGTCTGGAGCCCATCCAGGAAGACGAGTAATGCAAGGGGAATCCCCCCTGTGGATGGGCTCTGGACCAGCGGAGCTGCCCCCATCTTTTTAACCAGGCAGCTATCTTCTTTTTAGCCAGGCAATCTTTTTAACCAGGCGATCTTTAACCAGGTAATCTTCAGCTGCTGCACAAACCCACGGGCATGTGCCACCCTCTTCTCTCTGATAGTCACCTGGTTAAAAAGAAGGAGGAGGCTCCACTGGTCCAGAGCCCATCCACGGGGAAGGGGGAGGGATCCCACTTGCATTATTCTTGCATGGGCTCCGACCAGTGGAAAAGAAGTGGTGGGGGCTGTCAGGCTGGAAACCCAGGCCCCATTAGCCCTAAAAGCCTCTTTTGGATGTCTGTTGCAGTCCCAAGGAGCTGAGGAGGGCACAGAGAAGAGCGTGAAGATTCGGGAAGCCGCAAAAGCAGCTGGGAGATGTACGTGGCTTGGTTTAGCCTCCCTGGACATCGCAGCAGCAACCCCAAGTGTGCTGATCTCGGCGTTTTTCACATTGGGGCGTGCTGCAAGAGGGAGGGAGTGAAGAGCTTTTCCGGATTGCTGGTGGTGGAGGTGCGGGCCGGTCGCTCCGTGCTCAGCAAAGTAAGTCTGGGGAAGTCCTTTGCACCAGCCGGAAAAGGTCTTCACTCACTCCCTCTTGCAGCACGCCCCGATGCGAAAAACAGCAAGATCAGCATGCTTGGGGCTGCTGCTGCAACGTCCAGGGAGGCTAAACCAAACCGCACACCTCTCCCAGCACTTTCATGGCTTCCCAAAGTGCCAAGAACCTTTGCGCTCTTCTTCGTGCTCTCATCAGCTCCTCGCGACTGCAACAGACTTCCAGAAGCGGGGGGGGGGCAGTTGGGCTGGAAACCCAAGCCCCATTAGCCCCAAAAGCCGCTGTGTCAGCAAAGAGCTTACTTACCCCCTCAGCATGCAGAAATAGAGAGCCAAGTATAGGGCTCTTAGAGGCATGGTGCAGATAGGTGGGGGGGGGGGTGAGAGAACGGATGAGTGGCGACCGGATGGGCGGGCCCCAGGGGAAGCCAAGGGGGTGTTCCACCGGTGGAACTGGTTCTACATGGCACACTAGATTTGTGGAACCTCTTCTAGCGAGCCAGTTAGAACCGGCAGGAACTTACCCCTGGATAGTACATATGCCTGTTTTACTCTGCACGGTACCGTGAAGGCAATGTTAGGATAATAATAATTTAACAACTGATTCTCTGCCCTAATTATTTCTTCCAACAACCAGTTTACCAAACTGCTCAAAAAGTTAACAACTGGTTCTCCCTATGTGGCGCGAACTGGCTGAATCCTACCACTGCGTGAAGGGTTCTGATGTTTTTTAATTTGTTCTGACTATGCTTCTGCAATCATTATATATGATTCAGGCTACTGCAACAGTCACAGGCTGAATTTGATTGTGCACATCAGTCACTTCTCCTCACTCACTAATCTGCAGAGAATAAGACGGGATTAATTTAGAGGCAGCCCTTTTGTGAAGGGAAGTATGCAGGTGACTCTTCCCTCTAGAATTTCAGATCCCCTGATGAAATAATCTTTATCTAACTCAGTCTTATCTCTTCAAATTGATCTTAGAACGAGCAGGAAGACTCTTTGACTCTTCATGATTAGGATTACAGTTTTTAAGCAGGCCCTCTTACTTCTCCTTTATTAGCTACTTGCTCTCTGGGTTATTATCAGATAGTAACACTTATTATAGCCAAATCATTATAGCTTCACTTGCTAATTTATTAAAATCAAGGCTGCTGTTAGAGGTGGAAAAACTGCCTTCACTGTTTTTACTGCCATTTGGCAGACTACATTATTTTCTCATGCTCCCATGACGGCAGAAATTCCACAAATGCAGCTTTTTCTGAAATGTGAGGCAGTGTGGGGAAAGAGGCATGCACATGATTTGTTGAACATTCCCCTTTCCAGGAACTGTAACATGAGGGTTGGGTTGCCATTTAAGAAAGGATGGGGGTCTTCCTAAATGCTGCCAATGTAACTGGTTGGAGGATTCCAGGATGAAGAACAATAA
Source organism: Thamnophis sirtalis (assembly GCF_051295495.1). Taxonomy (NCBI): domain Eukaryota; kingdom Metazoa; phylum Chordata; class Lepidosauria; order Squamata; family Natricidae; genus Thamnophis; species Thamnophis sirtalis. The sequence goes on from NW_028261384.1 coordinate 97,173,851, forward strand.
TCACATTTCAGCTGTGAATGTTGCTCTTGGCTGATAAAGACCTTTGTATCCATTTAAGGCACCATGAATACTCATTTCTGAGGGGAAAAGGGTGATCCTACAGTCACCATCTATTTTCCTGTTACTATCCCTTGCTCTTGAATTGCAACTTGATAAGCAGGAAATAAATCAGTTCCAGCTCTTAGCAATATATTCCGGCGCCAACAATGACAACTTTGCCTCTGCTAAATTTCTGCATATCACTATTGAACTGACAAAACACAGAAACAGCTGTTGTACTGGATGTTTTGGATTATTTCCTACACATTTTGGATAGTTCCTTTATCAAGAATAATTCTATAATGTGAAATGCCAACCTAAAACCTTCTTTCCGCAGAAAAAAAATTTGGTCAGTGCTTTTACATGATAAAGAGTGGTGGGAGCAAGTCTCCATTCACCTATCAGCTAAGTTCAAAATACAATGAAGTTCTTTCATCTCACATCAATAAGCTTCCTTGTTATCCCTGGTGGAGAATGTAGGCAAAAGAAAAGTGAAAAATGAGTTTTAAGCTAACTCTGGAAGCTTTTTAAAAATGTGCTGTGAAGCTCAAATCTATCCATTCCTCTTCTTTTATCTTCCTTATTTTTCAGATATCTTTCTCCTAATTACCTCAAGTTTCTTCCCACCACGCCAGTATATTTCTGCTTTTATTTTGTTTTTTACAAATAACGGAATGTGGCAAATTTATCCAATACACCTTCCTCCTATTTTCCCCACAAGAACAACTCAGTAAGGTGAGTTGGGCTGAGAGAGATGACTGCCTCAGAATCACTCAACTGCCTTTCATGGCTAAGGCGAGACTTGAAATCATGTCATCTGGTGCCTTAACCACTAGAGCAAACTGGAACTTGCTAGTCTTCACTTCCTCACTCCTTCCCTTCTATTATAGTTAAAAAATGCAGCAGTATTTCTTTTTTTAAAAAATATATATATATATTTTATTCATTTTCACATTCCATTTTGCAATCACTTATATACAGGGTATTTGCTATAAGAAAAAAAAAAGATAAAAAAAATAAAACAAAATAAAAAAGAAAACACAACTCATCATTCACAACCCCACCTGACATTTCCATCCTCCATACACCCCATCTACCCCCTCCAACTTTCCTTTCTCCCTCTAACACTCCCCTCCTACTTCCCTTTCCCCTCAAACCTTCCTTCTCCCCTTACTCCCAACACGCCCTCCTTACATTCCCCTTACTCCTTCCTTACTCCTCCCTCTTCTTTTCCTCTACCTCCCTCCTTGGTGTATGCCTTTATTCAAGTGTTGTTTAATCTGATAAAAAGTAAAATAAACCAAGGAAAAAAATATAAAGAAAGAAAAGAGAGAGAAAAAAAGAAAAAAACAACCGTATATAAGTACATTCTTGTTCTTATTGAGACTATGTTAACACCCACCCACCCACCCCCCATAAATCCCCATCCCTAATCCTCCCGACTTCCCAGGACCCACACCTGGCACTGCCTTCTGTCTAAAGTATCTTGTGTACGTATGGATTAAAAATAAAAGTAATATATTAAAGGAAAGAAAAACAAGAAAAAGAAAGAAAAGAAAAGAGAAAAGAGAAAAAAGAAAAAGGAAAAAAAAGAAAAAGAACTCTTTGTGTTGAGCTCAGCCCCCCATCTTTATCTATGCTTAAATAGTGTAAGTCATTCTATCTATATTTTATTCTCGTCTCTTACTTCTTTGTTATTTACCCCAACCTCCTGTAGACTCTCCCGTTCCTCTTCCTTAACCTTGTATTCAGATAAACATTTATACAAATTTGTGTAGGCATCAATATACAGTCTAGCTCATAAATAATCCCTTCCAGTAAAATTTAAGCAACGTGGATCATGCCACATATTCAAATATTACTTTACAGAAGAATAATCAAACTTTCCCTTCCAATAGAATTTAAACAGCGTAAATAATCTTTCTTAACCTTATTTTCAAACAGTAATTCAAAATAATCTAACCAAACTTTCCCTTCTTAGTAAAATTTAAGCAGCGTGGATCAAGTATTACTTTACACAAAAATCAGTTTACATTCTATCTTAAGATGATCCCAACTGGCTTTCTCTTCTAATAGGATTTAAACAACGTAAATCATTCCGCATGCATTTTACCCTCATCCCTTGCTTGTCTGATATTTACCACTATCAAATTTATGCAGACATTAGTTTAAGATCTAGCTCAAAGTAATTTCACCCAACTTTCCCTTCTAATAAGAATTAAATAGCATGGATCATTCCACATATTCAAATAATACTTTCAACAAGAGTCAGTTAACCTTCTGTTTTAAAGTAATCCCTTCTAACAGAATTTAAACAACATAAATCATTCCGCATTCATTTTACATATATACAATCAATATCACCCCACCAATAAGTTCCGCTTTTTCTACCGGAGAGAGGTCGCAAACCCCCATTCAGTCCACAACTTTGGCAAATATTTTAAAATGTCTAAATCCTCGATCTCCACTTTTCTGCTTCTCCGAGGGAGGAAAGGCTACCCCCTCCATCTTGCAGCCATGTGGTCTGTTGCTTGCCTTCTCCTTCAGCTTGTCTCTCCTCTTTTCCAAGTGAATCAGGAAGTCCCGCCTTCAAAGTCTTGTAATAGAAATCTCGAGCCTCCGAAACAGAGTTAAGACGAAGTCTTTGATTCTCAAATGTGACCGTAATGCCGGCTGGGGCCTCCCATCTATATTGAATCTGTTGATTTCTAAGCTCTTTAGTTAAAAAAGCATAGTCTCTTCTTGCTCTCAACATCTGGAAAGGTATTTCTTTGAAGACAATCAAGTCCTGGTCATCAACTCGCAGACTGTTATTATGAAACTTTTGCATAATCGCGTTTCTGGATTCTTTTGTGGAGAAATATATAATTATGTCCCTCGGGAGCTGTCGCTGTTCCGCTACCAACGAGTTCTGGCGATAGATTTTCCGAATCTGCCAATCAAAGTTAAGTCCCGGGCTTCCCACCGCATGGCTGAAGGCTTCAACAAAGGTCTGTTTCAGATTCTCTCGCTCCTTTTCGCGGAGTCCTCTGACTCTTATTGCAAATGCCTTCTTATTAAAATTTATCATCACGAGCTGTTCTTCAGTGTCTCTAATTTTTTGTTGTAATATTTGAATATTAGTAGTCAAATTAAAATTAGCCTCCTCCAAGCTTTCCAATTTATTCTCTATTTCAGCAGAATAATCTGACAGGGCAGACACGGCTGCAAACGTATTCGCCTTCATTTGGTCAATTTTAGACTTTAAATCATCATATAGCTCCAATACAAATTCCTTGATTTCTTGTTTAAAATCATTAAGCATTTGAAAGAAAAATTCCTGTGTTAAAAATTCTCCAGTAGAGGGCGTAGGAGACAAGGGCTGCGATTCCAGTATAAATTCTTTAGATTCTTTAGGCACATTTGTAGAGAGACGCTTCAATTTTGACCTGGGTGCCATAATAAATAAACAAATAAACAGCGCTTTCGCTCCCCTCTGTTTCCAAAAAAAAAGAGTTTATTTTGTTAAGAAGCGGTCTGCAGGAAGGTAAAACCGGCTAAGTACATCCCCTATCAGTCACCAACGGAGAGAAATCACCATTTTGAAGTCCATTTAAACAAAGAAGCCTCTAAGACAAATGGTGCTGGTATTTAAGATAGTAATAAAAGCATAAATCTCACAGGAGTGGGACCCGCCCATATTAATCCTGGCTTGAAACAACTTTGCTTTGTCCTGGGGGGGGGGGCTCGCCTGTCTGGGGCTGCAAAAAAAGGCAGCTGAGAAGAACTGGCTGGAGATAAAAGCTCCACTCACGCTGGGTCTAATCTCTGTCCACAGCCAAAAAAAAGAGAAAGGCTGTGGATTACGAATAGACCCTAGCACACAGAGCTACTCCCTGCCCCTTTCTTAGCCAAAAAGGGGTGATATCTATGATCTTATTTAGATATACAGACCAGATCTCTGAGAGGAGCTCGGTTGAGCCCTCCTCGGCAACAGGCTCCGCCCCCCGGATCAAAAAATGCAGCAGTATTTCTTAATAGCTCCTCTGACACAAGCAGGCATTCAGCAACTTTTTGATGGTTGGATGGAACGTCTTGGTTTATTTTATTTTATTCAGGAGAATAGGTGTTGAGAATTCTGTATCGTGGAGGGATGAACATGAAAGCCTGAATGAAGGCTGATACATCAGTTTATCGCCATCCACCCACTCTCTCTTTCTGTCACGCACACATATACAGAGGACAGGAGGCAAAGCCATTAGAATTATGCTATTTCTTAGCAGCTTGTGGCTGAAATTTACAGAGACATTGGGAGACATAAACATGAGATTTGATAGTAGGGATGCTTTGTGAGGCCAATGGTGATCAGAAGCATTAATGGCCAGTTTGCAGCAGAAGAAATAATGGGAAGCCAGGGCATTGCCTCTGCTTTGTTCAGAGACAAACTTTGTTCAGTTTCTGTTCCTTTTCACGTCAAATTCAGCTGGCCACTGCAATTCAAAACTATTTTAACCCTTAAAACAATGTGAGTAGCAGAGGTGGGTTGCTCCTGGTTCTGCTGAACTGGTAGTGGTGGTGGCGGGAGGCTCCGCCCACCCATCCAGACGCTGCTGTGTATGCACACAAGTGTTGCGCGTGTGAGCAAGCAAAACAGTAGTAAACTGGTTAGGAACACACCACTGGTGAGTTGTTTTTCTGACTGAAATAAAGGACTAAAAGTTTTGAAGTACTTACAAGCATATAGCCTTTCTTCTAGAGCAGAGAGAATGGCATGAGAGGGCTACTAGCTGCAAAACTCGAGACAACCACAAGATGGGAGAAAAGAGAGACACATTTTGCTGACATCCACTAGTCTTTCAGACTTTTCAGCCTAGATCTGGAAGCTTTTTACCTTGATAAACTAAATTTGGGGAAATGCAGTTCTTGTATACAGAGTAGAACTACTAAACCAAATCCAGAAGATCACCAGATGTCTGCCATCTAATGACCTTCTGGATTTTTATAGCTAAAGCTGCCCTGATAGGTGATGCAGCTGGGGAATAGCCCAGAAAAGAAAATTGTTAAAAGAGCACAGTTGGAAATGTTTAACTTTGACTCTTGGTGCCCTGTGAATATATAAGTTTCAGAATTCACAGCCAGCAGAACCAATATACTTAGTTTTATAGTCATCAGCAAAAAACCGAAATATTGTCACCACTGATGGCTGTCACACCCAACTAGACACACACAGACCTTGGAAAGCTTTCTCTGCTGCCCAACCCCAACTCTATCCCCTGTTCAGTATTGGATGGTAAATATACAACAGGATATTGTCTAAAAGGCTCTCCCCTTTGATTCTGGAGAAGTAGAAACCACAGGAGGAGGAGGAGGATTAGTCCTTCTTCATTTTCCCTTCTTTAGAGACATTCAAATCAAATTTATCCACCCTTGATTTACAGACTATTCACTCAGATTCAGCAAATGCCCAGATACTGCTTACAGCTAAACTGCCAGTTAGGAGAGTACACATGGCTAGGTTTTATGCAATAGCATCTAAGATCCGCTAGACCTCCATCGGGCAAGGTCCTGCTACGTAGCTATATTGTGTGGAATTTTAGGTATCATGAGCCGTGGTGTTAAGTATTAGGTATTATGAACCATGGTGGAACAGTGGTTAGAGTGCAGTACTGCAGGCTACTTCTGCTGATTGCTTGCTGCCTGCAGTTTGGCAGTTCAAATCTCACCAGGCTCAAGGTTGACTTCCATGCTTCCGAGGTAGGTAAGATGCGGACCCAAATTGTTGGGGGCGATATTCTGACTCTGTAAACTGCTTAGAAAGGGTGGTAAAGCACTGCAAAGTGGTATATACTGTAAGTCTAACTGCTATTGCTATTATCAAAGACGTGTAAATATCATGACTACATTTTTTATATCATTAGATTTTTATAATTTTATATATTATCCTATTTTATGTAATTTTTACTACTTCACTTATAACTTAGAAGCAGATTTTTCTTTCTGAAATTTACTTACAAGTCCTACTCAGGTTGCTTTATTATAAAATTTGTCTCAAGTGATTTTTTTAATTTCTTAAATATATATTTTAAGTGCTTCAGATCACTCATGAACACTATTCTTATCTAACACTGTAATAAACTGACTGACTCCTGGGTGGGATTCTGGATATTATAGTGGACACATCTGCAAGACGTCACACATGTGAATGTTGCTGCAATATTTCTATAATCCTGACCCTTCAAGCTATTCCACATTTTGTGTCTTCTTACATCATCCATTCTTTCTCTACATGCTGTGTAATTCATTTTATTCTTGGCTGCTAATAAAGAAATATAAATGTGTTGATAAGAAAATAAGGTAAGGTAAGATTGTCAGCTAGGCGTCTCCTGGTAGAGGTGTAATTGTCCTGGAATTGAAAAAGATGACTGTGGGCTTGGCTTAGAAAAACAGACAAGACTGGGTTGATAAATTTGATGCCATGGAGGTTAATAGAGCGATTCAGGAACAATTGGCCATCCAGAATAGTAAATAGTATTGAATGAAAACCTGCGTGGCTTTTCAAATGGATTGTCACCTTTTCTTTTTAATAGATTAAAATGCACCCTGTCTTTAATAGATGTATAAGAAGCAGAGGGGGATTCATTGGGCAATTTTCCCATCACTGCATCTATATGCTTGGAAAAACATTTACCTCTTGAATTTCTGCCTGTTATGCAGCGATTACAATTACAGGCTTTTCTTCCATATTAATGAGAGCTTATTGAATTCAATCTCACAGAAAATCCATGCCTTCCCACCATCTCACTTTGTATGCTGTTTTTATAAGTTAACTTATTTTTATTTTAGTAGTGCTACTGTAACATGAAATGAAAAACTAAATGAAAAAGAAGCTACTATGGATGGTCTTACCTTCTAATAATGGTAACAATTGCTCTATTATGGTGGATATTATTAGTTGTAAGTTACTATTTCTCACCTTCTGCCCAAGTGATGTAACCTGAAATACTGTCAACATGTAGTTCATTACTCCCATAATCTCCAGCTAGTGTAGTCAATGTTCAGATCTTGAAAGCTAATGTTCCAAATATTTTGAAGACCAGAATAACAGAATTGGAAGAGATCTTGGAGATATTCTAGTCCAACTCCCTGCTCAAGCAGGGAATCTATACTATTTCAGATTAATAGTTATTTAATCTTTTATTTAAAAACTGCAGTGTTGTAACACCCACAACTTCTGGAGGTAAGTTGTTCCACTGATTAATTGTTCTAACTGTGAAGAAATTTCTCTTCTTTCCTTGATTAGTTTCTACCCATTGCTTCTTGTCCTGCCTTTGGCGAATAGGTTGACCCCCTCTTCTTTGTGGCAGCCTCTTAGATATTGAAACATTGCTTTCATATAACTCCAGCTCTTCTTTTCATTAAACTAGACATACCCAATTCCTTCAACCCTTCTTGCCATTCCATCTTCCTCATCAGTCCACATGCTTCTTGTAGCATAAACATCTAAAGTTAACAAAAATGAGGCTGTGATTAATACAAATCACAGTTTGTATAGCCTAATAAATGGTATAGTAGGTTTTCCCAATCCAGTATCCTGTGTTGGGCTTCAGATCCCATCATCTCATAAAACAGGAGGAGGAATGATAAGAATAAATTGCATGTCAGGTGCCGCCACCCCACAAAAAACCAAAACCACATGTGACAAATCTTCCAAGCTGGGTTTTTTGCTGTTCCACACCTATAGGTAAAATCTCGTCAAACTGAAAAACTCTATTATATACAACAAACAAATACTCTGAGAACTATTAGACGGGGGGGGGGGGGCTGTCTGAACATTCTTCCTCTTATACAAACTATGGAGTGGTGGGTTTCAAAATTTTTAGAACCTATTCTGTAGGTGTGGCCTGTTTTATGGGAGTAGCTTGGGTGTCATGTGAACCGGTGGGAGTAGTTTGCAGTGATGTGACTGAGTGGGAGTGGCTTAGCAGTCATGTGACTGGGTGGGAAGTGGCCAAGTCAATGTCACTGAATTCTTTGCTCCAAAGAATGACCTATAAAAAGAAGATATAAAAAAAGGAAATTTATTATTTTGTGCACTTACTATTTAAATAAGAATAAAATAAGTATACAAAACAATAAAACAGCTACTTACAGAGGAAATATGGCTAACCTTGCTAGTCTTCAACATTACTGACCACTTTATACACATACTTCCAGCCACTCTGCCTCTTTCCTCTTCCTGGATTCACTCAGACGTTTTGAAAACTCACAGCCTGTGCATCCACAAGATGTTTTTAAAACTAACAGTCTGTACAAAGCACACACTCTTCTAGCCCCTTTGCCTCTTTCCTCTTCCTGGATTCACTCAGACATTTTTAAAACTCACAGTCTGTGCACAGCACACACTCTTCCAGCCTCTCTGCCTCTTCCCTCTTCCTGGATTCACTCAGACATTTTGAAAATTCACAGCCTGTGCACAGCTCACACTTGTCCAGCCCCTCTGCCTCTTCTCTGTTCCTGGATTCACTTAGACATTTTGAAAACTCACAGCCTGTGCACACACAAGACGGTTTTAAAACTCACAGTCTGTGCACACCACACACTCTTTCAGCCCCTTTGCCTCTTCCCTCTTCCTGGATTCACTCAGACATTTTGAAAACTCGCAGCCTGTGCACAGCACACACTTGTACAGCCCCCTCTGCCTCTTCCCTCTACCTGGATTCACTCAGACGTTTTGAAAACTCACACCCTGTGCACACACAAGACGTTTGTAAAACTCACAGCCTGTGCACAGGCACACACACAAGGGGAGGGAGCTTTCCGGTACAGAGCTTCCTGACCAATGGGTACTGACCAAAGCAATACATGAGGCAGACATAAGTGACAAGTGACAGGTCCTAAAGCAAAATGCCTAATCCGAAAATACATAAAACAGAACATGTATTGCTTTGTGGTTGCTGCTGCTAAGGTACTATTACTGTTGATTGATTTGATTATGCATACTAATTGTCGAGGAATCCTGGCAGAAATGTATCAAAAAGATCTGACCTGTTGGTGAAATGCAGTCAATAGCTATTTCTAATAATACTACACCAAAGTGTAGAATGCTATGTGGATGATTGGCTACAGGTTACTCTCATCAAAAGCATTGTTTCTTTTTGAATTACCAGCTGCCAAGGAATACAAGTAGATAATACCAGCAGCTTTTAACTGAGTAGTTAAATGCAAAACACAATGGGCAGACACAGTACTACTGCCCTAAATTATGGCTTATGACAAACCAGTAGGTCATTGTGAGTAATGAATGCTGATCTAGGATAACTATTCCATTTAGCAAGTTGCCTTGCACAAAGAAAATTAGATGTCAGGGAGAAGCAAAACTCACGCCAGAAGAATTGGTCTTGTGGGAGAAAATTCAGATAGATCTTTCTCTCTTATATAAAGTTGGGGAGAAGGGGGGTATAAAGAACACTCCATTTTAAAAGAAACAACCATTTTTGCCTATTACCATGCCTTATACAAGTAAGCTCTAATTTCTAATCATTTGTTTAGTGAGCAATCAAAATTACAATGATACTAAGAAAAGTGACTTACAACAGGTCTTTGGACTTACAACTCTCGCCATGTCACCACAGCAGTGGTGGGTTGCAGGCGGTATGCCCGGGTACGGACATACCAGAGTCTGCCTGGCGCACCGGGTACCATTCTGGAATGGTGCTCCAGAGGGATTGTTCCTTATTGTGTTTTAAAGCTTTCAGCACTTCCGCGCACATGCATAGGGCATACAGTGCCTGAACGACGCTCCGCTGAGCAGCTGGAGAATTGAGGAGGCTTCCAGAAGCGTTGTTTACAGCTACAATGCATGGGTGCGGCGCTTGCGTCCGTGTGGGTGACGCCAGGCCTGTTCCAACCGTACCAGTTGGAACGGGATCCAGAACCCACCACTGCACCACATGCGGAGGCAAGTTAAAATTTAGCATTTGGCAACTGGCATGTATTTACAAGAGTTGCAGCTTGGTGGGATCACATGACTGTTATTTGCAATCTTCCCAGCCTGCCTCTGACAAGCAAGTTCAATGGGAAAAGCTAGATTTGTTAACAACCGGGTGATTCACTTAATAAATGTATTGAAAAAAATCATAAAATTGGGCACAATTCATTTAACAACTGCTTTGCTTAACAATGAAAATCCTGGCCCTAATTGTGGTTTTAAGCTAAGGGCTACCTGTATATATAGACAGTCATCTTTCTCTGGGATAATATTCTTTTAACTAGCAAGGTAGAAAGTTCTGGCACTGTGGTATGACCCAGAGCGATTACCATAATTTCCCTTGGAAGATAGCCCATTTCTTCCTGTGTTTGAGCAGTAAATCAAAGAAAAATTTCTGTTGCTAAGATTTACTGCAAAAACGAAAGAAAGAAGAAAGAAAGAGAAAGAAAAAAGAAAAAGAAAAACCATCTCTTTAGAATCATAACCATATTTATAAATGACGTCTATTCACAATGCTTTATTTTTTGACTTGGCAAGATTGGAGATTTTTGTCCCTGTGTTTCTTCCCATGGTGCTATTGCCAGCTGCCAGTGCTCACATTATTTATCACACCTGAATTGGTGCAAACAGCATGGCAAAGAGACAGTTTTACCTTCGCAAGCTAGAGAAAGACTTTTTGATCGATGGTCACAGTGACTTTTCCTCAACTTTAGGCCTATTCTGAATAGCGTCCACAAATGGTGATTCAGCACTGAGCATTCATTGTTGGGCAAAGAAAGTGACAAGCTGATAGGCTTAACTTTCTGGGTTTCTGAACATACATCAAGTGCTTTACTCTCATTGATTGGGAATCCAAGTTGGACTTTTAATGTCCTAAACAACATTGTTTCTCTCTGCTGTAGGATTAGATCTCCCCTCAACCTTCCTGGATGCACATTTATGCCTTGTTACAGTATGTCTGAGTGTCATTAGGTGTACAACACAAAAGATAAATGTAGTATTGAGATGAGAGTTTTCGTCAAGCTGAGAATAAGATGGAAGAAGCTGTTTCCTGCAGTTGGCAGTGGAACTGTCCCTTCTCGGGGAAAGGAAACTCTGCCCAAGTGCCCAAAGGGGATGCAAATAAGATCAAAGGTCAAGAGATCTGCAAGTCTTAGCATCTGGTAAACTGGATGTGGAAAAAACAAGAGGAAAAAAAATGCCATCAAAGAAAAAGAGGGCTGGAAATAATATCAAAATAAGATTGAAAGGACAGCAATATAAGCCCCTAAATACTGAACAATTTGTATGCCTGGAACAAAAATAAAAAGTAAACGCAAGGCGACTTGAGCCAGTTACTCTCTTTCTTTTAGCCCTAAGGAGGAGGCAATGGCAAACCACTTCCAGTAGGTTGCCAAGATGACAGCAAGGACAAGTCCAGTTGAAAATCTGACCTGAACGCAGAAAAAGAGGGGGAGAGGGAGAAGGAAAAGTTGGTGGTGCTTGTTTAGAGTCCCTATGTAAGGGCAAAGGCAACATTTTAAGGTCTGGGCATTGCCCTTTATTGTGGGTGGTGAGAAATAAGTTTGCATCTGAAAAATCACACTGAATGGGACAGAAATATTTAGAAGGGGAAAACAAGATTTTCCAGCATTGGGAATATTACTTACTGACATGCATCTCCTTTATAAGGCAAGCAGCAGAAAAAGATAGGAAGAAGGCATTTAGTCCGAGCAAACAGTCTGAAAAAGAGGTTACAGATAGTCCAAAATTTGCGACCACAATTGAGCCCAAAATTTCCGTCATTGAGATGTTTGCTAAGTGAGGTTTTCCCACATTTTACAACCTTTCTTGCCACAGTTGTTAAGTGAAGCCGTACTGTCATTAAGTGAATCTGGATTCCCCATTGACTTTGCTTGTCAGAAGGCACAAAAGGGGATCACATGGTCCCCTGAGGCACTGGAACTGTCATAAGTGAGAGCCAGTTGCCAAGTATCTGAACCAGGGGTGGGTTTCTGCTGGCATTACTGCTGGTTCAGTGCGTGCGTGATTTTGCACGTGTGCGTGATTTTGCACGTGTGCATGATTTTGCACATGCACGATCGTTTTACTCACGTACATGCGTGACACACACTCATGTGCATGCCCAGTTGCCTGTAAATAGGTCTGTGCATGCACAGAACATTTGAAAAGGTCAGAAAATGATGTCACAGCAACCAGAGAACAGGTTCGGGGGCGTGGTGACCATGCCATCCCTACCTAGTCGTTTCCACTACCAGTTCCATATCATACCAAACCGGTGCAAACCGATAGGGACCCACCTCTGATCTGAACATGACCATGAGAATGCCACAATGGTCATAAGTGTGAAAAACTGCCATAAGTCACTTTTTCCAATGCTGTGGTAACTTCAAATGGCCACTAAATGAATGATTGTAAATTGAGGACTATCTGTACTTCAGTCCCATCACTGCTTATTAGTGAGATTCACTCCAGTGTTTTAGTTGTGGTTGACATCTGCATACATGCTTCTTTTTCTAATTTAGTTTCGATGCAGAAATAAACTTTATAAGGCCTCTCTCTGAATTAAATGAGGGTTGAGACTGCTTCTCGTATATTTTTTGAACCTTTACATTTTTTCTCCTTAGAAGAGATTTGAGGCAGGCAGTAGTTGGCAAATCATCAGCCACAGAAGAAATGCTTCTCTGGCAGCATACTCCCTAGGCTGCGTTGCCTGGGTTAATTAAAACTAAATATAGACTCTGCTGGCTGGATTAATTTCAAAGGGTCTGGGTGTTTTTCTTCTGCTTACTTTCACCTGGAATGGCATTTTTAAGGAAGTTGTAGGGAAAGGCACAATGGAGTAAAAGAAACTTCCCTTCTAAAATTATCATAAAGAAGACGAGGATAGTGCTGAGATCTCTTGGGTGGAAAGTACTAATGCTAGCATTCTCAAGGTTCAAATCCTATTCTCTGAAATTTGCACACTGATCCTCCCTTTGTCATCCAAGAAAGGTTAGTTATGGCTCCTGTGTAGCAGACCTTTTAAATGAATTCCTCCTCCTTCCCCCTTCCCACACGGGATCTCCAGGAAGTCTCATGGTGAGGATGAATAGAGTCAAGTCTTTCTTTTCTGCATTTCTTTTCAGTTTCCCTTTGTGCAGGCTGATAGCGGAGAGATGGACTATTTCTCCTGTGATCCTATATAATTGCATGCCAGCCTAATCCCAATATTTACTCTACAGGAATTACTTTTCTCTAAAACAATACACTTGAAAAGCTTTTAAGTCTACTGTTTAAATCCATATAGATATCTGAAATGTTACGCTCCAGAGATTTCAACATTGCATTACATTATGCTTAACATTTTAACATTTTTCCCATAGAAAAATGCAGGTGCTACTGACTGGAATAGTGGCACTGTAGGGGAAAGTGTTAACATTGGCAAGATGGTAGATATCAGTGCATGAACAAAGGGGAATAGCCAGAAATGTCTGGAAGACCCCTTTTAGCCTGATACTTAGATTATGTCGCATCCAAGGTTGGGGAATTTGGCCCTCCAGGTGTTATTGAACTTCAGTATTTCCTATTATTGAGCCATGGTGGTGCAGTGGTTAGAATGCAATACTACAAACTACTTCTGCTGAATGCCGACTGACCGCAGTTCAGAAGTTCGATTCTGACTGGCTCAAGGTTAACTCAGCTTTCCATCTTTCCGAGGTTGGTAAAAGGAGGATCCAGATTGTTGGGCGTAATATCTTGACTGTTAGCTCCGGCCAGCCCAGAAACCTGGAACTTCATTCAGGGGAGAAAACCAGGCCAGCTGTCAAGACTCACCAGGCTTCTCTCCTCCACAAGCACCTGAGTAATCTACAAAATTATTGATAAATGATTGACAACATTCCATGATTAATTGCTGGGTAGTTTTCATTCTGGGTTACGAGAGGATGGGTGTGCACACGCGCAGGGTGCAGGTTATCCTAATTACTAAGTAACTATAAAAGGTGGTGGGGAGCACCGGGTGGCAGCTCTGACAATTTATTCATTGCCTTAGTGCTTAGTTTGTCAGTTTGTGCTGGAGGAAGAATACAAACTGCATTTACAAACCACTTCTGTGTTTGGCTGTTTTCATTAACACTTCGGAACCTGACAGTTTGTCGGAGCTCACACCAGAGCTTACACCAGAGCTCACACCATGGCTAACAGTATAGCGCTTGGGTTGGAGGATGGGATCTGGAGAAGTCTGCCGTGGCAACTGATACAACTGTGCTGGAGGCTGTGTCAGGGCCAGCAGGAGAGGCATCAATGGATGTAAGGTCTAAGGACCACTTGGTGGCATGGAAGCCTACAGCAGAGCCTCTAGAGGCAGATGTGGGCCAAGCCCATATAGGGGATTGGTGTCTGGGCTTGCCAGCTGCTCAGGACCACAGAGGTTTACCACCCCATGTTCTTCAGCTCACCGCTTTTGGAACCCATTTTGCTAAATGGCATGAAAGATGCAGCTCAGATGATAATTGGAGTTACACCAGTGCGGTAGACAGCCCAACTCTACAGATGCTGCAGGAAAGGTTTGGGGCAGTGGACTTCCAAGATAATGGATGTGACAGTGGTTGGAGAAGGTCCCTGGAACATGGATCCCAACAGACAGGGGGAGTCATGGGACAGTCCAGCATAACCAATCTAGAACGGTATGGTGCCCAAGGGGCCATAAGAGTAGGAGATCAGCAGACTGGGCTAGGTTCACCCCAAACTGCCCGGGACACCTGCGAGAGACGAGTGGCGGGAGAGAGCTACCACCCTTTACCCAGAGGTGGTATCCAGCTGATTATGGGCCTGGAATGATGGGATGCTGGGACCCACTGGCAATACAGGCTATGTTTCACAGTAGCCCAGGATGGGTGGCCCTCTTCTTAGGCCAGGTGTTAAATCACTTGGATCGTTATGGCTATATGTATACGTTGCAGTGGGACATGGTGATGGCCATGAGGACAGTGATGGACAGAGAGGCTGTTGACTGGGTGGCTGATCTGTATTGGGATCATGCTGTGGAACACATGGACATTGGTCTGTTCCTGATGGCACTGTGAGAGAGGTTTGAAGATACCACCAGGAACCAGCGGGCAGAAGTAGAACAACAGCAAGACAACAAGAGAAGCCAGTAGCTGAATACATCAGAGAATTCCGGCGTCTGGCCAGCAAAGTGAGGATGTGGCCAGAGAGGTTGGTAGTGCATTACTTTAAGGCCGGTATTGACCGAACACTATGCCGGGCCTGCATCTACAGAGGCTTGCCACCTAGGCTGACTGCATGGTTCTAGGCCACCATGGAATTAACTATAGAGTTCCATGAGGATGAGCCAGGAAGGGAGAGGGGTAGGTGAGGACAAAGACTGCAATAGATGTGTTATATCAGAGGAAAATCTGCCCCGAAAACCCCGCAACCCACAGCAGTCTACCATGAGACCAATCCTACAATGTCCGTGAGCACAGCAAGGAAGAAAAAGGGGATGGGCAGGAAGAACATGTGGGGTGGCCAGGAGAAGTCACATGGGGTGAGCCAACCAGTTCCTATATCAGTTGACTCCAGCCCATCGGGTGATGTGCTCAATACTGGTGGCTGGGGGGAGGGTTCTGACCCGATGATAACTAAGCCTATCAAACCATTTGTGATACAGGTAGTGGTGGAAGCAGCCAGGCAACAACAATGTACACTCAGGGTGCACTCATTGCTTAATGAATGCCACAGTTGCTGATAGTATGGGGATGGGCCTCAGGAAGTTGGTTAGGCTGATCTGTTTTAAACAGATGGACAAATCATTATTGGGAGGCCAAGCAGCCACACATGTAACTGATCAGGTGGTATTGCAGATAGGGCCCCATCAGGAGGTCTTATGTTTTGTAATGGTTCCACACATTAAAGAGGAGATTGTACTCAGCCTGGTGTGGTTAGATAAATGGAGACCCACAATATGGTGGGGTAGTGGTAGTAGGCATCTCAGAATAGGCCTTGGTCCTGAACCCCCTCCTCATGAGGCGCAAACCATGGCCCAGGGTCTGGAGGGATTCTGAGCTACAGTGCCATCGGTACATATAGCTGGGGAGGAGCAATTCCCTCAGGTATATGCAGTCTTAAAAGATGTATGCAGTGAAAAGGAATGTGATACTTTGCCCCCTCACCACCCCACATTGTGCAGTGGAACTACTCCCTGGGGCTAAACTGTCAAAGCCCCAAATGTATTCTATGACCCTGCAAGAGCTAGCAGAAATGAGGGCGTACATAGAAAAGAATTTAAAAGGGGGGGTTATTCAGCCAGCTAGATCAAGAGTGGTCGCCCCGTTCTTTTCCAAGAGAAAAAGGTTGGCGGCTTATGCCTCTGTGTTGACTTTTGGGGCCTTAATGCCGTATGTGTGAAACATCTGTACCCTCTCCCTTTAATGAAAGACATGCTAGCTACGTTAGCAGAGGTATGCATATTCACGAAATTAGATCTCAGGGAGGCATACTATAGGATATGTATTCGGGCTGGTGACAAATGGAAGACAGCCTTTAATTATCGTCTAGACAGTTACCAGTTCTGGGTTATGCTCTTTGGACTGCAAGGAGCCCCAGTGGTGTTCATGCAGCTAATCAACAAAGTGCTGCATGAGCATCTGTATCAAGGGGTACTCGTCTATTTAGACGATATTCTTATATATACCAAAACCATGGAGGAACATATAATTCTTGTACATCAAGTGCTTAAAAAGCTGCTAGACGCACATTTATACATCAAATTGTCTAAATGTGAATTCCACAGGATGCAACTGGATTACCTTGGGTTCCGTATTTCACCTAGAGGGGTGGAGATGGACCCTGCAAAGGTAAAGACGGTGTTGGATTGGCAGGCTCCCAAAACCCACAAGCAGTTGCGGAGTTTTTTAGGGTTTGCCAATTTCTATTGCCAGTTCATCCTGTCCTTTGCCCAAGTGGCCCTTCCACTAACTGACCTCTTATGCACAAAGCATCTCATGACAAACCCTCAACCGGGAAGCCCAGTTGTGTGGACAACAGCGTGTCAGCAAGCGTTTGAGTTTCTGAAGTCCTTGTTTGCACAAGAGCCAGTACTGAAAAATCCAGAGCCCACTAAGTCATTTGTGGTTCAGGCAGATGCCAGTGATGTGGCGGTGGCTGCAATCCTTTTACAAAAGAACAAGGAGTCCTACAGCTGTGTGCCTACACTTCGAGGAAGTTGACAGGGACCGAATGCAACTGACCCATTTCGGAGAAGGTGGCATTTGTGGTCTGGTGGGCCCTGTTGACATGGCAGCATTTACTAGAAGGGGGAGGGATACCCTTCGAGGTCTGGACGGACCATAAGAATTTGGAGGCCCTCCAGACCCTGCAAAGATTGTCATCATAACAACTTAGATGGGCCTTGTATTTTCAGCAATTCAACTTCCAATTAAAATATATACCAGGGGCAAGAATGTCTTAGCCGATGCCCTCTCCTGCAAACCCCAGTATCATAATAAAAGGGAGGATTTAGTGCAGGCTATCATCCCAACCTCACAGCCTAGGGTGTTGTTAGCCACTCAACAGGCCCCACCGGCATGAAACTTGATTGCCCAGGGGAAAAGATCTCTCCAGAGCAATCAAAGCAGCACTCTCAATGGATCAGTGGTTTCAAGAAAACCAAACTTTATTAACACAGCAAGAGGACTTTGCCTGGAAGAGGTCAAAGTTATACATACCAAGTGTGGTAAGGGTGGTCATGCTATGGCGCTCCCACGATGTTCACTCAGCTGGACATTTTGGGTTCCTAAAGACTCTGCATTTAGTAAATCGCCAGTTCTGGTGGCCCCACATGAAGAGGGACATAGAGGAATATGTAAGGAGTTGCGTTGTTTGCATTACCATGAAGGCTCGGCCTGGTTGGCCTCCTGGACTTTTACAGCATGTGGCAGATCCAATTCAGCCATGGGAACAGATAACCATGGATTTCATCGTGGATTTACTGGACAGCCAAGGGAACAAGGTCATTTGGATGATAATAGACCTGTTCTCCAAGCAGCTCATTTTGTAGTATGTACCAGTCTTCCATCTGCTAGGAAGCTGGCCAAACTGTTTATTACCCATGTCTATAGACTCCACGGCATCCCCAAAAGAATAATTTCAGACAGGGGAGTGCAATTCACTGCCCGGTTCTGGCGCAGATTCATGGCAATGATGGGGTCTTCACGGATTTAGTACACCTTTCCATCCCATGACCAATGGTGCTGTGGAGAGGGCAAACGTGATGGTGGAGCGCTATTTAAGATGTTACATCCAGTACCAATAGACTGATTGGGCTGAACTCCTTCCCTTTGCAGAGGTTGCATATAGCAATGCAGTGCACAAAAGTATGGTGTTTACCACATTTCATGTGGCTACAGGACAGGAGTTCGTCCCAATTCCAGAGTGTCCTCAGATGTGCCCAGATGACACGACCTCCTAGGAGTGGATAGCCGGGATGCAAAAAGTTTGGAAAATGGTGAGGGATGTGTTATGTCACTCTTTTGCCATATATAAAAAAAGTGTCGATAAAAGGCGGAAGGCACAAGGACCTTTCCACATAGGCCAGAGGGTAAACCTCTCCATTAAATATCTCAGGCTGCCATTGCCATGTAAGAAACTCAGGCCCAAATTCATTGGGCCTTTCCCAATCATGCGAGCTATTAACCCAGTCACAGTGCAGCTAAGACTCCCCCCTCTACTGGGGAAAACACATCCAGTCTTCCACTGCAGCCTGCTCCAATCAGTTCAGGCATCTGATATCAGAGGAGACCCGCTACAGCTGCCAGCCCTGGTTATTGTAGATAGGGAACAGCACTATGTAATGCAAGATATAGGTTACAATACCTTGTTTTATGGAAAGGTTATCCCCTGTTGGAGGCATCGTGGGTTCATAGCAAGGACTATAGGGCACCCCTCCTGATAGCGAGATTCCACTGCAGACATTCCATAAAACTGGGGGGAGGGGATCCTTCGACTCCTAACTAATTGTGATTTTTAGTTCCCCAAATGCTGTCTCCATAGTAGGGGGCCACATGTCAGCTCCGGCCAGCCCAGAGGCCTGGAGCTGCCATTCAAGGGAGAAAACTGGGCCAGCTGCCAAGACTTACCAGGCTTCACTCTACCACAAGCAACTGAGTAATCTGCAAAGCTATTGATAAATGACTGACAACAATCCATGATTAATTTCCGGGTGGTTTTTGTTCTGGGTTATGAGGGGATGGGTGTGTGCATGTACGGGGTGTATGTTATCCTAATTACTAAGTAATTATAAAAGGTGGTGAGGAGCACCGGGTGGCAGCTCTGACAATTTATTCATTGCCTTAGTGCTTTGTTGGTCAGTTTGTGCCGGAGGAAGAATACAAACTGCATTTACAAACCATTTCTGTGTTTGGCTATTTTCATTAGCCCTTCAGAACCTGACAGTGACTCTGTAAACTGCTTAGAGAGGGCTGTAAAGCACTGTGAAGTGATATATAAGTTTAAGTGCTATTGCTGTTGTCCATGCTCTCTGGAGTTTCTGGGGATTGTAGTTTAGCAACAGCTTGAGAACTACAGTTTCCTAGATCTGATCGAAGAGTTACATCATTGGGGAGTTGGATGCTGATTGAAGCCTACTGAAAATAAAAAAGATGTAGCATATCCACTTAACTGAGAAATATTGAGCCTGTTTGCAGTAGAACCACATTTCCCTAAATCAAAAGTGATAGTATTTTTGTCATAGGCTGCATTTTCTTGAGAGTACAGTTATGAATGGCATTTGTGCAAGAATCAGTAGAGCCAAAATCAAAACAGGTAGGAACCAGCATTCATTCATTTTGATACTCTTGTGTTTTTCCTCCCCCCACTTTTTTTTCTTTCTGACATTCTATGCCAAGCAAGGGCAAATTTCAATTGCTAAAAGTCTGACTCACTTTCAAAGAACTTCTGAAATCAAGCATTGATTACACAGCCTTCGAATTCTGAGCAAGTTGTTTGAGATTTGCCCCTTTCAGGACAGCTACTATAGAAAGTAACTTCTGCCATTCATTGCTTTTTTTAAAATATGTGTATATACTTTATCTATGGACATCAGTGGTATTTAGCAGGTTCTGGAGAACCGGTAGCGGAAATTTTGAGTAGTGTGGAGAACTGGTAAATACTTCCTCTGACTGGCACGCCCCCATCTATTCTCTGTCTCCCGAGTCCTAGCTGATCTGGAAGGAATGCGGATTTTGTAGTAACCTTCCCCTGGAGTGGGGAGGGAATGAAGATTTTACAGTTTCCTTCTCCTGCCATTCCCACCAAACCGTTCCCCCAAGTCATGCCCACAGAACAGGTAGTAAAAAAATTTGAGTCCCACCACTAATGGGCATGTGTGTGTATTTGTGTGAGAGAGATCGCTGAGAAGGCAAGGACAGCTTGTCAAGGATTTTGCATTTTGCTTCTGAATGTGATAGACCAGATATCTACAAGATGTATTCCGCCTACAATTTCACTCTACTGCAAATATTAGTTAATCCGTAAAGCTTACCGGTATGATTATAAGGTGGCAAAAACTACCAGAACTTTTCACATATCGCATTTACTTTTTAAAATGTGGCTGCTGCTCACAGGCAGATTTTTGAAATCCGGATAAAAGGCCCAGCGGATTCAAACTATGAACCATAAACAGCAGCTGCTGTTGCTACCGTTCCTCTCAGCAGGTATGCTACTTTTTTGCTATCTCTGTTATCCAGCAGCTTTCTCCATTCAAAGATCCTCAGCCTTTGGTGTGTTAGGCTTCATTTTTCAGTCCTTAAAAAGTGAAAGGCAGAGTTGGCACTACGAACAGTCCTTCACTCCTGGACTCAGCCTTCCTGCAGCTGCCCACTAAGCTCACTAAGGCCCTGATGTCCACCAGGCTTACACTTGCCCATCTCCTAAGGTGACTAGATTTTCAGATTGGTAAAGAGGGACACCATTGACCGGGGGGGGGGGGGCTAGGCCGCGGCGGTTACTGCCAGTCTGCGGCCTCGCTAGGGACGTCTGGTCACCTTAATTATACATATCCTCTCTCTCTCTATCCATCCATCCGTCTGTCTGTCT
Organism: Thamnophis sirtalis; assembly: GCF_051295495.1. Classification (NCBI taxonomy): domain Eukaryota; kingdom Metazoa; phylum Chordata; class Lepidosauria; order Squamata; family Natricidae; genus Thamnophis; species Thamnophis sirtalis. The sequence goes on from NW_028261384.1 coordinate 97,194,933, forward strand.
ATCTGCCTGCCTATCTGTCTATCTAGTTATGGTATCCCTCTCCTTCTCCCCCCCTCTCTCCATCTGTCTATCTGACTGCCTACCTATCTCTCTCTCTTTCTCTCTATCCATCCGTCTATCTGCCTGCCTATCTGTCTATCTAGTTATGCTCTCTCTCTCTCCCTCTCCCTCCCTCATCTCATTATCATCTACCTCAGTGTTTCTCCACCTTGAAGACTTGAAAGTATGTGGACTTCAACTCCCAGAATTCTTTCAAGTCTCCAAGGTGGAGAAACACTGATCTATCTAATAAATATAATTATTTCTCCCTCTCTTTTTCACTCTCTCTCCAGCGCACACTCGCAAATGCATAGGGCAGCCCACCTCACACACAGGTAACTCCGGGCGGCTTACAACATTATGATGCACACCCAAAGCGAATAGAGTCAGGTGCCTGTGATCCCAACCCTCCTTTCCCGAGGGGGGAAGGCCATGGAACACTGCAAAACTCTTCTTGGTTGCGTCACTCTCTGGGGCTTTCACTTTCGCTTGTCCCCCCAACCTTTCCAAAGCCAAGCTTAATACGATTCTAAACAATACCAGCACTTCTCACATCTCTCCTTTGCAAGCGTCACCCTGGCCTCTGAGCATGTGCATCTTTTCCCTGGCTTTCCACCTAGCCGCAAGCGGATGGTGGTGGGATCGCCGCCCGGGAGCCGCCAGCCTTCCTGCCCAACACCTACTCTCCCCAGACTTGTTTTGATGAATGCGGGGCAACTGACGGTAGTTTGTGCTGGCTACGCCTGCTCAAACTATCATCAGTTGCCCCGTGTTATAAGATTAAGATCTCTTGAATTAGATTCCAGCTGATGCAGCGGGCGGCGTGGATTGCAGCAGGGACGGCCGCCGATTGCAGCCTGATTGCTCCAGGGGCTGCGCTGGCGGGGACGGGCAGGGGGGATGGGACTGGTCCTGCTAAGGGTGTGGAGGACGTGCCTCTTGTCAGTCAAGGCATCGGTTGCCCTGCCTTCTTCTGCCTTATCTCTCCATCCGTCTACCTTTGCGTTGGGAAAGAGGAGCGGAGTGGGAAAGCAAGACAGATTGCCATTGTCAGTTGCCAGGCTTCCAGCAGGTTGGCTGGACGCCACCCCTGCGCTCCCGCCCAGTAGCAGCAGCAGCAGGGCTGGCACCTGAGTGTATGGCGGAGACACCCACAGCCTTCTCCGGCTCACTGATTCTCCCCAACCCTACAATTTTCCTCCTTTCCAGCTGGGTGGCGGGAGCGCCTGGGATCTCCCTAGGTCAAAGCCGAGAGGAAGGGGGGAGATTCCATAAGAAGGCATCCCAAGGCTGTATTTTAACCCATGCGGGAAGTTTGGGGGGGGGTTGCATCTTTTCCCTGGCTTCTCTGAGCTTCGTTCCTCCCACTTCCGCTCCTTCAGCTGGAGACAATTACACACACACACACCAAAGAATCCCAGCCACACGAACAAGCAGCTTCCCCACCATGGGCTTTGTTCTTAACCGACAGTGGGCAAAGGGAATAGAGAGAGGCAGCAGTGAGGCTGCCTTTGGCAGGGAAAGCAGGAGCTTGGCCAACCGTGGAAAGGTGCCCCGGGGCTGGGATCCAAGGCATGCGTAACTAGGTGAGGAACTTGTGCGGACCCACCGGGGTATGGGAACTGCCCCCCTCTCTATTCTTTTCCTCAGTTCCCACGCCCCGGCGGGTCCGCACAAGTTCCTCACCTAGTTAAGCGCGCCTTGGATCCCAGCCCTGGGATGCTGGAAGCCTGGCAACTGACAATGGCAATCCGTCTTGCTTTCCCACTCCGCTCCTCTTTCCCAACGCAAAGGTAGATGGACAGAGAGATAAGGCAGAAGAAGGCAGGGCAGCCAATGCCTTGACCGACAAGAGGCACGTCCTCTGCACCCTTAGCAGGACCAGTCCCATCCCCCCCACCCGTCCCCGCCAGCGCAGCCCCTGGAGCAATCAGGCTGCAATCGGCGGCCGTCCCTGCTGCAATCCGTGCCATCCGCCGCATCAGCCGGAATCTAATTCAAGAGATCTTAATCTTATAACACGGGGCAACTGACGATAGTTTGAGCGGGTGCGGCTGGCGCAAACTACCGTCAGTCGCCCCGCGCTCATCAAAACAAGTCCGGGGAGAGTAGGTGTTGGGGAGGAAGGCTGGCGGCTCCCGTGCGGCGATCCCACCACCATCCGCTTGCGGCTCTTCCCGCCCGGACGCCCAAAGCCTTCCAGCCCGCCCGGGGCGAGTCAGCTGCAGTGCAGCCGGTGGTGGGCAGGAAGGCTTCTGGCGGCTATCCCACTGCCATCCGCCCGCTCACTTGCTACACTACCCCGCCCATGTGAGTGGCAGTGGATGGGCGGGGGAGCGAGCGATCGAAGAAGGCGCCAAAATTAAAAAGCGGGATCTTTTGAGAACGGCCCGGGACATGGGAAAAATTATGAAAAAGCGTGCCTGTCCCGCCAAATGCGGGATGTCTGGTCACCCTACCATCTCCCCACCTCTTGGAGGGAAGAACAAAAGGGGTGGGCCATTCTGTTCTCTGTGGATTAAGGACATAGGTGAGAGGGACAGTTTATAGCTCATTCTGGATTGTTTTTAGTGTCTTTTATCTATCCTTTCTTTGAAAAAAAATGTGGATAAGGGGATAGGAGTGAATGGAACAGAGGACCACTCATTACTCTTTTAGACCCTTTTAATAGGTTGTTAGAGGCTTCCTAACTTGAACCAGAAAAGAGTAATATATTTCTGTAACTTGGATAATTTAACATGCAGGTAAACTTATTTTGGGTAATGAAATGTCTGCAAGAAAACAATCAAGCTCATAGAACATGAAACATCTCTCATATTTTTAATTGTATGTAACTATTCTGATTAATAGAGATGCCGTTAAAAGTATGACTTATGCTTACTGAAATTGTAATACCTTTTATGTCGTATTTCAACCAACAGATATTAGAGTATAATGACTGTTCCATGATGGACCACAATGTGTTTTTTTTTTAAATTCACATTTAAAAGGGATCCATTATCTCAAAAAGTTTGGGAATGTGGTTAATATTATTGTGATTTATGGTATTCATTCATGTATTGATTCACTATGATGATTGCAGCCCTACTTCTTTACATTTTTCAAAACAGCAATAGTAACATATAACAATACAGTACATGTATATATAAATGAGATAAACATAAAGCAAATTATCAGCCTTAATTAAAATTGTTTTAGCCTAATTGGCTAATTGGTAAAACAAAGGGGCTTCTAGAATTTTTTCAATCCTTTCCCACGATCAGCCATAAGTTTGTGTAAATATGTGTACAATACTGAGGGGATAGAACAGTCAGGAGTATCCTCAGTGAATTTAGGGCTAGGGGAACTTGCTGCGGCCACCTCACTGCTATCATCTTGCCACAGGACACCCCGCCCCAGCCTACTCACTGCAGGAACAACTTGCCACGAACCTGGGCCTTCCACTCTGGTTTCCAAAGCCAGTCCATCTTAAAGTTTTCACCAGACCACACTCCTTGTCTCAAGGCCTCCTTGCTTTGCTACTCACATCCTTTATGCATGAATGATTCATTTCAGAGATTTGTAATTGTGAGCAGTTTTTAAGATTTATTTTGTCTTGAAATGTAAGACTGCAATGCATTTAATCAATCAGTCTTGGTGATGGGGTTATTACCAGATTTTGAAGCTACAGATGGCTAGGCAGCTTGATATGAAAAATAACCTTTTGGAAGTGTACTAACTATTGATTCGTTATTAGAGAAAGCTCTTCAATCTTACTTATGACTGTCAATGTATACATTTATTTATGGCATCAATTGGAATTTTATGAATAGTACAGTATGGTGTCTAATGCGAATATGTATAACAGCTTCTGCTCTGTATTACAGTGTTAATGCTTGAAACATTTCCTATACAAAGGTTTATTTAGAGTTAAAAGGTTAGATTTAATAATGCACTGAGACATCAGGTAGCTAAACACATTTTAGCTTAGCTAGTTATGTGACCCTAATTAATTGGGTTAGTATTGATCAGTGGTGGGTTTCAAACATTTTTGGAACCTCTTCTCTGGTGCGGCCTGCTTTGTGGGAGAGGCTTGCCGGCCATGTGACTGAGTGGGAGTGGCTTGCTGGTCATGTGACCAGGTGGGAGTGGTTTGCCGGCCATGTGACTGGATGGGAGTGGCTTGGCAGTCATGTGACTGGGCGGGAGTGGCCAAGACGATGTCACTGAATTCTTTGCCCCAATGGATGATCTACAAAAAGATATAAAAAAGGAAATTTATTATTTTGTGTACTTACTACTTAAATAAGATTAAAATAAGTACAAAACAGTAAAAGAGCTACTTACAGAAGGAAGATGACTGTCCTTGCCAGTCTTTAATATCACTGACTCCAATGAATGGCCTGCACAAGGAAAAGACACAGAAATGAACTCTTTCATTGCATGCACTGCATTAGGATGAAGCCAGCACACAAAATAATAGAAAAGGAAGATTACTGTCCTTTTGTGTGATGAAGTCACCCACTGACCACCTTGCTCCAATGAATGGCCTGCACAAAGAGATACCGAAAGGAAGACTTTAATTGCTTGCACTACTATATTAAGGATGAAACAAGCACACAAAGCAATAAAATAGCTACTTACATAAGAAAGATGACTGTCCTAGCGGTCATACTCTGTTGCCTCTTCATTCTGTTAAATAATACTAACTGCAGAAGAAATAAAACAATATTGGACTTGATTCTGATTGTAAGCTGAGGACTACACTACAGGTAACAGAAGGGATCTCTGTTTTCACCAACAATGTACAGTCTTTTCAGGAAGGATGTCGCTCAACAAACAAGAAAGATATAGTTTTTCATCTAAGAAGTTAGATCAAGAATGAATGTCATAGGTAGATTCACAGAGCAATACAGATTTCTTTTTCTGAAATTTATTCCTCAGTTCAAAAAACAGGAATATATGAATTAGGTTCAGTACTTAGGACAGACCAAGTAGCTATTCAAGAGTTAGTGGTGTCATGGTTAGAAGTAATGGTAAAGCAAGATATGGATTTAGAACCAGTAATATTTGGTTGGGCATTTCAAAGGGAATACAATACATATTTAATTTTACACATGTTAACAGCTGCTGGAATTGTATTTGCACAACAGTGGAAAAACAAAGATATGAAAATGAATAAATATTAGAATGTGCAGGAATGAATAAATTGACAATTAAAATCAAGAAGGCTTCAAATACTTTTTCACGTGAGATTTGTTTTATCAATTGCTAACTAACAGAAACAAATTAGAAATCTAAAAGTATGAAAGAAAATATCAATTATGTAAGGAAAGGTCACTAAAATGTATAAGGAAATATTATTAATACTTGATCATTATTAATGTGTAGATAACTGCGGGACATTACACAAACAAAAACTATGACAGTGCCAGGGAAACACCCAAAAATAACAATTTCCCCGCAAAAGACTGCAGATGAAACCAGTTTTTTTCCCTAACCCTAAGGACGGGAAAGGCAAAGCCACTGGAATAAAAACCATCAAGGCATTGTGTGAAATTATAAAGGACAGTGCCAGGAAGCTCACAGAACCAGGAACCACAATTACCTAAACAACCAGGTATCACACAGAAATACACAAAATCTGGCAAAGCTGCCTTGCACCAATCTGGCCTGCCCATAGAAAAGCAAAAAAATATTATAAATTTTATGTGTCTCAAAGTGGCTGCTTTTCTGTGGGCAGGCCAGGCTGGTGTAAGGCAGCTTTGCAAGATTTTGTGTTTATTCACTACAGAAACACACAAATTTCCTATGCATATTCTAGACACAATAAATAATTTTTTAAAAAAAACATTAAAAGCATAAAGGGGGAAAAAAAACTGGGTCACTTACCAGCAGGCATAATCAGCAGCTCTCCTATGCAATGGATGCAAGGAACAGGCAGGTGACCAGGTAGCAGGTAAGGTGGCCTGGCTGGCAGGCTTAGAAGCCACAAGGGCCTCTGTGTGTCTCATTTTTGGCCTCCAGTGCCACTCTGCCATCCAAAAATGGGCCCATGCATCCTGCTTTTGGCCTCCTCGATCTCCAGAGGGCAGGTGGGGGCTGGCGGGATAGGTGGGGCAATGTGGACGGGGCAGCCTCATGGTCCTACTCGGGCCAGATTTATGGCTTCAGCAGGCCGTATCTGGCCCATAGGCCACAGTTTGAGGACCCCTGGTTTAGCCCCATTTTACAACCTTTCTAGCCAAAGTTGCTAAGTGAATCTGGCTTTCCCATTTACATTGCTTGCAAAATGTGATCACATGACCCCAGGACAACATGACCATCATAAATACATGCCACTTGCCAAGTGTCTGAATTTTATCCGGTAACCACAAAAATTCTGCAATGGTCATTGGTGTGAAAAATGATACAACCCCCTTTTTTTTTCAGTGCAAGCAAACAGTCATTAAACAAATGGTCATAAGTCAAGGACTCTACCTATATTCCAATCAGGATCCACACAGTTTTAGTCCCAGTCCAAAACTAAAAACAAGGCAACTTCTTCCCTTTCACAACAAGAGGAGGTCAATGAAAAAAACAGCTGCCCATCAAAATGCAGTGGAAAAGAAACAAAAAGGCAGCTGCTGGAAATCCTGTTCCATTTATTATTGTCCCACCACATTGTGAGGAAAAGCCCTTTCTCAAGAGAAATGCTTACCCTCTCCTGTGTGAACTTCAAGCAGATTCTCAGGAGGCTATAACTCTCCCTTGGGAAAGAGATTTTCTTCAAATTGTGCACAGGTAGTACAGGGAAGTGTCTTTGAAAGCACTGCTGTGCTCTGACCCCCTTTTTTCACTTTAAACCAGGGGTGTCCAACCATGGCATTTTAAAACTTGTGGACTTCAACTCCTAGAATTTCCCAGCCAGCATTCCTAGGAGTTGAAGTAAATACATCTTAAAGTTTCCAAAGTTCATATTGACTTGACTTCCTGGGGGAGGAGCCTGTCGCCGAAGGAGCTCAACGGAGCCCCTCTCAGAGTTCTGGTCTGTATATCTAATTAAGATCAATAGATATCACCCCTTTCTGGCAGAAAGGGGCAGGCAGAAGCTCAGGTGCTAGGATTTATTCGTAGTTCACAGCCCCCCTTCTTTTTTTTTGGGCTGCGAACGGAGAAGAGATCCAGCGTAACTGAGCTTTTATCTCCAGCCAGTTCTTCGCAGCTGCCTTTTTGCAGCCCTAGACAGACGATCCCCCCACTCAGGACAATGATAAATTGCTTAAAGCAACTTAAGGCTAACACGAGCGGGTCTTACTCCTGTGAAGTTTTTTTTTTATAACTATCTAAACACCAGTCTTGTTTTTCTTTTGAAACTTCTTTGTGCAACCGGGTTTCAAAATGGCATTTTTACTGTGTTAGTGATTGATGACGTAATTAACCGGCTTTATCTCCCCGGAGACTGCTACTCATTAACAAGCAAAATCTACAAATAATTTATTGAGAACTGACCAGGTGAAGATACTGTTTATCTGTTTATTCTCAGCTTTTATCTATAATGCCTCCCAGGTCTAAGCAGGCAAAAAAATCCCCCCCGCATGTGCTTAAAGAACTTGTTAGTAAATCGCTGCCTTTGCCTCCTACACCCCCTACTGGAGATTCCTTGACGCAGGAGCTTTTTTTCCAAATACTCAATGACTTTAAACAAGAAATCAAAGAATTTGTGCTGGATTTATGCGATAAAATACAGACTAAAATTGCCCAAATAAAGGCGGATATGTTTGAAGTTACGTCTACTTTGACAGATTATATCGAAGAAATGGAGACTAAACTGGAAACTTTGGAAGAGGCTAATTCTAAATTAACTTCCAACACCCAAGCATTACAACAAGAGATTAGAGACACTCAAACACAACTTATAATGATAAATTACAACAGAAAGGCGTTTGCAATAAGAGTCAGAGGACTGCCCGAAAAGAAAGGAGAGAACTTGAAACAGACGTTTGTAGAAGCTTTCAGCCAAGCGGTGGGAGGTCCGGGATTCAATTTTGATTGGAATATTTGTAAAATCTATCGCCAGAATTCGTGTGTAGCAGAACAACGACAGCTTCCAAGAGACATAATTATATACTTTTTTACAAGAGAATCCAGAAATGCGATTATTCAAAAATTTTACAATAATAGGCTCCGAATCGATGGCCATGATTTGTTTGTCTTTAAAGAAATCCCGCTTCAGATGCTGCAAGCAAGGAGAGGCTATACTTTTTTTAACCCAAGAACTTAGAAATCGTCAAATACAGTATAAATGGGAAGCTCCAGTTGGAATCACAGTTACACTCGAAAATCAAAGATTTCGTATTAATTCTGTTTCGGAAGCTCGGGACTTTTATCATAAAACTCTGAAGGCGGGGCTTCTTGACTCACTCGGAAATGCGGAAGGACAAGGTGAAGGAAAGACAAGCAGCAATTTACTTGGTTACAAGAAGGAGGGAGTTGTTCTCCCCCTACTGGAGAGGCAGAAGAGCGGAAACTGAGGACTTAGTCATATTTTTAAAGCAGCGGGACACGTGGTTACAAGGCAGAGGGTTGCCTCCTCTTTCCGGAAGGGCAGAAGAGTAAAGAATATAGATCCAGCGATGTTTTTAAAATACTTTCTAAGCTCTTGGACTGATTAAAATTTTAGGATTTCTGTTTGGTATGAAATGGTAAAGCTGTGTACCGATGAAGAATGGAAAGAAGCATTGCTTATTTTGGACAGATATTATACGGGACTTTTATAAGATTTATTTGAATCTCAATCCAAACTGTGCATGAATTGTTTTCTGTGAGGAAAGCGGGGGTTAAGATTTATTTGAATTGCGGCTTGGGATGAATGGAGTCGGGAGGAGTGGGGCAGAAGGGAAGGTGGAGCGGGATATCGATGAAGGGATCTTGGGATTGAATGAAGTGGTATGGATTTTGGGCACACATTTTACGGATTTACATGCTTGAAGTATAATATAAAAAGCTCAGGATTTTAAAGTGAAGAGCGAGATCCTAATCTTATGGAATTTGGGCTTGGGAGGAATGGAGATGAGAAACGAAGGGTAGGAAGATGAGTAGCGAAAGTATGATTAGACTGCTCTGTATTTGAAGATAAATTGATTTTTGTATATACTAATATTTGAATATAAGGTTAAGAAAGGTTATCTGGAGAGTCTACAGGAAGATGGGGGTAAATATCAAAGAAGTAAGGGACGAGGATAAAATATAAATGGAATGATTATACTGTTTAAATTTTAAGAATGATGGGAGGCTGAGCATAATGCAAAAGATTTTTTTTTAATTTTTATTTACTTTTTCGTTTTTTTTCTTTTTCGGAGTGTTTTTTTTTTATTTTTATTTTATTTTCATTATTATTATCAATAAGATATTTTAGAAGGTGAATGGTACTGAACTGTGCCGGGTGTGGGACCTGGGAAGTCGCATGAGGGGATTAGGGAGGGGGGTTCATTGGGGGTGGGTGGGTGGGTGGAGATATAGTTTCAATATATAGAATAAGAAGAATACACTTGTATACTGTTGGTCCTTATCTTTTCTTTTTATTTTTCTCTTTTTTTTTCTTTTTTTTTTTCCCCTTTTTTTTTCTTTTTAGCGTAATTTTTAGTAACTGAATAGATTAAGGAATAGAGAAATGCACCATAGTGAGAAGTAGAGGAAAGGAAGAGGGAGAAGTAAGGGGGGAGGAAGAGGGAAATGTAAGGAGGATGAGAGGGGAAGGAGGGTGAGGAAGGCGAGAAAGGAAGATAGGAGGGGAAAGGGAAGTAAGAGGGGTGATTGTTGGAGGGAGAAAGGAAAGTTGGAGGGGGAGAAGAAGGGGTGTATGAAAGTGATAGGTTGGGTTTATGATGAGTTGTGTTTAGGTTGGGGTTTTTCTTTTCTTATTATTATATTATTATTATTGCAAATATCCAGTATATAAGTGAATGTACAAAATTGAAAATGAAAATGAATAAAACATTTAAACCAAAAAGTTTCCAAAGTTAGACACCCCTGCTTTAAATCAAATCTGCCTGGAGCCTCGAGTTACATTTGTGAAGAAGGCAGACATTTTTAACATGAAACTCCAAAAGAGTCCAATCAGAGAAAGGAATATAAACCTAATGTTTATTTATTTATTTTTCAATATCTATGGCCACCCATCCCAAACAAGTTTATATAATGCAAATAATCCTAACATAAAATTAAGCATAGGAGCTTCACACTCTTTGGGAGCGCCGAGAACCTTTCTGCCTCCACTGGACTTCATCTTGATGATGTCGCTGCAGCTGCTGGGCACAGAAGGATGGAGGTAGCCAGAGCCGCACCGAGGTAGCCTGGCAGGCAAGCGAACGAGGATCAGACAGCCTGATCCTCCATCGCTTGCTTGCTGGCTCGCCCGCCGGGCTGCCTCGGTGCCACTCTGGCTACCTCTATCCTTCCACGCCCAACAGCTGCAATGACATCATCAAGATGAAGTCCAGCAGGAAGGAGGAGCCAATGTTGCGATGTCACAACATGCATTCTCAATACTCTGAGACCGCCATTGACATTTTTGCCACTGGATGGTCCATTGGGACCTAAACCATCCTGCAAAGATGGTAATCAGGAAGACGAAGCCTTACTGATCTCAGAGACATTGCAAACTCCCTGATTGGCCCAAGGGAAGCGCTTCAAGTTGGTGGTAAACAGACAACCCCCAGGCTGATGAAGTTGCGATGACTCCAGAAGGAAGGAAGTGAAAAGAGAAAGTGAGTCCATCTGATGAAGTATTTTTCTATTTTGTGAAAGACTGCCCAAAGAAATTTTTCTTTAAGCCAAATTAGATCCTTAAGCAAAAGAATTAAGCAGCGAAATTAACTTATATTGGATTGCTTTGGAAAGCTTTTTTTTTCTTTGTAACTATACTTTGTGGATTGAAGTGCTCACAATGTTTCCCGTTTCTCCTCTTAAAGTGAACGGATTGATTTTTTTTTCTTTTGCTTTTTTTGCTTTATTTTTTGACTTCTGGATTAAAACCTTCCTTTTTATTTTAAAAATTCTTTCTATTACTTGTTATTAAATTTCACTAAAAAAAAATTAAGGAACTTTGTTTCCTATAAGCCAGAGATAAATATTAGAAAGTGAAAAGTAGCAATACTGTCACTCGGAGGTCAGAGGCTGGAGTTTTTGAAACAATGCATCTCTTCTCTTTCCTTCTTTGATTTCACTGACTTTGTAGCTGAAGGGTTTGCAACTTGTTTACAGAAACTGATAAAGAATCAAGGACGTGAATTGTTTTCACAGGTTTATTTGAGAACTATTTTGGCAGGGGAGAGAAAGAGGGGGGGAAACAGAACTCTTCTCCTTTGAAGAGCATAAAAGAACTTGTATTCAAGTCAACCTAAAATAAAAAAAATAAAAGAGGCCTGGAAGGCTAGAGTGGCAGTGGCTATTAGTTTTTTTCTTTCTTTCCTTCTTCTTTTTTGGAAACATGGATCAATACTCAGATGAGGAAACCTTAAAATTCCAAAATATCTTGGCTGGAATTCAAAATCTATTGGAAGGATATGGGAGAATTGAGAAGAAGTTAGAAAGACTGGTCTTCCTCAAAGCAAAAGATGAAGGGATTGGAGCCCCAAAACGTAAAGGGGAGAATGAAGACATAGAAGATAAAGACAAGACAATAGATGAATTTATTAATGGAGCAAATGTGGGTGAAAGTGGAAAGAAGGGAATATGGAGAAGGAAATTCGACAAATCAGAGCTCTACCCCAGATTCCAAGATACAGAAGGAAAAAAATGGTAATGATGATGGACTTAAGAAGGGTTTTTTTTCCCCAGAAGCACGATTGACAAAGAAAGTCAAGCTAATTTTAGTAACAGCTGGAAGGCAACAAGATTACCTGAGAGATCCTTCAAGCAACAAAGTGCAGAGATAAGTCTATAAAAACCTTATAAAGGAGATAAAAAGAAGACTAATACCACAATTGGCAAGAGAGATAAGACTGTTTTGTTACTGGAAAGATATAGGTTGACAATGAAAGTTGATAATAAAAAATAATTGATTTTGGTGATCAATAAGTAAAATTATAACTATAACTATAGTTATAACTATCAATAACTATAAATTATAATAAATCTACAAATCTACAAATCTAAGTAGGAATTTAGTAACGCTTAGATTGTTTTAGATTCTTATTAAATGTTTATTCATTAACAAATAATTAACTATTATAACAATAATGAAATGATAATGATACAGCTTAATGATATATACATGTACTGGCAAACTAGTAAAAGAAATTTGGATATAAACTGCAAATTGTGATCTGGGAAAAAGACCTATAAATTTTATTAACAAATTTTTATTTAGATCTTGTCATAAAGGTGTAAGGTTTTTTGGGGGGAGGGGGTCTGACAAGAGGAGCTGGGACATAAATAGTAAATGATTTTTAGCCAATTATAATAACAACAAGGAAATGTCAATGGACATTGTTTAATAATATATACATGCTATGGTATTGGCAAAAGTAACTTGGATACAAATTCTAAACAGTGAGTTGTGGGGGGAAAGGGGGGAAAAGGTTTAGAAACGTTATTAATTGACTTGTACTTAGAAGATGTCATAAAGGTGTAATGTTATTGGAGGATTTTTTGAAATAGCTAGTGAATGCCATTATGTGGTTGTGTCTTTGAGTATGAATGATTTGAGGTAAAAGTATGTTCAAATAATTGTAGTCAATGAGAATTGTGGTACATTGATAGTAAGATATATAAAGATTTTTGATTTAAAATATAAAATCTAATATGAACTATAAGTAATGACTGTGGAAGATATGCACAAAAGTTATCTGTAACCAATCGACACGCTTTCTACAAGATGTAATGAAGGATGATTCTTTTTTTGTGTTTTTGTTCAATTAAAATAAAAAAACTTAAAAAAAAAGATGAAGTCCAGCGGAGGCAAAAAGGTTCTCGGTGCTCCCGGATTTCATCTTGATGATCTCACCACAGCTGCCCGGCATGGAAGGATGGAGGTAGCCAGAGCCATGCCAAGACAGCCCGGTGGGTGGGCGAGCGAGTGAGGGAGCAAGGATCAGGCAGCCTGAACCTCCCTTCCTCACTCGCCGGGAAGCGTGGAGAAGAGCGTGAAGTCTAGTGGAGGCAGAAAAATTCTCAGCGCTCTGGGAAACCGTGAAAGTGACTGGGGAGTGCCGAGAACCTTCCTGCCTCTGCTGGACTTCAAGCTCTTCTCTGTGCGCTCCTCATGACTGCAATAGATGTCCAAAAGCAGCTTTTGTGGCTAATGGAGTTTGGGTTTCCAGCCCAACAGCTCCCGCCGCTTCTGGACGTCTATTGCAGTCGCGAGGAGCATGCAAAATCCAGTGGAGGCAGGAAGGTTCTCGGTGCTCCCAAGTCACTTTCGCGGCTTCCCAGAGTGCAGAGGAGCATGCGGGAAAGAGCATGGCGTTCTGGGAAGCCATGAAAGCAATTGGGGAGTGCCAAGAACCTTCCTACCTCCGCTGGACTTCACACGCTCCTTGTGACTGCAATAGACGTCCCTAAGCGGCGGGGGCTGTCGGACTGGAAGCTCCAAACCCCATTAGCCACAAAAGCCATTTCTGGATGTCTATTGCAGTCATGAGGAGCGCATGGAGAAGAATGTGAAGTCCAGCCGAGGTTCTCGGCGCTCCAGAGAACCTTCCTGCCTCCGCCGGTTGCCCAGCTGGCATGGCCCTGCGCATGTGCCTCCTCCTCCTCTTCACTCCCTAAAGGCTCTTCTCCTCCTTACCAGAGCTCAGCAGGAGCCAGGCACAAGGCATGGGAGCAAAACCACACCTTGGAAAACTTCGCTGGGAAGAGAGGCGGGGAATTAGTGGGGGGCGGGGATGTCCTGGAATGCTCCCATGCTTTGCTGGTGGCCACACCTCCTAGGCAAGTTTGGGGAGGTCCTAGGAGGCCGGCTGTGCCGCACAACCTACTACCCGTGAGTGGCGATGGAATGGGCAGGGCAAGTGAGCGAGGGAGGCAGAGAAGGTGCTCCATGACAAACCTCTTCTAACTGGCAGATTTCTGGAAGTTCTTCTACCGAACCGGTTAGAACCGGCAAGAACTCACCCCTGGTATTGATGCAGTATGTTATGCCAAGCCATAATCATTAAGATAACCAAATAAACATGGTTCCATTATCTATAAATACATGTATTAAGTGAATGTAATCAATGAACGTTGCCAACACTGGAATACTCCTTATATATTAGAAGGGCTCCTGAAAGAGACAAAGATCTCACTTTATTCTGTTTTTATCAGGCATTTCACATTTTTAAGACTGAACACAGCCATAATGTATGGCTTTCTTTAATGAAAACATAATTATGATTGTTTATAATTTAGATAAAGCATGGAGGTCCAATCTTTTTGCTTGTCTGGCTGCATTGAGTGAAGAGGAATTGTCTTGGGCTGCATATAAATATAACATACTGTTAATGTATGTAAATATAGCTAACAATTACATAATAACGTTAAAAATTTATGATCTTCTGAGGCCACATTACTAGTTGTCCAAGACTGCATATGGCAGGTTGGACATTCCTGATATAAAGTATTGATATAAAGTATTAATTGATGTTATAGTAGATTATGGTAGGGATTCCCAAACTTTTGCTATGCTCAGACTCCCTGCATGATAAATTAACTTGTTCAATATCCCTATGAATAAAACTAAATAATACAAAAATAATAAAACTCCTGAGATTGGTGGACTGCTTTGACAGAAATATGACTCACACATTTAAACTTCTCACAAGACTCACTCTGTATTTTGCTTCCTTTAATTTGCAGAAGTGAGTTTTGAAGTTGAGGGGGATCAGCTTTAAACAAAATGTGTGAATCTCTCTTCTAAATTGCTTGTTACTGCTTGGGAAACTTCAGCCCAACATTTCCGAATCCAGTTAATTGAATGCTGTGCTGTGGACCTGGTTAAAATGTTTATAGCATTTCTTTTAGAGGGATGGCCTTCACTAAAGGACACAACAGAATTAGATAGGTCAATTAATGCAACCTGTGGAAAAGGGTTTGGGCGCATGCCTGGGTCTTGATTGAATCCTTATATTTCTCTAGGATTAAGCACCCTTTTCAGTTCTGACCCTTTCCAAACTATTTCAAATTATTTAAAGAATTTCAAAGCGGATCCTAACTACATTATCTACATTCCTTCTTCATAATATCATTTCTCTTTATCTGTCCTGACAGAGGTCCCCATACTGTATTTATTTATATCCTGCCTTTGTTATTTTTACAACTGAAGATAGTGAGGATACCTAATGCTGGGCTCTATTTTCTCCGCAACATCGACCCAAGGAGGGTTGGGTTGAGGGACAGTGACTCAGCCAGCTGGCTTTCATTCCAAAGGTGGGACTGAAACTCACAATCTTCTGGTTTTTAGGCCAGCAGCATTTTAACCACTAGGCTAAACTTCTCTGCCCCCCCCCCACATGCCCATTTTTTTTGTCTCCAATAAAAGTGAGAGATACAAAATTCAAACTAGAAATTCTCGATTTCTATAGTCCAGCTGCTTACTGATATGACTAGTTCAGTAGTGGGATTCAAATAATTTAACAACTGGTTCTCTGCCCTGATGATCAGCTGGGTAGGTGGGGGATCAGTGATCATGTGACTGGGTAGGCGTGGCCAACTCAACGTCACTCAGGTTGATGGGCGCTTTGCCTTAGCTGTTACAATGTAACAAGGGTTAACTGGAGAGGCAGTTTCTGTAAGCAGGATAATAAAGATTAGGCTAGAAACAACACCAGAATATTTCCTTCCTGCTTTCTTTACAGGATTAGCTCTGTAAAGTGAGATTTCTTCCAACAACCGGTTCTCCGAACTGCTTAGAAAGTTAAGAACTGGTTCTCCTGAATATGTGCGAACTGGCTGAATCCCACCATTGGACTAGTTATAAATCATCTGTTTACCAACAGACAAAAACTAACAAGCTTCCTTGAGTTCCCACTGCATTTTTAAAATAAAACTTCTCAGAATGTTCCCTGTCACTTCAGTTTACTTGTATTTTTTTCTGAACATGTGGTCTCACTTCTAAATAGAGCACTAGACTATAATACCTTATAGTTTGTATTTTCAAAAAATAATTTATCAATATATTGTTAGGACTCATGCTTTGAAGATAATTTGGAAAAAGTGCTTTGCACAAGCACAAACCAGAACATTTTATTTAAAAAGTGCTGTGTGGTTTTTTTCAGGCTTTCATACAAGCTTAAAAATAAGTGGTAGCAGTACTTTAAAAGTTCAATTAACTTTAATGTGAGAAGTTCTTAAAAATAGCAACAACATTTTCAGGTATAAAGCACTTTTTCTGAATTAGTTTCAAAGGGTGCACAGCAGGGCCAAAACATTTGTTGTATTGAGTAGTTTTCATTGTGGCATGCATACTTATCTTTACTTCTTAAAAGATAAATCAATCTAAAAATTAAAATTAGTATGGATTAGAGGCTATCATGTATCAGAGGAATGTTGATAAGCATATTGGGCCTGATGGGCCCTGAGGGGCTAATTGTTAAAGTTGTGTGTGAGAGTGTGTGTGTGTGTGTGTGTCAGGGGTGGGTTTCAACCGGTTCGTGGCGGTCCATGCGAACCGGTTGGTCGCTGAACCCGGAAGTAAGTAACGTCCGGGAACGGCGAAGGGCGCACCCGCCCGCCCGCGGTCCTTACCCGGTTTTGATGAGTTCTACGCTTCCACGCATGCGCAGGACGCATACAGCGCCTGCGCGATCATCCAGGAGCAGCTGGAGCATCGCGCAGACGCTAGTACGCATGCGTGCACCGCGCGCGTGCATGAGGACGCCGCCGGCCCCATTCCAACCAAACCGGTTGGAACGGGGCGAGAAACCCACCCCTGGTGTGTGTGTGTGTGTGTGTGTGTGTGTGTGTGTTTATCTATTTATTTGCTAAACTTATTTGTTACCTAGCTTGCTGTAGAGCTCCTCTAGCAACTTACAACAATAAAAAGGAAGAAATAAAAAGAATGTAAGCAGAACAGAAATAAAATAATAATACAATAAAATAAACAATGAAAAAGAACACAGCAAGAACACATCAATATGTTTGATAACCAAAAGGATGAACAAGATATACTTGTCAATGCTCTGTATGTGCTCAAAAGAAGATATGAATAGTTTATATACATACTATGCATTTTTGGGTAATGCATGTGGAGAATATGCATGTAGAAATTATTTAAATAAGTGTACAAATATATGTATTAATTGTTTTTAATGGTTTAAATAAGGTTGTTATCCATGTGGAGAATAGTAACCGGGTAGACCTAAAATTACAGCAGTCCATAAATAAATAATAAATCAGCCCTATTGTAAAATTAGTTAACCCTGTAACTCAGAAGGAATGGCTAAAGAAAGAGGATTAAGTAGGGATTGGAATCTGGATCTAGCCATTTGGCTGTCAATATTAATCCCATAGGCCTAGGACCAGTTAAGAAATGGCTCAGAGTAGGGTGTCTCCCTCCTCCCCACCCCCTTCCTGAAGGTACACCATGTTTAGGATTTGACATCATTGGAATCAGCACTTGGGAATGAAAGTGGGAAATGTGGGAAAAGCAGGTGCTCTTTCTGAGTTTGAACAACTAAAGGATACCCATCTTGAATGGTGCCCCTGGCATATTTAATTCTTGCCTTTTTAATTGACATCAAAGGCAGCTACTCTCATTGATCTATAAACAATTTTTTTGAATCCGTAGGGTTTAAATATGTATTATTAACAAAAATCAAGCAAAAATGGTTGACAAGCTAATCTTTTGTTTACTAATGTAGTCTCTCCTGTTCCCAAGCCTGTTCCATTCTTCCATTGAAATTGTTTGTGTAAATGGCTTCTGAAAGAAGAGTAGTACATTGAATGAAAGCCAAAGCATAATTTTTCTCAGATAAACTACACAGTAGTTAAGAGTTTTCTAGTACAGTGACCTCTATGAGGCACTATATTACCAATTTTCTCCTTGCTGGGAATTGTTAAGCACAGATAGCCTTACTTTTTTTTTCTCTAGGGTTCAAATCCTCTACAAGGATTGAGCTTGCAGACCTTGTACTTTAGTACAGGTAATTCTCATTTAGTGACTGCCTCATACAGCAACCATTTGTGTTTACAAAAATAATCAAAAAGCAACTTTATGACCAATCCTCAGCTTCACTTAGCAATTACTTCATTTAACTAAGTTATTGGTACTAATTCCAGGCACTACTTAAACCTGGACTGCGTGTATATTAGTTTTAGGAGTTGTCCAAGTCTGGTGCTTAGCAGTGGCAGGAAGAACTATCTAGAAAGATTTTTAAAATGGGGATCCATAGAGTTCTTGCTGTTTTCCATCTTTGCTTTGTGACAATCTGCTGGGATGACAGCTGCTAGATGTCAGTGTTACATATGAAAAAAAATATTTCTACTTGTATTTTAATGCTTCCATTCAGAGCATGTTCTTAAATAATATTCTTAAAAATATTTGTGCTAATAATAACAATAAATCTGTTACATCTAAAAGCAAAAATACAATGAAGCTATTTAATTGCCTGATGTATAGTGGAACAATATAACGTAAAATGTCATTACTCTGTTCTCTCTGCTGAAGTAATTTGTATGCTCTGCCTGGTTTGCTGTTGACAGCAGAACAAAGGATTCCTTGCAAGGAGGTCTGTACTACTTAATGTAATCCTTTAATAAAGGTGCTGAGGTCTTGGGAATGTGACAAAAACCGATTCAAGGCGGTCAATGTCAAATCTGGGGTGGCCCACATCAGAAATCAGAAAAATGTCCAAACTGGAATTTTGGTCTCTTTCTACTCCTCTTTCCTGGGAATAGGTGGCTAAGGATGGTGCAGAAAGACAGGCAGGTCAAAGTGATGGATTGAAACTTTCATTTCAGTAGCAGACAAAAGCAGGTTTTTCCCACTAGGGAATGCCTGGATAATTAGCAGAGGCTCTTAAGCACTTTTAATTAAACACAGAATTTTTCTGATCCATCTGCTTTTGTCACAGATTTGCTCATGAGTCAGATCACTAGAGTGGAAGCAGAAGGAGAATCTGCATCTTTTAATTATTTCTTTCAGAAGAAAACAAACAAACAACCCCAGAATTCAAATCCTCTCTATGCTTACCTGGGGCTGGAAGCACTCCTCACAGTTCAGATATTTTGATTTTATTTTTTGGTACAAATGGTCTCTGCTGAAATAAATGAATTTAGAATGAAAAGAACTAAAATGTATACAAAAAGAATATTTTATTCCTTTTAGCTCCTGGGTCTGTATAAATATAGGATTAGAGGCAAGAGTTTGTAAGCTGTTGTAAGACAGGCTGCAACAATCCTCAGATTGCTTTGAACAAAATTCATGGAGGATAGATCAATCAGTGACTGCCAGCCATAGCAGCTATGACCTTTATTTATTGGTAGACTTTTGCAGGTTAAGGATGTAATAGGTGGCAGAAGTGAATACAGGAATACAGGAAAGGCAGGCTCTCAACAAAGAACCAGCTAGAGCGGTGGTCACCAACTGAGAAAATTTATTTGCATTTTCTATATTGCACTAAATTAGGAGTCCTCAAACTATGGCCCCTGGGCCGGATACGGGCAATGAATGTTTGTGTTGCTGCAGAGAGTCTCCCCTTTTGAGGTGTTTTTGTGCTGGTTGGAGGGGGAAGAAAAATCTCAACTTGGGGTCTGCTTCAGCCTCCTGGTGCAGAGCTTTGGGTGAAGGCTAAGGGAAGTGCTGCTGCTAGCAAACAGCCAGAGGGCTGGTAGGACTGTATCATGGTCTGGAACTGGCTGACCATCTCAGCCCACTGGGCATCCAGGCACTGGTACCTAGCCTTGCATTACCACAGGTCTTCCCTCTGCTTGGAAAGCTTATGCTCATAGTATTCAATGAGGTGCTTCTGCTGAGCCTCCTTCTCGGTCAGATACAATTTCAACTGAACTTTTTTTGACAACTCTTTCTCATGGTGGCTGTTTAGCTCCAACAACTGCTTCCTGTTGGAGCCCTAAGGAGCCCAAGCAGGCAGGCGAAGAGTGGCTAGAAGGGAAGGGGCGAGTAGAGGTTGGTGAGTTGCCCCTCAACATGAGTGACATCAAGTTAGCCACACCCATTCAGTCACTTGACCACCTAGTCACACTCACCCAGCTAGTCATTAGGCAGATTATATTAGCGGTCCACAGGATTTAAAATTATGAATTTAGTGGTCCCTGAGATCGAAAAGATTGGGAACCCTTGAGCTAGAAGTCATCCTCACTGCTCCATGGTTATAAATTTACGTGGAAAGAATGGTGGGTGGCTAGGTAGCAATTTTAACTCCCCGCAATGCCCCAAAACATAGCAATTCTTTGCTCCAGAACACTGTGGGAAATTTAGAATGAAGATTTCCTAAAGTCAGAGTTCCAATATGGAAGTAGCAGAAGTGTGTCCTGCCTTCATTCAGGCATGGGTGAAAGTTAAAAAGAAAAAGCTGGGGATTCTTGTTTTCTGCAAAGTTCACCACAGTATGATTCAAATGTAAACGTATGTCTGGTTTTCTTCTACTATCGAGGAGCCATGGAGGATGGCCAAAAAGAAGATTGAGAAGATTCTGTTCTTCCCTAGTAAAGGAAATACAAAGATGAAAGCAGTGTTTGCTCACAATGTGTTGAATATTCTAGCTCCTATTATCTTCCCTCAGGTCTATTTCTGATGTGTGTTTAGCTGATCTCCATCAATGAGAAACCACTCTTGTCTAGCTCTTTGAAGCAGGACTGTCACTATACTAACACGTTCTAATGTGACCTTTGCGTTTTCTATTTTTATCGGGATGCTTTTTCATTATCTTAAATGATGGAAATTGCTATGGTAACCCTTCTAGGCATCATGCCCACAACTTTGTATATACCTTACAAGACCAGAACTCTGTGGGATTAAACCTTGACATCTTGTAATACTGTTTCCAACATTCAGCTAAGCCCAAAAATATCTCTATCCTTTATTTTTGCACTCATCGCCCATTTGAATATGAACATGGCAATCAAAGTATGGTTTTCATAAGACAGCAAGAAGGACTGTGGTGGATATCAATATGTTTCTTGCCATCTCTTTAGGTGGCTACAAGATACTTCCTCATTTCTGCTTAGTCTTTGCCTCAGCACTGTTTTCCTGGCTTATTTATTTACTTTTTATTTATTAATTAATCATGTTTATTTGGCTTCCTATCTCATAAAAAGGATGCAGTGGCTCAGTGGCTAAGGTGCTGAGCTTGTTGATCAGAAAGATCAGCACTTTGGCGGTTCAAATCCCTAGCGCTGCATAACGGAATGAGCTCCCGTTACTTGTCCCAGCTTCTGCCAACCTAGCACTTTGAAAGCATGTAAAAATGCAAGTAGAAAAATAGGAACCAACTTTGGTGGGAAGGTAACAGCATTCTGTGCACCTTCGGCGTTTAGCCATGCCATTCACATGACCAGGGAGAGGTCTTCAGACAGAGTTGGCTCTTCAGCTTTGAAATGGAGATGAGCACCGCCTCCTAGAGTCAGGAACGACTAGCATATATGTGCGAGGGGAATCTTTACCATCTCACAAAAAGCAACTCTGGGCAGTATACAGCTATTGAACAGAACAACAGATACATAAAACACCACAATCATCAAGTAAAACACAATCATCAAACAAGTATAAAAAGTCATTAAAATTTTGAATATCAATCAAAATTAGAAATGTAGAAACCACACAGAGAGAATAAAAATGCCGACCATTGTGAAGCTATCTAAGAAAGTCACAGCTTGCATGGGACCCTCAGGCCTGGTGACATAACCAGATTGATAGCAGGGATGGAGGTAATCTGACTGACGGGGTGGAAGGGAGAGAATAAAGCAGGCACCATAGCAGGGAAGGCCCACCTCCTGGGATATGCCAAATTGGAGTCACAACATGCCTTCTCTGCCAAATCTAATGTGACAGGCTAATGTAATTGGGGAGAGATCAGATCAGATAATCTGATCCCATGCCATATATTGTATATGCACACATGCACACATGCACGCGCGCACACACACACAAACATCATTGCTGTTGACCAAAAAGATTGAGATAACAGTCTGGCACAAATGTTTCTGTTAGAGAGTGCTTTTTCAGGGCAAAATGGAAGGGTGCAGGTGCAAGATTAACTCTCCTCTCCCATATTGCATTAATTGAAGATAAGACTTAAAGGGTAAAAGCCCAGGAATTTCTCAGGGTCAGAAGGAAGAGAAACACAGCATCTTCCCAAAATCTATGTGCATATTTCTCCAACTGCAAGCAGATTCTATGATTTCTAAGAAAGCAACATAAAAAGTCATGGTGGGTCATGCTAATGAGTTGCATTACCCTTTGTAGGAAGGATTCATGGAACATTAGACATCATTGAAAGAATATGGACAGCATTGTTGCAGACAAATGCTTGCAAACAAACAGATTCTGGCCAATAAAATATCTTCAGAAAAAAGAAAGCTCATGAGATCACTCACTTGCACTTTGAACAGCTGCTCCTTGTAAGTAGATTGCAGGAACTGAGACTTTTGCAGTTGATTTATGAATTGAGTGACTAGGAAGGAAGGAAGGAAGGAAGGAAGGAAGGAAGGAAGGAAGGAAGGAAGGAAGGAAGGAAGGGATTCAGTTACCATGTTTTGTGTATAAATTCCCAATTAAAATCAGAACTTGTAGTGACTGTGCATGGTAGATTTGTTGGGATAGATTTTAATTTGCAGGGACTAAGATTTCGATAATGGGAATTTATTCCCCAGATGAATACAAAGTATAGTCTTATAAAGTACTTATTGAGAGATTAATAGGCTTTTAAAAAAAATTAGTATTTCATGGAGACTCAGAATGGAGTGATCTCCCCACAATTGAACAAAATCTCAGAAAAATATTAAAACCACTCAAGGGAAATTACCAGGTTTTATATGATTTTTTTTTAACACTTTAGGGCTGGTTGATATATGGAGACAGAACATGGCAATTCAAGATATTGTACCTACTTTTTTGAAAGACACAGGTCCTTTTCGAAAAGATAGACATGATTTGGATTACAAAGAACTTGGTTAGCAAGATTTCTAAAACAGCTATCGCCAAAGACTTTTGAATCATAATCCTATGATTTTGTTTATAAAAGAAAATCTATTTTTAGATGAAATTCAAATGAAGTGTTGCTACAGAAAGAAGCAAGGGGGGCGGGGTTGTAAAAAGAAATTAAAAATGAAAGTAGTTTAAGGAAAGGCACATTTAAAAATGGTTTGAAGTGCAAATAAAGTTTTCATTAGAGGTTATTTTATGCAACATCGTAGTGAACTTAAACTTAGAGAACACAAGCTGTTTTGGATGAAATAAAAAGAAAAGAAAAAGAATTAAAAACATTGTCATAGAAGAATTTCTCAATAAATTAAACTTAAATCGGGTAATGGAAAGGCACACTCAGGCTAAAGGCAATAACAGCTCTTTATTGTAACAGAACAAGTATGTACAATTCAGCGAAGTTTCAGTCTGACAGCAGCCCTTTTATAGGGAGCTGTCAGACCCTTCGACCAATGAGATTAAACCTCTGTTCCCGCTGGAACAGAGGACCTTGGTGGAAACCCTTATAACAGTTGCGAGTATCTAACACCCCTCCCCTCTTAGATGGAATCATCCTACTGGTAACGTAGTCACGCAGGTAGGCGGGCTTTTTGGTAGCTCTGCCAGACCTGTGGAGTTCAGTCGGAGGGTGTTTTTCGGACAGGTCGGACGGAACTGTTTGCTCTGCACCTTTGCTTGGAACCTTTCACAGGCCGCGGCTGGAGCTTCTAGAGCCGGTTCGCTCGGAGCTCACTGTGGGCCTGCAACACAAGTAGCTAAGTATCACAGTATCTTCGGGTTTGAGCTGGCTGTGGAAGGAGTGACTTTGTGCTCCTTTTGGGTAGGGTTTTGTTTAACTCAAGCAAGAGTTACCTCTGGCTGCCTAAGAGTGGAGTTGGAGAGGCGGCCACGGAGTTGGTCAATGTGCCTTCTCCAATTCTGACCGTCCTCGAGCTCTATGAGATAAGAGTGAGGCCCAGTGATGCCTATCACTGTGGCAGGAATCCACAGAGTTCCCCCGGCATAGTTGTGGGTGTAAACTGAATCCCCTAGGCTAAAATTCTGAATTTTGTTTGTGGAGTCTGGGGGCGATGTGGCAGAATAATTTGGGTGTAGCTGGTCTAAGTGGGACCTTAGCTTAGAGGAGCTTCTCCCTGTAGTGGTACTTGGCATGATGTGTTGAATTAGAAGATAATGGTCAACCCGTGTTAGCCAATCTCCTGGGCCCATTCTGGATAGGGCCTCTTTTGCAGATCTCACCATTCTCTCCACCTGACCATTGGAGGCCGGATGGAATGGCACGACCAGGGCATGTCTGATTCCCTGTGTTGCTAAAAAGGTCTCGAATTGCATGGCCATGAATTGGGGCCCGTTGTCAGAGACCAGGACATTGGGCAAGCCATGTGTGGAGAAAAGTCTCCATAGTACCTTGATGACTGCCTCTGCCGTAATGGAGGTCATGAGGACTACCTCTAGCCATTTTGAGTAGGTGACCACAACTACTAGGAATATCTGGCCATGAACTGGGCCAGCAAAATCAATGTGTACCCTAGACCATGGTGCTTGAGGTGGCTCCCACTCCTTAGTGGGCGCCTCTGGGAGAGCTGGTCTGGACTCCTGGCACGGTGTGAAGATAACCACCCATTCTTCGATCTCCCTGTCCATGTTAGGTCACCACACGTAACTCCTGGAGAAAGACTTCATCTTGACAATTCCAGGATGCCCTACATGTAAAGCCTCTAATACTGCAACATGCAGTTTGGGTGGAACAATGACCCGGTCCCCCCACAGCAAACAGCCATTAATGACAGACAATTCATCTCTCTTACAATAATACGTTTTGAAATCAGACCCAACAGGCCCCTTGGGCCACCCTCTCCACACCCAGTTCAAAATTTGTTTGATGGTGGAGTATTTTGCAGAGTGGCGGGCAATGTCACTAGACGAGACAGGACCAGTCTCTAAGCAGTCAATAAGAAGGACTGGCATCTTGGGGGTAGGGTCTGCAAGAAGTTCTGGAAGCGGGCAGTGACTCAAGGCATCAGCATGCCCCAAAGTGGAGCCAGGTCGGTGGACGAGGTGATAGGTGTAGGCTGCTAGGAAAATAGTCCATCTGGTCATCCGTGGCGATAATGACACAGGAGTAGGAAGGTCCCCAGCCAGCAAGCCCAATAGCGGTTTGTGGTCCATAATTAGTTCAAAATCATGGCTGTAGAGATACTCATGGAACCTTTTTACCCTGGCCACTGCAGCCAAAGCCTCACGGTCCAGCTGGCTGTAGTTCCACTCGGCATCGGACAAGGTCCTTGAGTAATAGGCTACAGCCTTAGTTCCATTGGGCATGTGGTGGCTGAGGACGGCTCCGATGCCAAACAGGGAAGCTTCACAAGTCAACACCAGTGGCAGGGTCTGGCTGTACTGCACCAGGAACGTGTCTGCTGACAGAAGTCTTTTTACTGCGGCAAATGCAGCTACCTCGGCTCTGCCCCAGGACCACTTCACGTTCTTCGCCAGGAGACAATGTAAGGGCTCAGCAATGGTGGCTTTCTGTTTAAGAAAGACGCTGTAGAAATTAAGGAGCCCGAGGAACACCTGCAGCTCAGTTTGATTACAAAGTGTAGGGGCATCCTGGATTGCTTGAATTTTTTTAGTGGTTGGGTGAATCCCAGAGCCATTGATTAGGTACCCTAAGAATTTAACCCTTGGCACATTAATTTGGCATTTTTCTTTTTTGAGACTTGAGGCCTTTGTTTGTAATTCTGGTCAAAACAGTTCATAAACGTTTGAAAAGTTGTGCCTCATTTGCAGCCGATACCAAGATGTCATCAAAATAAGGGATGACTCCTGGAATCTCCTGCAAAAGCTGTTCCATGACACTTTGAAACAGTTCAGGGGCGATACTAACTCCAAATTACAGGCAGTGACATTTGAATGCACCCCTGTGTGTCACAATGGTTTGGACCTCCACCGTAGCACCATGTATAGGCAATTGTTGGTATGTCTGCGCCATGTCCAATTTAGCAAATACTTTGCTGGAGCCTAAAGAATGTAATAAATGCTGTACAATGGTACAGAGTAAGTGCTTCGTTGTAACGCTTTATTGATTGTGCATTTGTAGTCCATGAGATGAGGATAGACCCATCAGATTTGACAGGTGTCACTACAGGGGTCTCCCAGCATGCGTGATCAACTGGGTCTAGGATTCCCTGGCCTATGAACTTGTCAATTTCCAGATCAATTTTGGGATGGAGAGCGAAAGGTACTCTCCTGGGTTTTAGTCTTATGGGGGCTATGTTGGGGTCCAAATTAAAAGAGATTGGAGTCCCCACATATTTATCCAGACTGGTGCCGAAGATGTCCTCAAACTCCTTAAAAATAGCTTCAGTGCTCTCGACTTTCAAGGTGTTGATACCGGTCACTTCTAGGACCAGGGCTTCGAACCAGTCAAGAGCCAGGAGGCTATGCAGGTCTCTGCTGACCACCGTCATTGGGAGCTTGCCACTGTAGTTTTTCAATTGCACCCAGAAGGTGCCCTGGCCCACGATGGGGACTCAGTTCCCCTGGTAATCGCGAAGGCGGATGTCAGGGGCACATAGATGCTGCTTCTTCAGGTTAGGGATAGCCCGTTTGAGTGTAGATCATGGCATGATGGTCAGCAATGACCACGTGTCGATCTCCATCTTGCATGGAGAGCTCTCGATGAGGACTGTGACCTTCAGCTTTTTTGGCTGCCTAGTGCGGACTTGGCCAATTGAGGTGTGATAGGTGACTCTGGTGTCGCCCTCTGAGTGCCGTGGTGGCAGCTGCCATGCCCCTTGGTTGGGCTTCTGCTGGCGGTTAGGTCGGCTTCTGGGCTGCCAGGTCGTCGTGGGATGCTCGCTTCTGCAAACCTTGGCGATGTGCCCCTTTCACTCACAGTTCTGGAAGATAGCGTAGTGGAAATGGCAAGATGATCTGGCATGGTTTCCTCTGCAGCTTGTGCAAGGCAGGAAACGTTGTTCAAATTTGCGCGCTGGCTTGGCGTGGCTACTGCGCATGTTGCAGCTGTCATCTTCGTCTTCTGAGCTCTCAGCCTCTGCAGCCTTACGATGTACGTGTGTGTTCTTTCGCGCGTCTTGTGGAGTGCTTTGGCACTGCAGGGTTTCTATAGACTTAACGGCCGATTCAGATGCCCTGGCTTTATCCAAGGCAATTTGTAGAGTGAGGTTAGATTTGGCCAGTAACCTCCTCTGTAAATTAATCTCCTGCACACCGCATATGATGCGATCTAGTATAAGTTGGTCTAGGTCTCGGAACTTGCAGTATGCTGCAGCCTTCCGTAGCACTACAATGTATTCATTGATTGATTCGCCTTCCTTCTGATTACAAATATTAAATTCGTGCTGGAAGACGTGCTTAGACGGCTTGGGAGCATAGTGTGTCCTCAGCGTCTGTTGGAGCACTGACCAAGTGACCGATTGTAGCGATGTTGGCTCAGAGAGGTCTTTGGCTGTTTTGAACGCTTCCCGTCCACAGTAACCGAGGTACATGTTCTTCTTGCGGCCTTCAGAAAGGCCCATGAGGTCATTGACTTTGAGGAAGCAGTCGAACCTCAGCATATATGAGTCCCAGTGCTCGGTGACTGGGTCGTACATAGTCGGTGGGGCCTGCATTGGCCATTTTGTGTTCTGAGGGTGTTTTGAATTTGTTGCTCAAAAATCGCTGCTCAAAGCTGCGCTGAGCTCTGGGCTGCCTTTACTTGTTGGATTGCTACGCTCTTTTTGGTTCACCTAGTTGCCTTCCAATCCCACCTTCGTCACCACTGTTAGATCGGGTAATGGAAAGACACACTCAGGCTAAAGGCAACAACAGCTCTTTATTGTAACAGAACAAGTATGTACAATCCAGTGAAGGTTCAGTCTGACAGCAGCCCTTTTATTGGGAGCTGTCAGACCCTTCGACCAATGAGATTAAACCTCTGTTCCCACTGGAACAGAGGATCTTGGTGGAAACCATTGTAACAGTTGCTAGTATCTAACATTTGCAATGACAATTACTGATATTAACAGTAAGATAAATGGAACCAGAAATGAATTATATAAGAAAAACGTAGTTTATATCAGCTAGCATATAAATTAAGAAAAGAAAAATTAAAGAAAATGATATTGAAATTACAAGAGGGGAATACTGTATTAATGGAAATGTGATTATACAAAAATATTACTCCATTTTCAATAAAAAAGCAACAGAAAATAAATGAATATCTACAATTACAATTACAGAGGAACAGATTATGAATGAACCTATAACAATAAGGGAAATTTCTGAAACTGTAAAATATTAAACTAGGAAAAGTGCCTGAGCCAGATCAGGTTCCTATTATAAATATTTTGACAATGAACTTTTATAACCTTTATGAAACAGAATAAACTCTATCCTAAAGAGAGGAAAGATCCCACAGAGTTGGAACAAGGCCAATATCTTTCTAGCTTTAATACCTAAAAAGAGACAAGACTTTAACAAGAAATTATAGTCTGGTTGCATTTATTGAAAAATGACTTCAGGTTTTTCACAACAATTCTAGCTAATAGACTCGCCATAAATTTGCAAAAATTTATTCATGAGGATCAATTTGTGTTTTAACTAAAAGACAATTAAAGAACAATGTTAGAAATGGGTTGGACATTTTGGAATATTTGGAGCAAAAAAAAAAGCCTCATTATTTTTCTTAGATGCAGAGAAGGGCTCTGACAATTTGAAATGGGCGTTCTTGTTCAAAATTTTGGAAGACAAGATAACTTTATAACATAGGTAAGATTGGTTTACTCTTTTGGGGCCTGGTTTGGTTTGGATGAAAGAGAGGGTGTTGGTGAGAAATAAAAGAGTTTTGGAATTAGAAGAACTTAACCTGACAATTGGGTGTTTGTGGATGTATGTGGTATGGTAAAATCAAGGTTAATGTGAATTTTAAAAATCATTTTGTTAAACATGCCATATTAAAAATATAGAATAGATAAAAACTCAGATTGTATCTGAAAATATCTTTATGGCTCTTAGCATAACATGCATTTTATAGATGAGAATTTATTTACTTATTTATTTTATTTAACATGTGGTGTATAAATAAAAAATAACAGACAAACACAAATGGCTAATTTATTGTAAGATATTTTTGTCAAGAGGATTTTAAAATAAAACTAAAATTATAAGAACTGATAACAGAGGTTATTTAAAATTATTAATAAGATTTAAAGTGAACAAAATAATGTATAGTTTTGAAGACTGAGTTTCAAACAGAACTGTGTATCAGTAATGAATATGTAATTGCTAAAAAGTATACACTTTTATTGAACTTTAAAACAATAGAGGAAGTGAAACATTGTATGAGAAAATGGGCTAAAATGTTGGTTATAATATACAATGGAAAAATACGTACTGAAAAGATTAAAACATATATATAACATATAACACTATGTTATAATCCTAAAAGAATTTTTATAAAATGTTTTGGTATGTCTCCAGAAAAATTGTCTAGAATGTATAAAGTTCAAATTTATGTTAGAATTTTAAACAAGAAGGAACATTTGATCATGTCTGTTGCTTATGTCAAAAAGCTAGAAAATTCTGGATTCAAAGGCATATATTTTGATTCAGAAGATGTTAAGGTTTAATATACAACTGAAATTATAAGTTTTGTTTTTGAGACTGACAGATGGAAAAAAGTCACAGAGCCTAATTTTTATATGTGATAACTGCAGCAAAATTGTTGCATGCACAGATAGAAAGCTTTGGACCTATTAACAATGGAGAAATGATGAAGATGATGGAACATCTTGATATGGCTAAGTTGATTTCTTTGATCAGAAAAAAGACAATTATCCATATTTATTACTGACTGAAACCCCTTTAGAGACTTTTTGTATGAAATGGAAAGAAAAAAGAATTTATGGTTTTAATGATTACACAAGATAGATTATAGTAAGAAAAGAGTTACGTTGTAATGATAGAGTAAGAGTTACATTTATAATTGTACTTACAACTGTCATCGTCCGAAAGTCTTTAGTTCCTCGTAGGATCCCTGCTCCAGAGCTTGTCAGGAGTGAGTCCCAGTTGATGAAGTTGGACCTTGGTGGTCAAGTGGGTTTGTTGCTAACATACCTACCTCCCAACAGTGTTGCAACAGCCCTCCCCTCGCTCCTCGAGTCAGTAGCCGAGTTGGTAGTAGAGTTCCCCAGGCTTATGGTTCTGGGGGATTTCAACCTGCCTACACTTGGTGAACGCTCTGACGGGGCGCAGGAGTTCATGGCTTCCATGACAGCCATGGACTTGACCCAAGTAATTCGGGGTTTGACTCATTCAGCGGGTCACACGCTTGACCTCGTATTCCTCTCGGAGCAGTGGAGACGTGATCTAGAGTTGAAGGGCATTAAGTCCTTGCCCTTCTCATGGTCTGATCACTTCCTACTGAGGCTTGAGTTTCGGAAACCAACCCCCCACTGTAGGGAGGGGGAACCGATTAGGTGGTTCCGCCCCAGGTGCCTGATGGACCCTATGGGATTTCAGACGGTGCTTGGAGAAATACCTGACACTCTCGTCCACAATCTGGTGGAGTCCTTAGTCGCTGCCTGGATTACAGCAGCGGCGGGGGCTCTAAACCGGATTGCGCCTTTGCGACCTCTCTGAGGCAGCGGATCCAGGAGGGCCCCTTGGTTCACCGAGGAACTCCGGGAGATGAAGAGCCAAAAGAGACGCCTAGAGCGCTGCTGGAGGGCCAGTAACTCTGAATCAGACCGAGCACTGATGAGAGCCTTTATCAGAGCCTACCACCAATATGCGGACCATACGCAGTTGTATCTGTCCGCCCCATGCCAACTCAGCGAAGCAGTAGAAGTGATGTGCCAGTGCCTGGAGGCTGTTAGGGATGGGAGTAAACAAGTTGGCACTCAATCCAGACAAGACCGAGTGGCTGCTGATGTTCCCTCCCAAAGATTGGCCAAGTATTCCATCTCTCAGGCTGGGGTGTGAAATTATACGCCCCTCAGAGAGGATTCGCAATTTGGGAGTCCTCCTGGATCCCCAGCTGACTCTAGAACACCATTTGTCGGCTGTGACCTGGGGAACCTTTGCCCAGGTTCGCCTGGTGCACCAATTGCAACCCTATCTGGATCGGGAGGCCCTTCAGATAGTCACTCACGCCCTTGTGACCTCAAGACTGGATTACTGTAACTTGCTCTACATGGGGCTGCCCTTGAAGAGTGTTTGAAGTCTTCAGCTAGTCCAGAACGCAGCCGCGCGAGCGATCGTGGGTGCACCCAGGTACACTCACGTTACACCTATCCTTCGCGAGCTGCACTGGCTACCCATTAGTCTCCGGACTCACTTCAAGGTGCTAGTCGTTACTTATAAAGTCCTACATGGCATCGGACCTGGGTACCTGAGACACCGCCTCCTGCCAATTACCTCCCATAGACCGATCAGATCGCACAGACTAGGCCTCCTCCGGATTCCATCTGCCAGCCAATGTCGGCTGGCGACTCCCCGGGGGAAAGCCTTCTCTGTTGCAGCTCCAGCCCTCTGGAACGAGCTCCCCGTGGAGATCCAGACCCTTACTACTCTCCCGGCCTTCCGCAAAGCCACGAAGATCTGGCTGCTTTGGCAGGCTGGGGGGCTGTTGAAATAGTCAGCCCCACGGGAACTATGAATGTTGTGTATTTTAAATTGTTGTCTGTCTATTTGTCTATTTATCCCCTTCCTTTGTTTATTGTAAGCCGCCCAGAGTCCTTCGGGAGTGGGCGGCATACAAGACCAATAAAATGAAAATGAAAAATGAAACTTTTATAAAGGAGATTGGAAGCTATTTCTTTGTACCTTTTTTCTTTTCTAATTTTTTATTGTGTTTTTTCCTACACTTTTAGCTTTCTCTATGATTTCTTTATTTTTATTTTTCTTACTTTATAGTGTGCTGAAAAGATAACTAAACAAACAAACATTATGTTTTCCAGGATGAATCCGGCAGCTAGTTAAATCTTGCTCCAAGTTGATAGCATCTCCTAATCCCTTATTTTACCTTAAAATAAGATTTCTTCTCCAGTCAATGGCCAGGAATCAACTTTTAAAATCTGTCTTTAATTCTGATATGTGTTCATGCTATTTATATACTCATTATTTTTATTTACTATTGTCTGCAATTTAAGAATGATAATTGCTGAGAAAGGTTGCTGCATAATATAATGTTGTCATCAAATATTTTAATAAAAGCACCATATTCAGTATTTAATGAGATTTGTTTCACTTTAATCTACACGTAGAATTGAAACTATTCCAATCAAATTTACGATATGAAGAAAGTCAATAAACAAAATGCTTTCTATCTGCAAAGAAAATAAACAGGTAGCTTTTGCATTGGGGAATCTGAGATTGAATTAAGTTTTAGGACAAATGAATCTGGCATCTCCATTTCTTTTTCTAAGCAAATTGAAGGGTTCTGAATATAATTTTTAACAATAGAATAGAATAGAATAACAGAGTTAGGCGGGACCTTGGATGTCTTCTAGTTCAGCTTCCTGCTCAAACAGGAAACTCTATACTAGTGTTGGCAAAACTTTTCAGCACCAAGTGCAGAAATGGGAGCATGTGCGCAGGGGGAAGCACTGGAAACCAGAAGAGCAGTTCCCCAGTATGCATGTCCACGCCGGGAAGCTGAGCTTCTGCTTTCTGGCATGTGCATGTACACCAGGCACCTGGTCTTTCAGTTTCTGGTGTGCATGTGCATGCAAAGACCAGATGGCTGACACTGGAACCTGGAAGAGCAATGGCCGATGGCTGGTGTGCCCAGAGAGATGCTTCCTGGCATGCATGCCATAGATTTGCCATCATGGCTCTATACTATTTCAGACAAATGGTTGTCCAATCTCTTCTTAAAAACTTCAGTGTTGAAGAACTCACAACTTCTGGAGGCAAGTTGTTCCACTGGTTAATTATTCTAGCTGTCAGGAAATGTATTCTTAGTTCTAGGTTGCTTCTATCCTAGATTAGTTTTCACCCATTGCTTTTTGTCCTGCCCTCAGGTGCTTTGGACAATAGCTTGACTCCCTCTTCTTTGTGGCAATTCCTGAGATATTGGAACACTGCTATCATGTCTCCCCTATTCCTTCTTTTCATTAAACTAGACACAAACCATTGTATATATGTTTTAGCCTCCAGTCCCTAATCATCTTTGTTGATCTTCTCTCCACTCTTTCTAGAATCTCAACATCTTTTTTTACATTTTGGTGACCAAAACTGAATGCAGTATTCCAAGTGTGGCCTTACCAAGGCATTCTAAACTGGTATTAACACTTCACATGATCTTGATTCTATCCCTCTGTTAATGCAGCCTAGAACTGTGTTGGGTTTTTTGGCAACTGCTGCATACTGCTGGCTGATATTTAAATGGTTGTCCACTAGGATTCCAAGATCCCTCTCACAGTTACTACTATTGAGCAAGATACCACATATACTGTACCTGTGCATTTCGTTTTTCTTGCCTAAATGTAGAACCTTATTTTTTTCACCATTGAATTTCATTTTGTTAGATAGCACCCAATGTTCAGGTCTGTCAAGATCCTTCTGTATCTTAAGCCTATCTTCTGGAGTGTTGGCTATTCCTGCCATCTCGGTGTCCTCTGCAAATTTGATGAGTTTCCCATTTATTCCCTCATCCAAATCATTGATGAAGATGTTGAAGAGTACTGGACCTAAAACAGAGTCTTGGGGTACCCCACTGCATACTTACCTCCATGTAGATGCAGTGCCATTGGAGGAGTACAAGTTGAATGTGGTTAATCAGCCACTTACGAACCCATCTGGTGGTGATGCTGTCTAACCCACATTTTTCTACCAAGGTGGATCTGATTTTCTATACTTGTATTACCTGTTAGTGCTAATAATATGAACATTGTGTAAAATAACATTTAGCATATTAAAATGATATTTGCATGTTGTTATATTAGCATATTATGCAATATTAATATGTTAATATTAGCATATTATACAAATGACATTTGCCCAATCTGCTCGAACTCTGAATCACATTGGACTCTGAATGAGTTTAAGCTAATTTATAACAATAGATGCATAGCAAAAGCTTACCTTGAAAATAATTTTATGTTTGCTGGTGTATTACAGAAGCTCAAATGAAGGGAATGGAGGAGGAAGCAAAATTAATAATCTAAAATTAAACACACTTATTATGCACACTTCTCAATCTGCTATCTGTATCAAAGTTGCTTGCTGATTGAGTATTTTCATGCCTCTGGATAAGAGCTAACCAATTAATTC
This sequence comes from Thamnophis sirtalis, assembly GCF_051295495.1. Taxonomy (NCBI): domain Eukaryota; kingdom Metazoa; phylum Chordata; class Lepidosauria; order Squamata; family Natricidae; genus Thamnophis; species Thamnophis sirtalis. Next base: position 97,229,353 of record NW_028261384.1, read on the forward strand.
TCCATCCAGATAAAACTGAAATACTCTTTCTCTGAGGGTGTTCATTCTGTTCATGCTTTTCCTAAAGAATCATAAACAAGGTTTAGGAATTTTTGTGGTTCCAAAGTTGCCACTGGAGGCTGAAGTGACTTTTATCACTCAGAATGATAGGCTAAGCGTAATATAACTATAACGCTTTACCTAGGCAGGATTAGCAGGTATTCATATATTGGTTCTGTCCTACTGGGTATATTGCAATGGGGCTACTTCTCACAATATTTCTGTTATATTTGTGCTGATAAATAAATAAAGGGAGACTAGTATAGATCTATTTCAAGCTATTTAGCTCTCATCAGCTAGCCATACCCTTACTGGGATTCGAACCTATGCTATATCACATCTTAGGCAGACATCTTAGCCATTAAGCCACAGGTCTCCTCCTTATCAGCTGAGTCCAGGGAGGAAGGTATATATTTAGTGTCACAACCCCTGGTATGCCCCAATTATGGGAGGAAGCTAACTGCTTCCATTATCTGTCAATCGGCTTGTCACAAGAGTCCCTGTTGCCTTTGTTGTTATATTTGTGTTATATTTGTGCTGATAAATAAATAAAGGGAGACTAGTATAGATCTATTTCAAGCTATTTAGCTCTCATCAGCTAGCCATACCCTTACTGGGATTTGAACCTGTGCTATATCACATTTTAGGCAGACGTCTTAGCCATTAAGCCACAGGTCTCCTCCTTATCAGCTGATATATATATATATATATATATGGAAAAGAAAAAATGATAAGAAAAAAAAGAAAACAAAGGTAGTAAAAAATCAAAAGAAAATAAAACCCAGAAAGAATATATAAAGAAATCCCCCCCCCCCAGTATGAGTTATTAGTAAAAATATTAAAAGAGGTTACAAATAAAGAAACAGAATAAATATCCTTCTTGGCAGTTATACAAAAAATTCTAATCAAGCCTAGTCTCTCCAATTTTATCTTAATTCCCTTCTTTCTATAACCTATTCTTTCTAGTCATCAAAACCATAGATAATAAAATCATTTCTTTCCCACACAAAAAGACCATCAGATATTTCCAGTCCTTGATGAATGTCAATAATGACCTTTCTCTAATCAAGGAAGTCAATATGTCCATGTAGGATTTCAGCAACTCTCTCACCAATTTCACCAATTATTCTTCCATTGTAGAAAATGCTGCACCTTTCTATCTTTGTGCACATAATAATCTTGTTGCTCTAATCACATCCGGAAATAATCCTATGTGGCTCTTTTCTATGGTAACTGTTTATTTATCAATCCTCAAAAGTCTGGGTTCAATTGAATATTAATCTTTAAAATCTTCAACATTAGTGTTTGAAATCCATTTTAAAGATTTTTTTTACATGTTCACCAAGCGTGATAAAATAAACCTTCATGTTCTTCACATTTCTGACATATGTTTGAAATATATTGCCTATATATATTCTAGATAATTTCTCTAGTGATGTACCAATGATACAGATTCAATCCTTGTAACTATCTGTATCATGGTTCCATATGTATGTTGTAATCCAAATTGTAATCCACTTTATCATTCATTTTTACCTGTTCGGATACAAAAACATGCATTTTAGCAGTTATACATACATCATTGCGATACAATTATATTTCAAACGTTTATCCATTTTAAATCTTTCTGATAGTTCTAATTGAGAAAACTATTAACAACTGTAAATTTCTGGCGTTAATTGGCCTTTCGATGGTTTTTTAAAAAAATATTGTTTTTTATTCTCCTGGGTGATTTTCCTATAATTCCTGGTATTGTAACCATTTGCATTTATCTGTTGTCTCTCTTCTATAAAATGTTTAAATCCACAGAGATATTTTCACAATGGCCAGAAATCTCAGGTTGTTCAGAATTAGGCAGCTAATTGCTACATGAAATTGACTGTTTAAAACCAATATTGTGCCAGTGACTTTGTATTTCAGTGCCTGCCTTTCTACTTTTGTGCGTAATTCAAACTTCTGGCATTAATCTAGCTGTAAGTCAACTAAAACCCCAAAGAATTTTTTTTTCTATATTTATTCATTGTAATCTCTTCATCTGAGATCCTGACTGTAGGGAATTCTACAGGCAGAGAGCTCACAGAAAAAAGCTTTTTTTGACAGTAAAGGTACTACATATTTATAATCCCCTCCCCAGATGGGCACTATGACTTTTTCAGCACCAAGAAAACCTTTTATTTTCTCAGCATTTTAAAAAATAATTTTGTTTTTTTTTAATTTCAGGTTCTTTAATTGCTAGTTTATTGTCAGTTTTATACTGAATTTATTGCAATTACTTTTCCCACTGTTAACTTTATCTTATCTATTATGCTGTTGTTTATTGTTGCTTTTATAAGTGTTATTTTATATATTAGTTTTATTATCGCTAGTTAGTAACACATATTTTAAAAATAATTTATTGCAACTGACAACAAATTTCAGGGGATTCCTACGGGATGGTAAAAATATCAATAAAGAAAAGTTCATTTATTTGTTTATTGTCCAAGACCAATTATTCACTTAACAGTCGCATAAAAGAAAAGAAGTAACATCTTGATCATTAGAACAGCTAAATTTTCTGATAATTGCCATTATGATGTCTGTTCTCTATTAAACATGCAAGAGGTACTTCAGCAATATATGCAGTGGTGGGATTCACTTACCTTCGCTATCAGTTTGCAAATGTGAGCACACTCATATTCCATGCATGCACAGAAGGTCACGCATTACGTTGGAGCAGGTGGGCGGAGCCTCCAGCAGCAGCCGCTACTGGTTTGCTTGAACCAGTAAGAACCAGCAGAATACCACCACTGAGTATATGTGATATAAATTCACCTTCCATATCGGAATGCACACAGGTGTGAATTTCATAAGGGAGGTTTATGTCAGTCCTAATGGACAATGTATCACTTCAAGCTAGGGGATAAAAATCTTCTGTATGGAATATATGAAATATACATATAAAAAAATAATAATGTAGTAGTAGTCCAAGAAGGTACATGGAAAAACTATGTTGCCCAAAGTTATGGCAGTGCCATCAATACTTTGGATCTGCAGAATGAGCAGGAGGGTCCCCAAATGCATGGTTTTTATTTTTTTATTTTAAAAAACCCAATATGCAACATTTATTTTTCAGAAATAGTATGACCTGGAATTCTGGGGACTGTTTTAGAAAAGCAAATGTTCTCATTATTTTTCCCCAAAGGTGCTTTTTCAAGAGACAACTGGACTTTCTTTGAAGATGTTTCGCTTCTCATCTAAGAAGCTTCTTCAGCTCTGATTATTATTTTTGAAACAAATGATGGAGAAGTACAGGTAGTCCTCGACTTACAGCTCTTCATTTAGTGACCATTCAAAATAAAACAGCACTGAAAAAAGAGAATTATGACCATTTTTCACACTTTACATCCATTGCAGCATCCCCATGGTCATGTGATCAAAATTTAGATGCTTGGTGGTGTACTGGACCATGTGATCACTTGCTCAATTTTTACAGGACTACCTGTAAAAATAGGAAGAGAGATGGACACATAAATATGGTCCTTTTCAGATTAAAAAATGGCTAAAAGAGGTTACCGGGGCAAACATGGAATGGAGACCCGAGAACCTTCTACTAAGCATTAAACCAGAAAACATAAGCAGTTCAATATGGCATTTGAGCCTACATATAATTGTGGCCGCAAGAATAACTTATGCACAATTTTGGAAATCCACTACCATACCGCCAGAAGATGCTATAATTAAAAAGATCTATGAATGTGCAGAAATGGACAGAATGACGGGTTGGCTGAGGGACAAAGGAGAAACGGAACATTATCTTAGCTGGAACCTATGGTATATGTGGGCGACAAGGAGAACAGCAGGGACTTAAAATGGGGAAAATTAACATGGGTATTGTAATAGATCCCTGAACTTTGCAATGAGAAGATGTGGCTTAGAGACCTAACAATGAGGAAGGAAAGAAAAAGTTGGGCTGTGAATGACTGTCACCGCGGGGGTGGGGAGGGGGGTTGTATGTTTAAAACTGTATTTGTATCTGTATGTTTTACGCTTAAAAAAAATGTATAACTAATGAATGCCGATACAAAAGGCTGTATATTTACTTCATATTGTTATGTATGATTTGTCTTTCTTATGTTGTTGTATTTTTCTTTCTGTTTTTTAAAGGTAATAATGTTTAATAAAAATTATATAAATAAATAAATAAATAAATAAATAAATAAATAAATAAATAAATAAATAAATAAATAAATAAATAAATAAATAAATATGGTCCTTTTCTTAAGCCCAGGGACCTTTTTGTCTCTATTTCAAATGTCAGTGTTGGTTGCATAAAAAGACAAGGACAACACTCTGCTGCCACATATTGTCAGATCTCTGCCCATCATATGTACATCATATCATGTAGGGAGTTTAGTTATTGTGCCTGCTGCTGATTCTGATTTATTTATTAAACCAATTAATATAGCTTCCCAACTCACATGTAGATCATTCTGGATGGCTTTCAACATTTAAAATTCACCATATAAAAACCCCATAAACCCCGCTACTCTACCCCATCCCCCTGACAGCAACAGCGCAATCAAATCAACTCCTCCTCCATTCATGATCTTCGGGCCTGTTGACAAAATCATGTTTTTAGGCTGAGATCAATCATACTTCAGGAGGAAGGGAAGGGGCCACACTGAGAATGTCCTTTTTCATGGTCCCAAAAAGTACAGTACAACCCTAAGTGACGTGGCCCGTAACATACCCTGACCCATCTTTTCCTTGTATTTTTTTATACCGATCACCATCATTTCGGAGCGAATGGCAGCACAATGGATATGAATTTGTCTTTCCAAGCAGGATGTCATTGTGCTGCCATTCACTTCTTTGAGATATGGACAGGTTAGGAAACCGACACCACAAAGGTTCGTGAAACGATGTTGTACTGTTTTAAGGTATGATAACAGAATTTTAAAAGCTTATGAGAGCTTCTCTCTATCCATTCTTATATGAAGTGGAATCAAAGTGGAGTAGTTTTGAATGTCTACTTCATGCTTTCCATTTCCCCTGTATTGAATAACCTTAAGGGTTCTCCTATTCTGAAGTCATTTGTACATTCATTTACACTTAGGAAAAATATAGTCTGCATGGAAAAGATGCTGATAGGGTATTATTCTTACTATCTCCTCTTCTTTAAATTCCAATAGACATATGGGACATTTCAGTCCTTTATTTGCTTGTGATGTAGTACGCTGCACTCTAGGAGGGCTTTATACCCAGCAGGCAATGGGGCAAGCTTGTGGTCCCAGTCACTACTCTCCAAGGAGCCCATTTAATCTTCAGCCCATTGAACAAAGTCTCTGGCAATTCAAGAGGACCTGATCCGGGGCATGGGATTATACTCCTCAAGACAAGATGCTATTGCAGATAGAGGGGCACTGCTCCAACATAGACCATATCAGTGGTGAAATTCAAAATATTTTACTGGTTCCATGGGCATGACTTGGTGGGCATGGCAGGGGAAGGATACTGAAAAATCTCCATTCCCTCCACACTCCATGGAA